>NC_091159.1:22524418-22644418 GCF_040958095.1 Procambarus clarkii
CATTGTGGCAGAGAAGTTACACAATCTCAAAAAGAATAACAAGATAATTTTATTAATCACTAAATATTTATTAATTTTTTCACATACACAAAAACTTCCAGTAACCCTATGTATATTATTTGAAATTCTGAGTACATAATATCCACACACCTTAAACACTGCATTAATTTTATAACACATAACGAACAAATCTGAATAAATTCATTCTTAACTTCAAACACATGATGCATGTATTTACATAATTATCACCGATTGATATTGGCATTTATAAATAAATTCTAACTTGAGTGCACTTACCAATACACATGACTGCTACACTTTTCTTGACTTTGCCTTCTTCTTTACTGCTTCAATAGTAGGTATATCCGACGAAACAGACGAAGATTTTTGTGTTGTTCTAGGTGTCGAGATATTAGTTATTATATCTGAAAATCTTTCTGCCATAGGCCCCATTTTATCATAATTAAAAGCTATAGTAACTAAAACAATAGCAATAGCAAACCCCACTACTGTTCCTTGGCTCATCTCTGCATCTACACCTCTTAAGGTTGGCTTGAAGCCAAGATTCAGGTGTTTAAATGCAGAATCTGCAACGAAGGTGATTTCTGGGGTAGAATACTGATACTGAGATGAAGGCAGGTTAGATTCCAAGCGTAAGTAATATGTGCGTTTATCGGCAGTCATTGGAGGCAGCATAAAGTATGGATGAAGACCAAGCTTGACAGTGTGAATTGGAGAGTCTGGAAGGTCTTCGCGATATAGGTGTGCCACTAAAGATGAAAGGTGCTGAGGGTCAGTGTCCACTTTGGCGGCAACGTCCATCTGATTGAAAGTTCGCAATACGATGAGCTTCAAGTCTTGAACATCCTCATTATCAGTGTGAACTGTGCGTGTAGCGGGCAAAGTTCGTTGGACATGCAAATTAATTCCACTTCCAGCCTTCAGTCTCAGCTCATACTGACACTGGAGAGAAAAAAAAGCACAATATACATATCTAAATTAATCCATTTCCAATAAACTAAATTTTATGCTCCACAATCTTTTAACACTGCTTTCAAGATAATGTGGATGGCTTGTAATACCCAATTTTTTTCCTTATTTCCTTTTTCCTTATATTTCAAACACATATTCTAGGTTATTTTTTTTATCATTTTGCAGCAAATAATCATAAAAAGTACTAAGCCAGGTTGGCTACACAATACAGTACTAAGTTTAGCTATGTTGAAGGAGTCTGAATCACTGATGATAACAAAATATGAATTAGCATAAAGCTGGGAAGCAAAATTTCCAATCTTTGAAAACCAGAACATTCAACCAGGAAACAGATTACTGTAAGTGAAAATTGAATTTGGACAGTAAGGAGCACATTTATTTTTTATTGAGTGCCCACGAGTTGACTGTGTGGGGCCAATAAGTAGATAAGCCAGGGACATTTCCCAACTTCCTATTATAGTTTGAAGATGGCCAACAGAATAGTTTGCCATTGATGATACATAATTTGTTATTGGTATTAGCAGGTCATTCATCCTTCCAACAGTTATGTACTGAACAACACCATGAATGGAACAAAAAATCAATTGATGAATGTAATGAAAACCTTTTCTAGGGAGGTCCTTGATAGCTTAAGTAGTGGTGGTCCCACTACTTAAGGCTCTGGTACCTCCAAGAAATATTAACAGAAGTGGGGCCCCTGGAAACCAGGATCAGAATTTGGATTGCTCACCGAGGATATAGGGAGGTCTCAAATTTCTAGGATTCAGTGACCTAGACGAGTGAACCACATTCTGATCCTGGTTCCCAGTATGCCTGTGAAAGTCCAGGGGTTTGGTAGCATTTGCATGTCTCAATGATATCAAAATAATATAGTTATTTACCTTTGGCAGTAGTCCTCTTATCCTGAAGTTGCCCTGTTCATCAGACACAGCCTCCTCTTGGTATTGTTCACACTCGAGGCTTTTGCCCACAGCCTCAACCACCACATTGGATTCTGGCTCTCCGATCAAGGAAACAGTTTGTCCATATACACTGTATGCCACACGTGACCCACTGTGAAATGGCAAAGGTTATAGCTGCAGTAACATACATCTTTCAAACACTGTACAGTAATTAAATCTTATTTCAAATAAGCCTGCAGTAAAACATAAACAGGGTATGTATTACTTATTTTCAGAACCATCCGTTACAAAATAAAACTTTACTAGAAAATGTACTACAAAAAACAACTATGACTATATTTTCATTAATTACAAATGTTGTACATTCAATATATTTTTCTTACATTTATATAAGTATCATAAGTACCATTGCAAAAATGAGCAAACATACATGAAGTGTTAGTCAAAAATACTTTTCACCAGCTGACTGCTCTCATAAGATTTACAAAACCCTAAGTTATCTCATAAGGTATTTAAGGTTTACCTCCTGATATCAATGTACATTATACCTAACTTGGCATTTCTCTACTTAATATAAATGGGAGATGATATAAAGGTTAAATAAAAAATACAACAGAAAGATCATATCTCACCTGATGCTCATCATAATAGTAGCACCTTCATCTACAGTAACCATCTTGGAAGGTGGGTCAAATGTGTACTCCTTCATCATGGGACGGAGAAAGTAGTCACCAGGAGTCAAGGAGAAAAAGCCAATGGTACCATCATTCTCCGTCAGACTATTTTGCCGATAGCTTTTTCCTCCGGACATAGATACTAAAACCCCAGGTAAAGAAGCTCCATTATCATCTTTAACTAACACAACAACTTCTGCCAGTTTGTAAGCTTCAAAATTCCCTTTTTCACTTAAAGCATTCATCACATAGCCTTTCTTTTCAGCTGTAACAGAATACTCTACAGAGTTGTCCAAGGGACCGGCAGTGTATTTCCCAGCGGCATCAGTAGTGTATGTGTAGACATTTCCATTGCCTTCTACATTTATGGTCACACCACCAATACCAGGCGTCACGGAACCATGAATGAAAAGTGCACGTTCTGCCTGAAAAGTGACTATATTGAGCACACAGTCTGCTGGCATAGTAAGGGTATGGGATGCTGGCTCATACTGATACAAATTAGTAGGAGAACCAGGAGTCAGAGTCACAGTTTCACCTTCACGAACCCAGTGTTCAAACACATAAAGGTGCGGAACTTCTGGAGATGGATTCAGAGGTCCTAAAATGCTAACCTGGCTGCTAGATTTCACTGCAACAGTAAAAGGTGCTGCTTCTGAAGATCTCACAGCACCAGTTAATTGGTGTTTAGTGGCTGACAGAGTGACTAAATTTGGAGAAGAAGTGTCCCACTGTATTTGTGATGATCCAAACTTGTGACAACCAACAGGTGTGAGAGTATATATGCCAGAAGCTGACATACACACTAGTGTGCTGCCTTTCTGAGCAACAACAGTTCCAGAAGCTCCAGTGCTGGTGGTATAACTTAAGGTAGTTTCATGAGATGATGCTAGGGTAAGCTGGTAGCCTACCTGTTCAAGTGAAACTTGAACATTGTGTGTGTTCACAATTACAGGTATTGTCTTGAGCTTCCAGCACCATTCATCTTTCTGCACGCTTAGTTGATAAGAGCCAGGAACAACTTCGGTTAGGGAAAACTTTCCATCAACAGCAACTGTGCTGCGAGGAGTGCCAGAACCCCCTTGAGCAAATCTAAGAATCACAGTTAGATCAGGGCACTTCTCCAAGCAGGATATCTTTCCAGTGATCTCCCCTAAGAATTGGGAAAAAGTCAATTCACCAATTGGATCTGACTCGACTGTGAATACATGCTCAAGAGGCCCAAATCTGAAAAATGAAAAGGGACTCTTTAAATATTCGGTATGTACTGTATATCCTGTTGTACAGAAGAGGTTACACATTGATTAACAAATGTATAAATACATTAGCCCTTTAACTGTACATCCTAAATTAGCTAAATTTCCTAGTGCACTTGAAAGATATTCCCAAAAATTCAGTTTTCTTTCATAAAACATTTCTTTCTAATGGTGGGAAGAAAGTTCTAATAATTTTATATCAAATTTTACAAAATACTGTATACTTATTGACTACTGCCCAGATTTCCTATTATCCTCTTACTGAAATTTAAAATAATGAAAATCAAACTGAAGGTATGTATTTTGATTTGAATACCTGTATTTTGGCTGGCAGAGTTTTTTCCAATTGGGTTACAATTAGAGGTGTACTTGTTTATTGGTATTGGTTATATAACCCTCCTGTAGTATCACTATTAGTTAAATTTCAGACAATATTGCCAAAACCTTTTTCTTTTGTTACTCAGGTGTGTGCAGGAGCAAATGAGTTCCACACTCCTGTAACAGGCTTTCTACTAGTTTTTCTTGGGAAAACATACTGCCAATTGACTTATGACCAGATTCCCAATCGCTGCCAGGTGAACATAGGTGATCGGTTAAAGATTACCAAGGACAGAACCTAGGTCGATATTGCTCATAAGGCCCTGAGCGAGAAAACCAGCGAGCCACAAGACCGAGTGAAAAATTGCACTTAAGCATTCAACTTTCTTAAAACAGGAATTTATATTCAAATCACTCATGGCCCATATGAATCCAGCATCATGCATTGATGCAAAATTAATATTTATTTAATAATACTGCAATTATTACTCAAGTAGTTCTACATATTGATGCCTGTATGCAAGACACACATAATGCATATGCAAACTGGGCAACCTTAAATACAATAGAAAATCCACTTTGATTTTTATGTAACCAAATACACTAAAAATTTAACTTAATACTGTATACTGTATTGTAAATAAGCCTACCAGTCGAGCTGGAGTATAATATTAATTTATAATATAATCCAGTGTCAGGTTATAGGTATTTTAAGTGATGACACCTTCCTCACCTGGTCAAAAACAGAAATACAGTGCAAGATTATACTTAAAATGACAATCCTTAACTATCATAGTGGTATTAAAATCATCAGTCAAACAATTGTGTGGGTGGCCAATCAGATGTAAGGGCAAGTGGGTGGGGAGATCTATGGTCTGTAATTCAGTCCAGTACAGTAATGCAACTACATTATATAACAAAATTAATATGTATGTGGGCCGGCTGGTGTATAAAATTACCTTTGACCAGACCACACACTAGAAGGTGAAGGGACGACGACGTTTCGGTCCGTCCTGGACCACTCTCAAGTCGATTGTGAGAATGGTCCAGGACGGACCGAAACGTCGTCGTCCCTTCACCTTCTAGTGTGTGGTCTGGTCAAACGACTTCAGCCATGTTATTGCGACTCATCGCCTGCATAAAATTACCTAATGACTTTGAAACTGCTGATGGTTTTGGCTTCATCAATTCTCACTAAAATTGTTCAAACCATCGACATCCCTGTAACATCTTTGTTTCTAAATTTGAGTTTGTAATCTCTTGTTTTATAAAGTGTAGGTTTTAAAAAATGTTCACTGTCCCCCATCACAATTTTGTATGTAGTGATCATATTTCCAATTTTCCTATTATTTACTAGCTTTGTATAATAATGCCCCAAGTCTGTCCTCATAGCTCTTGTTTTATAGGTCTGGAATCCATTTGGTAGCATGTCTTTGCACCTTTTCTATTTTGTTGATGTGCCTTTCTTTTTTTTTAGATAATACTGTACCACCATACAACTGCTGCATGCTCCAAATTTCTTTTCAATTTTCCCAGATGAATATAAAACACTTTTGAAGTTTGCAAGTGTAGCATAGACTCCTCTTCCACTACTTTTGATACAGTTCTCCAGTGACAGTTCATTATCCAGACCCACACATAGACCTCTTTTTATTGTCAGAGTTCTTAAACATCTTTTCATGTGACTTATGGGTTGTTTGTGGTCTATTTTCATTGATTCAACATTTCATTACATGGCATTTGTTCACATTAAATTCCATCTGCCATGTCTCTGTTTACTTATTTTTCTAGGTCATTCTGAAGAGTATGTTAATTGTTTAAGTCCTTTATTTCCCCTAGAAACTTACCATCATCTGAAAACATATTCATGTAACTGAATCCCCCCTCTGGAAGATTGTTTGTATAAACAGTGGGCAATACTGGTGCTACAACATAATCTTTTGGTAATTCATTAGTGACATTTCTCCAGTCTGATACATTCCCTCTGATCACTGATCTCATTTCTCTAGTGGCAATTTTTTTACCTTAGTCAGAACATCCTCTTGTGTGGGACTCTGTCAAAGGCCATCTTCAGGTCCAGGTAGATGCAGTCAGCCCATCCATATCTTTCTTGAAAGATCTCTGTGGTTCTATCATAAAAGCTAAAAAAATTTTTTATGCAAGATCTTCCTGTTCAAAAACCATACTGTTTGTCCATTATGTCCTTTTTTCCAGGTATTCTACCCATTTTATTTGAATTATTTTTCTCAAGATTTTACTACTATGCTTGTCAGTGATACAGGTTTATAATTAAGAGGGTCTTTTCTATTTTCATTTTTACATACTGGAACTGTTTGCCTTTTTTCATATCTGCAAGGATCCCCGACTGCAAGATGTTTGGAAATTAATGTTTAGTGCGGTGCTAATCTCAAATGCGCATTTTCTTAGAACACAAGGCGAGATTACATCTAGCCTAACTGCTTTATTTGTCTAGTGCCTTGAGCAGTTTTTTCTACCTCGTCTCTAGATTCTAGATACTCTATGTAGTGTTCTGAAGTCCTTATTGTGTCTTGCACTCTTTGGTTCTCTCACAATTTCTACTGAATCAGTCCTGTCTGGGTAGGATGGTGTGTGTACTCACCTAGTTGTGCTTGCAGGGGTTGAACTTTGGCTCTTGGGTAATTACACACACACATGCAAGACCAAAGTGTAATTACCTAAGTGTAGTTACAGGATGAGAGCTACGCTCGTGGTGTCCTGTCTTCCCAGCACTCTGTCATATAACAACCTAACCCATGGTGAAACTCTATCCGGGCCAACTGCTTTGTTCTTACTTAGCTCCAGGAGCATTTGTTTCACTTCGTCTCTAGACACCTCTATGTGCTCTATGCTGTTCTCTGGAATTCTTATTGTGTCTGGTTCTCTGAAGATCTCATTTTGTACAAACACACTTTGGAACTTTTCGTTTAATGTTTCACACATTTCCTTTTCATTTTCTGTGTATCTGTCCCCCAGTTTCAACCTCTGAATATTATCCTTTACCTGCAGCTTGCTTTTAATGAATTTATAGAAAAGGTCTTTCACCTAATGCCTAATGAAAGTAAAAATTTCCTTATACCTAGCAGTGAGTAGGTACTCAGGCATTAAGTCAGCTTCTTGTGGGGTTGAATCCTAGGCAGGACCTGTAATTCGACCTGGAGAGGGGGGGGGGGGGGGGTGGAACATCGATAGAAGCCAAACATGAATAAATAGACCCTGGCTTCCTGTCCCCCGACACAGGGAATTCATTATACTGTACATGGAACAGCTTTGATACATATACCGTATCATATGTACACCTGTGCCAGTACATATATACATGTATCTGATACACAGATTAGAGTTTTTGGCTCAAACATTTTACAAACAAGCAAGACAAAATAAAAACTACCAAGATATACTCTAAAACATACCTCATGCCTGCCTCATCAGCCGCTGAAGAGAGCTTAACAGCTGTGGTATAGGTACCTGCCGCTAGGTGAGTGCAACCTTGGCCATTGATGTTGGTCAGCAGCTCTGAGTGAGCTCCAGAATCATTTTGAATACTAATTGTCCTGGAATATAACAAAACTTTGCCATCAATTAATTTCAGACTATTAGTTAAATGTTGTAATATAATGAAAAACAGATACAGTACAGGTATATAAATACTGTATGCTACAGAACAGTATAGGCAAAACATCCACAAAAGTAATAGGAATTTCCAAATTTGTGCAAAAAAATATAAGAATGTGCATGTGAAAAACACCGTTCTGAGAAAATAATAATTATTACTCCCTAAAATATGTTTCACATATTCATGGGTGAGAATGTGCAGTCAGGTAGAATGGTACAGAATACTGCACAACACGCATGGAATGTTTGAACATCCCCGGCAGGGACGATCCTGTAGTGCAGTAGTCTAAATCCTCACCTCACAACCGAGGATTCCGGGTTCAACTCCCAGGCAGGGTAGGCACAATAGACAAATTCCTTTCACCTGATACCACTGTTCACCTAGCAGCAAATAGGTACTCGGAGGTTAAGCTTAATGGCTTTCCTATCCCCACCTACATTAGCATCCTTAAGCTGAACCATATGTCTGGGGAAACCACTGGGCAATACTCATTATTATTATTATTATTACTTCAGCCAAATATCCCAATATAACCACCAGAGACCAATCCATGAAATCTGAAAGCCCTTCAGAGCTCTTTCTTGATGTAACAGGTGACTGTCCAAGAAGGCACTGAAAAACTACAGTTTGAATAACCTGACTACCCCTACTACCCGCCATCAGGTGGTAGCACCTACCCTTGGGTTCACTGACCCAAGCCAACCCACATTCTACCTCACAAAACTACTGTTACTCAAAGCACTGGTGAAAAAGGAGAAAAATGGGAGAGAACGGGAGAAATCAAATGAGTTCCTTCAGGCAAGTGCTCTTCATGACCACTCAAATATTGTTTTCCTATGAATCATATTTGGTTGCTCTCCAAAGTGTCTTAACACTTTTGCCCGGGCATGACGCAGCATTGCGTCATCCATTTACTGTCGTTAATGCCGGGGATGACGCAGCATTGCGTCATCCACTTTAAATAATCGCCAAAAATCAGGTTTTTATCCGATTTTTTGGGGACTGGTTTTAAAATGCGCGCCGATGTCTTCCCATTTTCTTTGTTGAGCCTCGTGGCCCTCAGGCGGCTTGGCACACACCGTGGGCCCATTGTTTTCGCTCCACTGTTGTGACCAATGTCGCCTCCCCTCGCATCTCAAACGTGTGAACATTTTGGCTATTTTCCGTGGCTATATTTCTTACATCGGCTTTAGAAACTATCTACGCTTACTCCACGATGGATAGTGATCATGAACAAGGTCCTTCCAGGAAGAAAACTACGAAAGAAAGACTTGAAAAGGGCGGGAATTGGGAGTGTAGCTGGAAGGTGTCTGAGCGCTCACTCGCGGCTAACGCGTGGCCCGTCTTCATCTCGTCGGCGGTTGAAGCGTGACCAGGTTTTTTATTTTATATGCTGATGTTCCTCTAGAGAATTCTATTGCAAACCCATTGAGACCAAAATGAAAGACCTAGGACGAAAATTGAGGTGACCAGAGTGAAAATAGTGAAAACATTTTATCGCGTTTGTGCGCTCCTGGGTAATTCGTTCGCACTTTCTCTGTTTGCTGCGGGTAATTAGCCGGGCTTTTGGAGTTTATATGTACTTAGTGCTGTAGAGAATTCTATTGCGAACACAATGATACCAAATTTAATCTTGTAGGACGAGAATTAAGGTGACAAAGTTGAAGAGAGTATACACTTTTCAGAATTTACGCGTGCTCCCGTGACACCCTGGGACCCAAATCACACAGTTGAGGGGTGGGGCGCTGGGTACGCCAAAGTGTTAAGTGGCAAGAATGGTTCCCTGTCTTATTTGACCTTTCTCATTTTTGCATTTATTTTCCTTTTTCTGCTTGCTTTGTTCAGGTATCATCATGCCTCTCGCAGTTCCCTTCATTCTTATGTTAGTTATTTTTAGCCTTCATTTCTCCACTTGCCCCCCTCACTTACCCTCTTTTCCTGTATTATCTCTCTAAGTTCTGACATGGGAGTGGGATAGAGTCCAAAATGTTGTCACTTTCATTTATGTGCAGGTTGGGTTATTTATATGAACGTGGTGAAAACACAACTGACAACATCAATGCATAAATTTAATGTGCTCACTTATTGACGATATATCCTAAAGCCTAAAACCTACATTGTATTTGCTTGGCAGATCCAAAGCCATTCCAACCTTGAGGTGCCAGCTACCCAACAGATTGGCAAGACGTTTTACTTATGGCACCATAGTGACAATGTACCAATTGTTGAAAAGTGTCAACAGAGATGTGCAAGATTAACAGAGTATAGGAACCATAAAATTAGCAATGACATGCTGTAAGGAGATATTTAATAAGGTTATAAATATATCAAGACAAAATAGAACAAGAAAATTGAAATAAATAAATAAATAAATTATATATTATATATTATATATATATGTCGTACCTAGTAGCCAGAATGCACTTCTCAGCCTACTATGCAAGGCCCAATTTGCCTAATAAGCCAAGTTTTCATGAATTAATTATTTTTCGACTACCTAACCTACCTAACCTAACCTAACCTAACTTTTTACGCTACCTAACCTAACCTAACCTATGAAGATAGGTTAGGTTAGGTTAGGTAGGGTTGGTTAGGTTCGGTCATATATCTACGTTAATTTTAACTCCAATACAAAAAACTTGACATCATACGTAATGAAATGGGTAGCTTTATCATTTCATAAGAAAAAAATTAGAGAAAATATATTAATTCAGGAAAACTTGGCTTATTAGGCAAATCGGGCCTTGAATAGTAGGCCGAGAAGTGCGTTCTGGCTACTAGGTACGACATATATATATATATATATATATATATTTATTTTCAGAATTTTTTTGGTAAATACAGGTTTGAAAATAGGGTTATTGATCAATGGAACAAATTATTGGTAACATAGCAGACATGAAGATTGTTAACCAGACCACACACTAGAAGGTGAAGGGACGACGACGTTTCGGTCCGTCTTGGACCATTCTCAAGTCGATTGTGTCACAATCGACTTGAGAATGGTCCAGGATGGACCAAAACATCGTCGTCCCTTCATCTTCTAGCGTGTGGTCTGGTCAACATACTTCAGCCACATTATTGCGACTCCTCGTCTGCTGACATGAAGATTGTTTGAAGCCAAGGTTAGTCATACCGGTATATACTGAATATGAATAAGTCTGGGTTAATATATATAGCTGTCTTGCATGGGCTAACAGGTCTTCTGCATTTTTCCTAATTCTTATTATTCTGAAGAATATAATTCCAGAAGCTGCAGTGCAAAAGAGTGAACTACAACAATAGTTTCAAGGGCATCAGTTTACAATATCAAGCCCTAGTAAATATTATGCTAATAATACAATAATATCCAAAATAACAACTCACCATGGACCAGTATGAGAGGCTGTTTTCTCTACTGTTACAGAGAAGCAAACGGCATACCGGGCTGGGAACACATCATCCACAACTGGGTGTTGTGGGTTGATAATCACAACGGCCTCTTCAAATTCATACTTATCTGAGAGAAGTAATTACAAATACTATGTATAAAAGTAGCTCACAAATAGAATAGAATCAACGATGTGACTGATTCTTTTTTTCAGTGGATTTTGTAAAAACTCTACTACAGTACTTGCAAATACAGTAAAATATGTACAAATATCAAGTTTTTTGGTATACAGTAAGGTGGATTACACCAAAGGTAAGACGACAGTGAAAGTCAAAGCATTTATCATTGTCTTACACTTCTTCGTCCGTCGCACAAATATTGTCTCGGTGAAGTTCTTTCTAATCATCATTTCCTTAACAACTAGAATATGCAACAGTGTTATGGGGCCCATCTCTCAAAGAGCACATCAATAAACTAGAAAAGTTACAAGGACATGCTACTAATGGATTCTGGATCTTAACACACAAAGAGTTATGAGGAAAGACTTGGAGGAGTTGGATGTGCCTAAACTAGTAGACAGAAGAAAAAAAAAAAAAAAAAGAGATGACTTGATCAAATACAAAATTGTAATAGGACTGTACAAAATTGAATGACAATTTTTTAAATCTGCAACACTGATAAGAAAAAAAGGCCATCAATTCAAGCTAAGAAAACAAATGTGTCATAAATTATGCACATCTACTCTTTTGCCAACATGGTACCGACAGATGGAATAATTAAATAAAGAGTCTAGTATGCTAAAACTATCGGTAGCATTGAAATGTCAAATGGTGACAAAGATTAATGTATGGGAAAGACAGGACACCATGAGTCCTTTAACTATGAGTCCTCTCATAGTTAGTTACTCTTTAACCATGAGTCCTCTCATCCTTTAACTACACTTACATAAATATACTTCCACATAACACTTACATAAATACATCCCCACAAAACACTTACATAAATACAACCCCCCCCACATATACACAAACCCGCCTACTTTTACTCCTAACACCACAAAGGGTTGGGCACAAATGCCCAACTCTGATCGAAAGGCAACCACTGCCCCTAAATACCAAATACTAAATGTCCATTTGTGGGTGACCTTCCTACCATTCCTCTTATTGTTTTTGTATAACAAACTAACTTTACGAATAAAACTACAAGTTTTTTCATGTTTAAGTACAAACCGTAAACAATTAGATTATTATCTTGACTATTTTACAAATCATGCTAGCAAAAAATTTAAATTAATGAGCTTTCTTTTTCGCATTTTATAACAACGGTCTATACTTTACACACTTTTGATCCTTTTACAACATGTAAGGAATAATGTCTTTTAAAGGTTCAATTCCCCCTAAAAATAACAAAATCTTTGTTATAAACTGTCTTCCACTCATTAGCCTTAATTTCCTAAACACACACTTCAAATCTTTCCAAATGAAAACAAAATTTAAAAATTATACTATGCACCATTTACTTTCAAGAAAAGAATTGTCATTTATACTACAACAAACCTGCTGTCACTTTAATCTTGTGCTTTCCCGACTGAATATTGTCAAAGGCGTAGACTCCATCACCATCCGTGGTGGCTGTTCGTGTTTTATCCAGTACAACTGTAGCTCCTGCCACAGCCTCCCCCCTTTCACTTTTGGTTACTCGGCCACGCATGCTAAACCCTTCAACCTGCAATCACACAAGACACAGAAGCTAAAAAAAAACAGGCTTTGAGTGAAGATGAATATGTTCCTCTCTGAGCAGGTCTGTTACCTTAGACAACAACCTGTTCTGCCCAAGGACAGCCAGGCCATGTTGATACATTATCCTGGCACAGCCAGAATCTTTTCAAATGTTACTGCCTGATTATGTTGCTGAAAAGGAAACCTTGAAGAAAACTTTATCCAGTTTGGAATGACCTCTAGAATTTTCATTTCTTCCAACTCGGAAGCCTCCTCCAAGCACTATTCAGTGTTAAGAAATCACTAAGTAGCACCTGCCCCCAACTGTCACCAGATGCTAGCACTTACCTGTTTAGCACCTGCCTGGCTCAAGCTTAAAAAGTAAAGGTTACTAAAAGATGGCAGAAAGTTCTCTTTTTTGCAAATAAGAGTTGTAGAGTGTTAGAACAATCTAAGTGAGGTGATGGATGCCAAAACCATCAGCAATTTCAAGAGTATTATATGACAAAGATTATAGGAAAGTTGGGACACCATGCTCTCATCCTGAAACCACATTTAGGTTTTAACACTTAGGTAATTACTCAATTCTTATTTCTTAGCTAGCCATTTCATAAAATATTACCTCAGTAATAAATTATCAGCAAACTGTAAAGCGAGAGTCATTTATCATGCTCAATGAGCACTGGAGAAAGCATTCCATGTGCCACACTGATAGCCAGCAGGAAATCTTGAGGAATGAGAATGCTAATATGAAGTTCTAACTCCTGAATCAAAGTCCAAATATCATCAAAGTATATCATGTAGAACATCTTGGTGGTGGTAAAAGTCTGCAAATCATGGACACAAGGATAAGCATGCAGAACGGGTCACGTAATTACACATAGGTGATGAGGTAACCAAACATACAAAGATGCGTATCCAGTACCAAGACCCTCGGCCTGGGACCAAGTACTGTACAAACAAATGTTATAAGCAGTGGAATAACTCAAGAGCTGAATCAATGCTGCTCAGACATTAACTAAACCAGCCAGTGAAATATAATTCAAAGACATGCAATAACTGTACAACGAAGCACACACAAAGCAGCTAAGGCTCACTGCACAGTGAAACCAGTGTCAAGGGATAAACATGTCACTTAATTGAATAATTTTGATCCTGGGCAGCCAGTCTGTGCCGGAGGGAAGAGCCAGGAGAAATGTGAAGTGGACAGCACCAGCTACCTGTTGACACGTACGCACCGACATGCTGTGGTGGTTGTTAGTGACCAAGCAGACTAGCCGTTAGAAGAACACTACTAGCTAGTCATTCAAGGCCAAGTGGCATTTAAGAGGACATTTATGAGTATGATAACTGAACCTTCTGGAGGCCATTATAAGCTGCACAGTATTCTCCAGTTACTCCCTTACTAAACATTTTCTGGCAAGGGCGTTTGAAAAGATTATCACTGCACCAGGGTAAAATGTTAACCAGCGCTGGCTATAGTCAGTCATATACTAGAGAAGAGGACACTGCCTAAGAGAGCAATTGAGTGGTATAGCTCCAAAGACAACAGTTTGGCAACTGGACCTCATGGATACCAACAGCTACATGAGAAACTATAATTAATTAACCACTGGTGGAGAACATCATGGTAAACATGTTAAAACAAAAATTGATATCCAACCAATTCAAAATAGGCAGCCAAGTTATAATTTAGACTAAGAACTTGTATTTATATTTTCAACATATCAATATGCATCATTGTCACAAATATACAATAAAGACCATATTAAAAAAGACATGAACTATAGCATATAACTTAAGGGCTTGTACTTTCTTTGTTAATTTTTTTTACATTTAGATAATAGCCACATAATAATCTTACAATTGATTCTAATATAATACAGCTATGAAGAGTGCAATAATAATCAGAGCTTCAAATTCACAGGTCCATCAGTGATGTCTTTTAATGTGACACAGCACTTGCAAATAATCATCATTAATAAAAAGAAAGATGAGTTATGTATATGAAAATTCATAAAATTGAAAAAATACATGCAGCCAACATTATAGTGCAGTAGTTAAGACATATTTAAGCTAAAAGTACAATATAGGTCACTACTCTAATGGCATTTCAAGATGATAGTCAACTGTTTACTCCAGTAAAATCTCCATTACACAGCACTAGTAACTGGTAAGTGCATCTCTATTATCTCCCAATATCAACGTACATAATAGAAACTGGATTCAATATAAATACCCCACACAATTCAGCATATATACTGTAGTTCAAATTCTTGTCACATATCTAAATTCTAATGTATATTTAACAAGTTATTAATTAATTAAAGCTAACAAACATTTTACCAATAAAAGCAAAGGTAATATATGAATCTCATTACAATACAATAGCTCTACACAATTACCTTAAAGGGGTGTTGAAGAATCATGTCATCATGTTTAACAGTTATCTCCAGTTGACTTGGTGTCACCTCATATCTTGTTGTTGTCGAATGGAAGTAAGGAATCAAAATATAAGTGCCGGGTGGCACCGAGCCAAAGGAAAACATGCCACCAATGCCAGACATTACATGGCACACAACTGGGACACCAACTGTGTTCTGGTAACCTTCAGGAATTCCAGGTATACATGCTATCATAAAAAGAAAAAATCCATTAGTAACACTTGTCAGTATTGAACATTGTACTTTGCCACATTACAAATTTAGATTTTTCAACATTTTTTTTAAATTCAAAAGCTGTACAGTATTTGAATTCAGTATGCTATGTGTCCTATATGTAAAAAATTAATTTTTGTTCACAAGAATGTGCAGGCAGTGAATCTTAAAAAAGTGAATTAAAAATAAAAAGTAATATTTAGGCAAAATTAACCTTGCCTTGATTTTTTAATAATCAGAAATACAGTACTGTACTCAAATACTGTATCTACATCAAGATGCAAACATTCTGGGGGTGCCTTGTTTTCTTGCAGGATAGATCTTACAGCTTTGATTGGTTTTTCTTGGAACTTTCCTCCTCCTATGAGGAAAATACATCGTAAAATTTTTACTTTTCACCGTAAAATTTTCATAGTGAAAAGGTGTATGTGATCTTATGTACTGCAATATAAGAAAGGAAACTTTGATTTCCTCAAATTCAATGAAGAATATAAATAAGGATATAAAGCAACTAACTTCGAGAGATGAAGAATGGAAATGCTTGACATATGAACAACATACTGGTAATGTCTGACTAACTTGTCAAGGAAAGTTCAAGCCACAAGTAGAAAAGCAAACACCTAAAGACCCTACCCAGTGAGAAAGAATGTGTGTGTTGTTATACCAGATGATAAGCCATTGCTGTTCAGCACTTCCACAGAAAAGTCAACAACCAATGAACATACTCCATGTACATTGTTGTATATAAACCAAGCCTTGAGCATTGGATAAGTTCCCAAGAAGGGAAAGATACATGAAAATCAGGTACCAACCTGCTGACTGCAAAGAATGCAACAATCAGGAAGTAAAGGGCTGTGACTGGAGGGACTTGTAGGCAAGTGTGGTCCTCTAACCCGGCGGTGGCGGTAAGACCTCTAAGCAGGTCATTAGGTAGTTAACCAGAGCACACCGTTGGTTGAAGAGTGTACTCTGATGTCAATAGCTGTGATGTCAGAGTGGGAGGAGAGGTGTGGGGGATGGGAGAAGGGTTCCTGCAGGGTTTTTATTTGCATCCTATGAGCCACTATTGGTAATTCTGTGCTGGAAGTAATGCTCCCTAACACCTTGTATGAAACTGTATAGACAGTTTGAAAACTCCTGGGGAACTGATGCAACATGTATGTCTGTCTGTCTATGCATGTTCCTGTCCAGCAGACAGCAGAACTGACTAAAGAGCATAAAGTACCATAAAGTATCCCTACTCAGACTACTTAATTACAGAAAACCCTTTGCTACAAAAATAAAAATAAAAATTATTAAAACATGTATAATATATACCTACAATACTGAAATAATACAAAGAACTGCAACAATTAGGAAAAACAATATTTAACTGTTCTTAATGTCTTTTTTTTTCTAACCATATCATAAAAAATAACATCACATGAGACCAGAAGACATGGCAGGATGTGCAGAATACCCCCGTTGAAAAGCAGAGGTGCAACAGGTACTCTGAGAGAGAACTCTATCAACATCAGAGGCCTGAGACTGTTCAACACGCTTCCGCTACACATAAGGGGCATAACTGGCAATCCCCTCACAGTGTTCAAGAGTAAACCGGATAAGCACCTCCAAAGGATACCTGATCAACCAGGCTGTGACTCATACATCAGGCTGTGAGCAGCCGCGTCCAACAGCCTGGTTGATCAGTCCAGCAACCAGGAGGCCTGGTCGACGACCGGGCCGCGGGGACGCTTAGCCCCGGAAGCACCTCAAGGTAACCTCAAGGTAAAGTAACCATATCCACACTTTTTAAAAATATTGGTAAAGAAACCTCCAATCTAGAGCAAGGAAATGTAAATGCTGCAAATAAATTACCTGGTTCAGCTGTAGTGGCACCATCAGCATGCAGAATGAACGAGACACCTGGTGTTGGCTGGCCTTCAGTTGTAACACTACCCGATATAATGTATCCACCGACAACAATGGAGGAACCGGCATCTCCATTTTCATCTGCTACCACCACTGTCACCTAAAAAATAATACTTTTGTTTTCTTCTATTTTGTGAACAGTAATTAATTAAGAAAATTAGAATTTTCCAAGTAAAATTTAAATGGCTACAATATTTTTAAAGTAAACACAGTACAGCATAACACAAAAGCACCAAGTTTGTAAATTTACTTATTCATGGTGAAAAATTTCTTATAAAATATGTAATTACTTGGGAACTCATAATCTAGACTGATACATTACCTTGTCATTGATGAAGCTCCATGAAGGATGCGAGGCCACCACCATGTACTTTCCTGATGATAATGGTGTAAACACATATGTACCATCAGTGGTGGTCTGGGTTGTTTGAATAACCTCTTCTCCTCTGTACAGGGACACTGTTACTCCTTTGGGACCAGCAATATTTCCTATACTCACTACCTGTGAGTGCATACAAAATTTATTAACTTTCATTGAAAATCTAAAGGCACATTCATTTGATCTCATGATGGAAGATAATAAGCAGCCCTATCATCATACTGTACATACAAAATAAATCATATACGAGGAGCCAATATAAGAATAACAAGTTCTAATATACGATAGCATGTTCATCATGTAATGCATCACATTACTTTGGGCATGTTACAAGCCAATGCTTTTAAGAATCAAATAGTTCCATCAATTCAGGCTTCTCAAAAGCAGACGAGGAGTCACAATAACGTGGCTGAAATATGTTGACCAAACCACACACCAGAGAGTGAAGGGATGACGACGTTTTGTTTCGTCCTGGACCATTCTCAAGTCGATTGTGTGTGACATTCTCAAGTTACACACAATCGACTTGAGAATGGTCCAGAACAGACCGAAACGTCGTCGTCCCTTCACTTTCTAGTGTGTGGTTTGGTCAACGCTTCTCAAAAGTTACAATATACTGTAATTCTAACCTTGCCAATCACTGCAAAACCTTTGAAGTGAAAGTTTATGTCTTGTCCCTGGCTGCATGCATCAGTCTCCCCATTAACATTCAGCGACACTTCTTCTGGTTCAAAACTCCAGCCAGATGGAGGAGACACCTGTTCGGAAATGCAATATCAGAGTAAATTTTATTTTCCGATATTTACTTATACAGGTAATACTTTTATGAACCAAATCCGATACAATATTTAGCATTACATTATGATACCTGGAAAAACTAGAGTCTACATGATGAGATACAGTATTCTTTTATTTATCTGACACACTCTATAATGCCTGTGAGTGATAGTGTCAATAAGATACAAAACATCTTAATTAGACCTAAATGAATGTTTGACACTAGCTTCTACAATTTATCTCCACACCCTATAGTTACAATGAGTGCTAGCAACAAAAATCTTGCACTGCAACTGCTATGTATGACAATATTATATACATATTGACAGGTCCCTAAAAAAAAAAAAAAAAAATCTTTCAGAATTTATAAATACTCTGATAACAATTAACACTACAATATAGTTACAGTAACAAGTACAATCAATCCTAACAAATGTAATAAACTACTGTATTACCTTTATTATATACTGGCCCTTATCATATAATGGCATGAAGTAATAGCCATTGTTTGGTGCACATTCTGTTTCATACTTCAAGTTGCCCTGTTTTGTATATCTGAAACAAATGAAATGAAATACAGTATATTACTATATTGTCTTGAACAAATCCACAAGGGCTGTGTAATGGTTCGAACCTACGTCCGGGATGATCCTGGACTATATTGTCTTGCCTATGATATACAAAAGAGAAATTGAAATGCTAATCTAAACATATTTTCTTACATGCATCTAAATATGTTGCACACCTAATTCATAATCAAATAATGTGTATTATAGTCCATAAATTATACAATTCTAAAATGTAATTTCTATTTGTCTGTGCTAAAAAGAGCCATATGCACAAAAGTCAAAATTAATTTTAATGCATTCATACAGGGGTGCAAGAACCACACACTAACAATCATTTCTTTGATACTATAAGAAAATGAGGTCATGGAGACAATGTAACACCAAACTTTGAAATATATTAAGAAACCTTTAGGAAAAATATGTGGTCTATGACCAGGAATTTTGATTGATGCTATCATCAACAATCAGTAAGGAAATGCTATCTTCCATGCTCACAGATGAAATTACCAATTAGGATAATAATAAACTCAAGCCCCAGACAGCACTTGGCTCCCTTATCTAAATCTTTGAATATGTTAAATATTTTCACTACACATCCTCTCAAGTATACGCTATACCGAATATATATATACAGTATAAAACTTTGAACGGCAATGCAAACCCCCAACCTTAAGTGGTTCCTAGAGGGCTGTAACAAAACCCATGGACACCACACTAGAAACAAATACTGTATCTTATTGATAATTCCAAATGTGCAACTTAACCAAAGCAGAAATGCTCTGCTAATCAAGGGTCCCAAAACAAGGAATGACCTCCCTAATTATAGTCAAAGATTTTCCTTCACTCAATAAATTTAAAAGAAAAACTAAAAACTACCTTATTAAGTATGTAATCAACTTTACTTCCTAAATGTTAACCTGTGTTTTGCTGTTGTTGAACATTAATTACAGTACAGAACCTGTACTGTTAATGATATCTGCCATGCAAAAAATAACAATTTGTATACCATCTGTTTATTCTTTGAAAATTACTGTTGTCTTGTTGCAATTGCAATCATTATATAGTCATATAATTTTTTGTTATATATGTACTGTACTGTTTAATGTACAAGAGTGCTTACATTCTTGTACAACCACTAGCATTCATAGCATTTTGGGCAAGTCCTTAATCCGAAAATTCCACGGAATACGACCCGCCAATCGTTTAACAACCAGGTACCCATTTCACTGTTGGGTAAACAGAGGCTACAGTTAAGGATTGACGCCCAGTAGATTCTCCCCGGCCAGGATATGAACCCATGTCAAAGCATTCGTGAAATGCCAGGCGAGCGTCTTATTACTACACCATGGAGACTGCTAAATAGACTGCATTTCTATTTGTTTACTTCAATTCACAAATGTTTCTGATTTCATTTAGTTTTAAGAATTACCAAATTAAGCTTCTATATTGTTCACCAATCTTTGTCCTAACATTATGCCCAAAATGCTCTGCATATTAGTGGCTTTAGGCACTGTACGTGTCTTATCTAGAAATCTCCCTCTTCCTGTACTCTATGTATATATGTACTTTTGCTTAAATTATTTATCATTATTTATTTTTATGTTTTCTATATGTGGGTCAATAGGTTAGGTTCACGTGATTTAGTACACCGTTTTCTGCCTGTTGTGGCAACTCAAGAGGACGGGCTGACTTATAACTGGAAATAGAAAAGCTTAAGTAATGATGAGCCAGCCAGCCCACCGACCCTGGCAGGTCAACATTACCCACACTGACCCCTATCCACAGCCTTGGGCTAGTGTACAAACCCAGGGGGATGCTGTGTTATTTGAATACAAGGAAAGACAACCCATTTTGTCTCGACTACATAAACGGTGGATAAATATTGACAAGAAACAAAATAAAACACGGCACTGCCCAGGCGACAACCCGACAAACATGCAGACAATTACTGTCCGTACTTACAGTTTGATCCCAACCTGAGAATAATTGATCTCCACATCACTCCTGACATAGCCTCCACACCCTAAGACCTCGTTCGCTAGGGACACCTGGGGAAAACTTGATATAAAGGCCAGGATGAGGATGGAGGTTACCGTCATGTTGATGTCAGCGAGCAGACGACGCCTCGGCCTCGCCGGCACCTTACAACACTACCTGCCTATAACCCCTATGGTAACTTGCCGACAATGTACACTTTAATATTTGCCAGCTTCGTCCACATTATAATTAATAACAAACATAAAAGGAACTCATTTTTTTTCATCGATAATATGAGAAAAAGTCTGCGTTAAAGGCTATACTTTTTTATTTGTGTTGTTGATGTAAAGGGCGACGACGATCGTGGGATCGGATGTGCCCCGGCGACCGGTGTACCCGTGATGGGTTAATCGCGAAGCCCGGAAAGGTGCAACGCCAAGCATAATCGCGAAACAGGTGACGCCAATCACAGAAACTAATATATGCCTCGCGGCAAAGAAACGCTAAAAAGGCAGATGATTGCGGAACCCCGGAGTCCCGCAGGGTAACAAGCACCGACCCCGCTCCACACAAGGAAAGGTTCTCCATGCAATGTGATGTATTTATTATTTATTTATATACAAGAAGGTACATTGGGTTTGTGAGGATACTTAGCATGGTGTTTACATTCTTGTAAAGCCACTAGTACGCACAGCGTTTCGGGCAGGTCCTTAATATAACAGATAATTTTAAATAGGTAAATTCTAGCAGAATTTATATATTGATAACAGGTACATTGCAAGAAAAAAATGAGATGAGAGAGATTAGTAGGTATATTAAAGCACATTGGTAGCTTTGATTCAATGGATTGACAGATGATTGATAATTTAAACAAAGAATAATAGGCACAATACAGCAAATTGATAGCACATATAACAGCAATGGCCACAATGGTAAAGTTGTTTGGATTAGGTACATAAAGATTACGAAATTGGATAGCACTAGATACAGTGCAATTTTAAAGCAACAAGGTAGGAAACTATGAAGATGAAATTAGGTACCTTTTAGTTTTATTTTTGAATGATGCAAAAGTTGGACAGCTTTTCAATTCATTAGGAAGTGAGTTCCATAGACTAGGTCCCATTATTTGCATAGTGCCTACATAGATTAAGTTTGACTCTGGGGATATCAAAGAGATATTTATTTCTAATGTGGTGATAATGGGTCCTATTACATCTGCCCAGGGAGAGTTTCAAAGCATGGTTTGCATTTAAGAACAGGGTTTTGTAAATGTAACTGACACAAGAGAATGTGTGGAGTGAGTTTATGTTTAGCATGTTTATGGATTTAAACAAGGGAGCTGAGTGTTGTCTGAAAGCAAAATTTGTTACTATTCTGATAGCAGATTTTTGCTGGGTGATGATGGACTTGAAGTCCATCTGCAGGGTGGTTTGGGTAAAATATGACCCATGAATTCCAACTTTTTATACCGAAAATATGCCAATTACTGAAAGCGACGGTGGGTCACATTTTGCCCACACCCCCCTGCAGTTTTCAAAATATCCCAAACTTCCAAAATTCGACACCTGAGCCATATTTTGGAGCCAAATTCTGGCTCTCTGCACTTGTTCGTAGTTTGAAATTCCGACTTTTTATACCGAAAATATGCCAATTACTGAAAACGGCGGTGGGTCACATTTTGCCCAAACCCCCATACAGTTTTCAAAATATCCCAAACATCCCAAATTCGACGCCTGAGCCATTCTGCACCTATTCGCAGTTTGAAATTCCGACTTTCTATACCGAAAATATGCCAATTACTGAAAGCGACGGTGGGTCACATTTTGCCCAAACCCCCCTGCAGTTTTCAAAATATCCCAAACATCCCAAATTCGACACCTGAGCCATATTTTGGGCCCAAAATCTGGCTCTCTGCACCTATTTGCAGTTTGAAATTCCGACTTTTTATACCAAAAATATGCCAATTACTGAAAGCGGAAGTGGGTCACATTTTGCCCAAACCCCCCCTGCAGTTTTCAAAATATCCCAAACATCCCAAATTTGATACCTGAGCCATATTTTGGATCCAAATTTTGGCTCTCTGCACCTATTCGCAGTTTGAAATTCCGACTTTTTATACCAAAAATATGCCAATTACTGAAAGCGGCGGTGGGTCACATTTTGTCCAAACCCCCCTGCAGTTTTCAAAATATCCCATACATCCCAAATTCGATACCTGAGCCATTTTTTGCACCCAAATTCTGGCTCTCTGCACCTACTCGCAGTTTGAAATTCCGACTATTTATAAAAAAAATATGCCAATTACTGAAAGCGGCGGTGGGTCACATTTTGCCCAAACCCCCCTGCAGTTTTCAAAATATCCCAAACATCCCAAATTCGATACCTGAGCCATATTTTGGACGCAAATTCTGACTCTCTGCACCTATTCGCAGTTTGAAATTCCGACTTTTTATACCAAAAATATGCCAATTACTGAAAGCGGAAGTGGGTCACATTTTGCCCAAACCCCCCTGCAGTTTTCAAAACATCCCAAACATCCCAAATTCGATACCTGAGCCATGTTTTGGACCCAAATTCTAGCTCTCTGCACCTATTCGCAGTTTGAAATTCCGACTTTTTATACCAAAAATCTGCCAATTACTGAAAGAGCCGGTGGGTCACATTTTGCCCAAACCCCCCTGCAGTTTTCAAAATATCCCAAACATCCAAAATTCGATACCTGAGCCATATTTTGGGCCCAAAATCTGGCTCTCTGCCCCTATTCGCAGTTTGAAATCCTGTTTTTTTTATACCAAAAATATGCCAATTGCTGAAAGCGGCGGTGGGTCACATTTTGCCCAAACCCCCCTGCAGTTTTCAAAATATCCCAAACATCCCAAATTCGATACCTGACCCATATTTTGGACCCAAATTTTGGTTCTCTGCACCTATTCGCAGTTTGAAATTCCTACTTTTTATACAAAAAATATGCCAATTACTGAAAGCGGCCGTGGGTCACATTTTGCCCAAACCCCATCCCCCTGCAGTTTTCAAAATATCGCAAACATCTAAAATTCGATACCTGAGCCATATTTTGGACCCAAAATCTTGCTCTCTGCACCCATTCGCAGTTTGAAATTCCGACTTTTTATACCAAAAATATACCAATTACTGAAAGCGGCGGTGGGTCACATCTTGTCCAAACCTCCCTGCAGTTTTAAAATATCCCAAACATCCCAAATTCAATACCTGAGCCATATTTTGGACCCAATTTCTGGCTCTCTGCACCTATTCGCAGTTTGAAATTCCGAATTTTATACCAAAAATATGCCATTACTGAAAGCAGCTGTGGGTCACATTTTGCAAAAACCCCCCTACAGTTTTCAAAATATCCCAAACATCCCAAATTCGATACCTGAGCCATATTTTGGACCCAAATTCTGCTCTCTGCACCTATTGGCATTTTAAAATTCCGAATTTTTATACCAAAAATCTGCCAATTACTGAAAGCGACGGTGGGTCACATTTGCCACACATCTATGGATCATCCAATAAAATCAGCAGACTTCTAGATGTTACTACTGCTCGGCTTAGACTCGGTTACAAGTATCTCTGGAATTCTCATTATCTGCTGATGTAGACCTGACCAAATGTAAACTGTGTCAACAAAATTATTCGCACACCCTCCGTCACTATGTGATGGAGTGCGAAAAGATACGTGAATTTAGAGACAATTCTATAACCAATGTTCCAGCGATGTGTCAATATTTCATTCAAAATGATCTGCTACCTGAAATTTTAGCCAAATATCCCCAGTTTGCTAACTGTAGGTAGTAACTAAGTGATTGTAACCTATCCACCGCTGCCCACTGGATGGGGGCGGTGTGCAGGACAAACATATAAATTGTGACACTAGCTCTCCACATATGTCAGTTGCTTAATTTAGAACCTGTACTTGAGGTCGATCTCGAACCCATTGTTGATGTGATGACTTGTATTGAATTTTGTAACTAGCTCATCAAGATTGTAACTTGCTTAGCTAAATGAATTGTGGGGTTCAGTCCCTGAGCCCATTATGTGCCTCTGTAACCCTTTCCACTACCGCCCACAAGATGGGTATGGGGTGCATAATAAATGAACTAAACTAAAAAAAAACTGCCCAAACCTCCCTGCATTTTTAAAAATATCCCAAACATCCCTAATTCGATACCTGAGCCATATTTTGGACCCAAATTCTGGCTCTCTGCACCTATTCGCAGTTTGAAATTCCAACTTTTCATACCATAAATATGCCAATTACTGAAAACGGCGGTGGGTCACATTTTGCCCAAACCCCCCTGCAGTTTTCAAAATACCCCAAACATCCCAAATTCGATTCCTGAGCCATATTCAGGACCCAAATTTTGGCTCTATGCACTTATTCGCAGTTTGAAATTCCGACTTTTTATACCAAAAATATGCCAATTACTGAAAGCGGCGGTGGGTCACATTTTGCCCAAACCCTCCTGCAGTTTTCAAAATATCCCAAACATCCCAAATTCGATACCTAAGCCATATTTTGTACTCAAATTCTAGCTCTCTGCACCTATTCGCAGTTTGAAATTCCGACTTTTTATACCAAAAATATGCTAATTACTGAGAGCGGCGGTGGGTCGTATTTTGCCCAAACCCCCCTGCAGTTTTCAAAATATCCCAAACATCCCAATTTCGATACCTGAGCCATATTTTGGACCCAAATTTTGGCTCTCTGCACCTATTCGTATTTTGAAAATCCTACTTTTTATACCGAAAATATGCCAATTACTGAGAGCGGCGGTGAGTCACATTTTGCCCAAACCCCCCTGCAGTTTTCAAAATATCCCAAACATCCCAAATTCGACAACCTGAGCCATATTTTAAACCCAAATTCTGGCTCTCTGCACCTATTCGCAGTTTGAAATTCTGACTTTTTATACCGAAAATATGCCAATTACTGAGAGCGGCGGTGGGTCACATTTTGCCCAAACCCCCCTGCAGTTTTCAAAATATCCCAAACATCCCAAATTCGACAACCTGAGCCATATTTTAAACCCAAATTCTGGCTCTCTGCACCTATTTGCAGTTTGAGATTCCTACTTTTTGTACCAAAAATATGCCAATTACTGAGAGCGGCCGTGGGTCACATTTTGCCCAAACCCGCCGGCATTTTTAAAAATATCCCAAACATCCCTAATTCGATACCTGAGCCATATTTTGGACCCAAATTCTGGCTCTCTGCACCTATTCGCAGTTTGAAATTCCGACTTTTCATACCATAAATATACCAATTACTGAAAGCGGCGGTGGGTCACATTTTGCCCAAACCCCCCTGCAGTTTTCAAAATAACCCAAACATCCCAAATTCGATACCTGATCCATATTTTGGATCCAAATTTTGGTTCTCTGCACCTATTCGCAGTTTGAAGTTAATACTTTTTATACCAAAAATATGCCAATTACTGAGAGCGGCCGTGGGTCACATTTTGCCCAAACCCCTCTGCAGTTTTCAAAATATCCCAAACATCCCAAATTCGACGTCTGAGACATATCTTGGAGCCAAATTCTGGCTCTGCACGTATTCGCAGTTTGAAATTCCGACTTTTTATACCGAAAATATGCCAATTACTGAAAGCGGCGGTAGGTCACATTTTGCCCAAACCCCCTGCAGTTTTCAAAATTTCCCAGACATCCCAAATTCGACTCCTGAGCCATATTTTAGAATCAAATTCTGACTCTCTGCACCTATTCGTATTTTGAAATTCCGACTTTTTATACAGAAAATATGCCAATTACTGAAAGCGGCGGTGGGTCACATTTTGCCCAAACCCCCCTGCAGTTTTCAAAATATCCCAAACATCCCAAATTTGATACCTGAGACATAATTTGAACCCAAATTCTGCCTCTCTGCACCTATTTGCAGTTTGAAATTCCTACTTTTTGTACCAAAAATATGCCAATTATTGAAATCGGCGGTGTGTCACATTTTGCCCAAACCCCCCTGCAGTTTTCAATATATCCCAAACATCCCAAATTCGACACCTGAGCCATATTTTGGACCTAAATTCTGGCTCTCTGCACCTATTCGCAGTTTGAAATTCCGACTTTTTATACCGAAAATATGCCAATTACTGAAAGCGGCCGTGGGTCACATTTTGCCCAAACCCCCCTGCAGTTTTCAAAATATCCCAAACATTCCAAATTCGATACCTGAGCCATATTTTATAACCAAATTCTGGCTCTCTGCACCTATTTGCAGTTTGAAATTCCTACTTTTTGTACCAAAAATCTGCCAATTATTGAAATCGGCGGTGTGTCACATTTTGCCCAAACCCCCCTGCAGTTTTCAAAATATCCCAAACATCCCAAATTCGATACCTGAGCCATATTTTGGACCCAATTTCTGGCTCTCTGCACCTATTCGCAGTTTGAAATTCCGACTTTTTATACCAAAAATATGCCAATTACTGAAAGCCGCGGTGGGTCACATTTTGCCCAAACCCCCCTGCAGTTTTAAAAACATCCCAAACATCCCAAATTCGATACCTGAACCATATTTTGGACGCAAATTTTGGCTCTCTGCACCTATTCGCAGTTTGAAATTCCGACTTTTTATACCAAAAATATGCCAATTACTGAGAGCGGCGGTTGGTCACATTTTGCCCAAACCCCCCTGCAGTTTTCAAAATATCCCAAACATCCCAAATTCGATACCTGAGCGATATTTTGGACCCAAATTCTGGCTCTCTGCACCTATTCGCAGTTTGAAATCCTGACTTTTTATTCCAAAAATATGCCAATTGCTGAAAGCGGCGGTGGGTCACATTTTGCACAAACCCCCCTGCAGTTTTCAAAATATCCTAAACATCCCAAATTCGATACCTGATCCATATTTTGGACCCAAATTTTGGTTCTCTGCACCTATTCGCAGTTTGAAATTCCTACTTTTTATACCAAAAATATGCCAATTACTGAAAGCGGCGGTGGGTCACATTTTGCCCAAATCCCCCTGCAGTTTTCAAAATTTCCCAAACATCCCAAATTCGACTCCTGAGCCATATTTTGGAATCAAATTCTGACTCTCTGCACCTATTCGTATTTTGAAATTCCGACTTTTTATACCGAAAATATGCCAATTACTGCAAGCGCCAGTGGGTCACATTTTGCTCAAACCCCCCCTACTGTTTTCAAAACATTCTAAACATCCCAAATTCGATACCTGAGCCATATTTTGGAGCCAAATTCTGGCTCTCTGCACGTATTCGCAGTTTGAAATTCCGAATTTTTATACCGAAAATATGCCAATTACTGAAAGCGGCCGTGGGTCACATTTTGCCCAAACCCCCATGCAGTTTTCAAAATATCCCAAACATCCCAAATACAATACCTGAGCCATATTTTGGAGCCAAATTCTGGCTCTCTGCACGTATTCGCAGTTTGAAATTCCGAATTTTTATACCGAAAATATGCCAATTACTGAAAGCGGCGAAGGGTCACATTTTACCCAAAGCCTTATGCAGTTTTCAAAATATCCCAAACATCCCAAATCGACGTCTGAGACACATTTTGGAGCAAAATTCTGGCTCACAGCAAGTATTCGCAGTTTGAAATTCCGACTTTTTATACCGAAAATATGCCAATTACTGAAAGCGGAGGTTGGTCACATTTTGCCCAAACCCCCCTGCAGTTTTGAAAATATCCCAAACACCCCAAATTCGATGCCCGAGCCATATTTTGGACCCAAATTCTGTCTCCCTGCACGTATTCGCAGTTTGAAATTCCAACTTTTTATACCCAAAATATTCCAATTACTAAAAGCGGCGATGGGTCACATTTTACCCAACCCCACCCTGCAGTTTTCAAACTATCCCAAACATCTCAAATTTGCGCCTGAGCCATATTTTGGAGCAAAATTCTGGCTCTCTGCACTTATTCGCAGTTTGAAATTCCGACTTTTATACCGAAAATATGCCAATTACTGAAAGCGGCGGTAGGTCACATTTTGCCCAAACCCCCCCTGCAGTTTTCAAAATATCCCTAACATCCCAAATTCGACGCTTGAGCCATATTTTGTAGCCAAATTCAGGCTTTCTGCACGTATTCGCAGTTTGAAATTCCGACTTTTTATACCGAAAATATGCCAATTACTGAAAGTGGCGGTGGGTCACATTTTGCCCAAACCCCTCTGCCGTTTTCAAAATATCCCAAATATCCCAAATTCGACGCCTAAGCCATGTTTTGGAGCCAAATTCTGGCTCTCCACACGTATTCGCAGTTTGAAATTCCGATTTTTTTTTTTCCGAAAATATGCCAATTACTGAAAGCGGCGATGGGTCACATATTACCCAAACCCCCGTGCAGTTTTCAAAATATCCCAAACATCCCAAATTCGATGCCTGAGCCATATTTTGGAATCAAATTCTGGCTCTCTGCACGTATTAGCAGTTTGAAATTCCGACTTTTATTACCGAAATATTCCAATTACTTAAAGCGGCGGTTGGTCACATTTTGCCCAAACCCCCCTGCAGTTTTCAAAATATCCCAAGCTTCCCAAATTCGACGCCTGAGCCATATTTTGGAATCAAATTCTGGCTCTCTGCACGTATTCGCAGTTTGAAATTCCAACTTTTTATACCTAAAATACGCCAATTACTGAAAGCGGCAGTGGGTCACATTTTGCCCAAACCTCCCTGCAGTTTTCAAAATATCCCAAACATCCCAAATTCGACGCCCGAGCCATCATTTGGAATCAAATTCTGGCTCTCTGCACATATTCGCAGTTTGAAATTCCGACTTTTTATTCCAAAAATATTCCAATTACTAAAGGCGGCGATGGGTCACATTTTGCCCAAAACCCCCGTGCAGTTTTCAAAATATCCCAAACATCCCAAATTCGATACCTGAGCCATATTTTAGAGCCAAATTCTGGCTCTCTGCAGGTATGGGTGCAGAGAGCGGTCAACTCTCTGCATTCTTGGGTGGGTGGCGTGTGGGGGGCTTGTGTGGGAGGGCTAAGGTGGGTGATGTGGGGGAGCTAAGGTGGGGGGGCTTGGGTGGGTGGTGTGGGGGTGCTAGGGTGGGTGGTGTGGGCGGGGCTGGAGTGAGTGGTGTGTGGGGGGGGGGCTAGATTGGGTTGTGTGGGGGAGCCTTGGTTGGGTGGTGTGGGGGAGCTAGGGTGGGGGGCTTGGGTGGGTGGTTTGGGGGGGGGCTAGAGTGGGTAGTGTGTGGGGGGGGGCTAGGGTGGGTGGTGTGTGTGGGGACTAGGGTGGGTGGTGTGGGCGGGGCTATGGTGGGTGGTGTGGGGTGTGGGGGGCTAGGGTGGGTGGTGTAGATGTATTACAACTGTCTGATGGCTCCCAGCTTGACTATGTAAACAGATTCAAATACCTTGGCCTTGAGGTGGCACTGTATGGTTCTGTTGTATTCAGACTCTGTCATCAGTAGTTAGTTTAGTTCATTGATTATGCACCCCATACCCATCTTGTGGGCGGTAGTGGAAAGGGTTACAGAGGCACATAATGGGCTCAGGGACTGAACCCCACAATTCATTTAGCTAATCATGTTACAATCTTGATGAGCTAGTTACAAAATTCAATATAAGTCGTCACATCAACAATGGGTTCGAGATCGACCTCAAGTACAGGTTCTAAATTAAGCAACTGACATATGTGGAGAGTTAGTGTCACAATTGATATGTTTGTCCTGCACACCGCCCCCCATCCAGTGGGCAGCGGTGGATAGGTTACAATCACTTAGTTACTACCTACAGTTAGCAAACTGGGGATATTTGGCTAAAATTTCTGGTAGCAGATCATTTTGAATGAAATATTTACACATCGTTGGAACATTTGTTATAGAATTGTCTCTAAATTCACGTATCTTTTCGCACTCCATCATATAGTGACGGAGGGTGTGCGAATAATTTTGTTGGCACAGTTTACATTTGGTCAGGTCTACATCGGCAGATAAAGAGAAGTATAAAGAGAGGCTTCGAGCTCTCAAGGCTGTTGCAGGTTATCACTCAGGCTATGGTGCCAGTGTCAGAACTGTCAAAATGATGTACCTTGCATACATCAGATCTTTAGTGGATTATGCTGCACCTCTGCTTGTTTTGATGCCTGAAAGAACTCTCCACCATACTCCTCCACTCTCCCCCATACTCCTCTACTTTCCCCCCCCATACTCCCCCCATACTCCCCCACTCTCCCCCCATACTCCCCCACTCTCCCCCATACTCCCTCCACTCTCTCCCTCATACTCCCCCACTCTTCCCCATACTCCCCCACTCTCCCCCACTCTTCCCCACACTCCCCCATACTCCCCCACTCTTCCCCATACTCCCCCACACTCCCCATTTCAGAAATTTTGAAAACTGCAGGGGGGTTTGGGCAAAATATGACCCATTGCCGTTTTCAGTAATTAGCATATTTTCGGCATAAAAAGTCGTAATTTGAAAATGAAAATAGGTGCAGTCAGATTTCGGCTTAAAAATCACGCTCAGGAGTCAAATTTCCGACATTTCAGATATTTTGAAAACTGCAGGGGGGCGGGGGGGGGGGGGGAATCTGACCCATCGCCGTTTTCAGTAATTGGCATATTTTCGGTATAAAAAGTCGCCATAGGTCAATATCCCATATTGGCCTGTGGGATATGTTCAGGAACAGAGACTACCCAGAGACATGCGACCCAGGAGAAACTGAGAAAAAACAAGGGCGCAGCTACTCAGACCAAGAACACATCAAGTGGAGGACAAGAGCGGGATCCTCCCAACCCTTTTCTTCCCCGGCCTTGCAGCACACCAAAATAAAACTCCAGGGAGTATGGACATGGATGAGGGAAACGTACAGTGAAAATCTCACCTGGGAAAAAATCCCACAAAACCCTACCATGATCGCCAGGAGGCGAATTAAGTCCATAAAGGACGACCTTGTTAGAGCAGGTGTGCAGGCAGATCATCTCAACCCAACTAGGGCAGAGAACCAGCCCCAGGTTACAGGCCAAAGCAACGAAACCTACAAACCCTAACCTAACCTGACACAGGTTTGGAGTGCGACCTGGGTTTAGGCGGAGTGGTTAGGAGGGGCCTACAAGCACAAGATGATTGGTTCTTTTGGATGTGGTGGTTGCCTGCACACGAGTTACTCTAAGAGATGTAATCTACAAGCAAAAGGACACAAAAAATACAAGAGATGCAGCCCTGGGTCGTCGGGGGCTATCACCTATCCAGACAACGAGGGAGACTAAGCATGACCCGACGATGGACAGGGGTCCTGTCTCCAGTTGAGCTTCTTGAAATCTTGAGGTTTTTTTTTTTTTTTGGCAGAGGTGTTCCTCGCGGGCCCCAAGCCTCTGGCTGGCCCACTAAGTGTTGCTTGTTTCTATTTTACTAAGGCTGAGTAAGAGTATTTATGAGTCGTATGGTCGCTTCAGTGAGATTTTGTTCCCATGTGTTTAACAACAACTTCTGCTCTGTTGAATCTAAGTTGAAATCTTAATGGGTTTGTAACTGTGCACTGTGTTAGATAATGTTCCAGTGGTCTGTCGGGCATTTCTCCAGTGCTGACAAGATGATTTAGGGGCTTAGCGTCTCCACGGCCCGGTCCTCGACCAGGCCTCTTTTTTTTTTTTTACACATCCCCAGAAAGCAGCCCGTAGCAGCTGTAACTCCCAGGTACCTATTTACTGCTAGATGAAGAGGGGCATCAGGGTGAAAGAAACTCTGCCCATTTGTTTCCGCCTCCGTTGGGGGATAGAATCCGGAACCCTAGGATTACGAATCCCGAGCGCTGTCCACTCAACCGTCAGGCCTCCTCCTCCTTTTTAGCATGAAAGGTCACAAATTAAATTTTGCAACCTGTCCTCAGACCAAGTCCATGCCATCTAGCAGTCAACCCCAAAGACGCATTCATAAATTTTAACATGTTGTTCATTCAAAATATGAATTTTCTCAAATATAAATCAATATTATTGTATATTTGTATATTGTGCATATTTAGGCATTAGTTAGGTTAGGTGTTTAGGTTCTGTTGGCGATTAATTGTATTTGTAATACGTGGGTGAAGCATTTATAGCGTTGTGTTTCGAACAAAATTCGTCAGCGAAGCACTTGTTCCGGAAGTGTTCGAACGTCATCAGTTGTAATGAAATTCATAAACGTTTTCATTTGTAAACAGGGGGTTGGGGGGTTGGCGGGTGCTTGGCCTTTGGGCATGGCCGGTGCAAAGGACTTTGGCCTTTGTTTATGAGGAAGGGATGAATTTTGCCCACGCCGGTACAAAGACCCACCCCAAACACACATTCTTCAAAACAGGATAGCCCCCATGGGGGTAATTCATTCAGCAAGTGGATCAAATGACCTAAATGGAAACTGTAGTCCTACAGACACATAAGTTGCATGCTGTCCCATCTGGGAGGACTACAGAAGTCACTCCCATCTATTAGAGAACTATGAGCATATGCCTCCCCCTCGCTCATCATGACTGTGCTGTGACAGGGGGGGGGGGCAGTTACAGTAGGTGGATATACATCAAGGGTTCATGGTAGATAACTTTAGTATAAAACATAAGGTCTGCTGTGACCAATATATAGGTTAAAAAGCAATGCACCCTTTTAAGTTATAACAAATGTTAACATTGTAAAGATTTTAGTATTATTTACAGTATTACATACTCGTATCCACAACCATGTCTGTGTATTTTATATTTCACAATCTACATTATATATTTTACATTTACACTCACGGTTTAACAGTGTGGGACACTGGGTACCCTTAGATCACCAGTGTAAAGGGTAGAAGTGATACGAGTAGTACAGCTTCTGATGGGAGGAGTAGGCTTCCCACAGCTACTTGTGGGGCAAATCCCTCTCCAGGTTTGATCGTGGCACATGTAGGCCTCTCGGGCAGGTGCTGGTGGTGATGCTTTGTCCTTGTTACCAAGAGGTGAAGTTTGCGACAAACCTGAATTGTGGTGGCGAGTAAGAATGACCACTTCAGATACGGACTGGCTGGACTTATGCTTGGGACGAATATTGCTCTCTCTTTGTTCGCGAGTAAACGAAACTGATTTGGTTTTTGGTGAACTTTCATTAGTTAATGCAGCTACCCTCAAGTCTGACCCCTTCTGAGGTATTGCTATTGTGTCTTCTGATAAAGGGTCGTGATAAAGCGAGTGCAGAGCTTCTTGAACCCCATGATAAATTACATGTACATTTTCAGACCATGAGGACCCAGAAACGCTCATGCCATGCGGAAATGTCTCTCTAAAATCAGTGGAAAAATAAGGAACAGTCTGAGACTGAGAATATTGCTCAAAGAGTGTATTGTTAGGAATTGACAGCCGACAGGAGCTTGATGTTTCCGCTGGCGTGGAATAAGTCAGATTTGACAGAGGATTTGGGCTTTCTGAAGACTGACTTGCCGTAAGAGTGGGCATGATCACTCTACGAATTGGTGAAATGCTTCGTAAATATTGTTCCCGGATTACAGGAGTGTCATTAGCTCCCATTCTTAAAGCTGGAGACGATGGCCGAGAACCAGTTTGATTTAACTGTAGTAACTGGGTGTTGTTTTCGCCTGCTTTCAAGTTTGTTACTTATATATCCACTGGAAGACGTCCTGGGCGCGAATGATAACAGTCGAACCATGGGCAAGTGCCTAGTGACATCGACGTCATTGTCAGACACAGACATATTGGCAACATTTTCACTGAAGACCGGCAGGCGAGGGGACTCTGCCTCACCATAACTATCAACAGAGTGTAAAGAGTCAGAGGTGATGTCATGTGCATGGTGCCGCGAGTGAGACACAGTTAAAATAAGAGAAGGGTCTGCGTTCTCTTTGTCCTCGGACGTCTGGTCGTGGGTTCGAAGACGATGCATCTCTGTCTTCGCCTCAACATGTGTCTCAGGGGCTCGAGGTCTTGGCGGCGGCGACGGGTCGTACACCCAGCCGGACGACAGAATCGACACTTGGTTTAAAAAGGTAGAGTCGTCGCTAACTTGGTGGTATGGGCTAAAGGAAAACGCGAAGGCTACGAGAGCTGCCAGTGTCCCCACTATACTCGACGCGGTCACCACCCACACACCTGCGCCAGTAACGTTACAACATATAGTTTATAAATATTAATTTGCCGAGCTGGATATGGGATAATTTACTTTAAAACTACTGAAATGAGCATTTGTGTAAGCATAGCCATTACACTAAGAAATTAGCTTACTTTCCCAATAATTTAAATCACAACAACTATACGTGTTGCCATTTCCACGTTCAACATTATCTAACCTCATGACGTCAAGTAGTGGGTCTTACCTCGAAGATTAAAGGCCTTGGAGAGAGAGGCGAGAAGGGAGTGTTGGTGGGGAGTGTGTGGTGTCTGGCGCGGCCATTGGTACACCCCCGCGTGGTGCACCTGTACGAACACCGTCACTGTGGTCAACACCAGGGCTGTGGCCGACAAACTCAGACGAATCACAAGCAGGCGCCATCTGGCTGCGGTTTTCCGGGTAGATGTTTTGGAGGCATGGGATCCGGGTGTAGGGGTTCTGCGTCTAGTGGATCCGGGAGCAGGGGATCCGCGAGCAGGGGATCCTGGAGCAGTAATGTTGGAGGCAAGTACCCGGGGGGGAGGGGTGTTTGAGACAAAGGTATTTGAATTAGGAGTTTGGAAGACATGTACTCGGTGGTAAGAGGAACAGCCAGTGACCATGACGCTCATGCCGTTGACCAGCGCCTGGACAGAGAGAAGAGATATAACAACATAAGAACAAAGGTAACTGCAGAAGGCCTATTGGCCCATACGAGGCAGCTCCTATTTATAACCACCCAATCCCACTCATATACATGTCCAACCCACGCTTGAAACAATCGAGGGACCCCACCTCCACTATATTTAGTGGTAATTGGTTCCACAAATCAACAACCCTGTTACCGAACCAGTATTTACCCAAGTCTTTCCTAAATCTAAACTTACCCAATTTATACCCATTGTTTCGCGTTCTGTCTTATGTTGATACTTTTAATACTCCATTAATATCCCCTTTGTTATGTCCATTCATCCACTTATAAACCTCTATCATGTCACCCCTAACTCTTTGCCTTTCCAGTGAATGCAATTTAAGCTTTGTTAATCTTTCTTCATATGAAAGATTTCTAATTTGGGGAATTAACTTAGTCGAACATTCATGCACTGATCCTTTGGTTTTAAATTCTTACTAATCATAACTCCCAGATCCCTTTCGCAATCCAACTTGGCAATCTCAACAATCTGTGACCATCTCCCCCCCCCCCCCCAAGACTCAGGCTACCACAGCCACTTAAATATAAATTTCATAACAAAAATCTCGAGACCTAAAATATTTGTAAAAATACAAAAAAGTAACATTTTGGCTATGTTCTAAGCACACTACGAAATATCGACATGTATGGTGTCCCCCCCCCCACCCCCTGGCCATTTTCATGGTTAGGTCTGAAATTTAGATGCTTTCCGTCACCGGCCCTCGACAACATTAACAGTACAAAATGCAGCGATTTTTGATACTGTAGTTATAGTCATGTCTGGACGACTGCTGAGGGGGGGGGGGTCCATGTCTGGACGACTGCTGAGGGGGGGGGGGTCCATGTCTGGACGACTGCTGAGGGGGGGGGGTCCATGTCTGGACGACTGCTGAGGGGGGGGGGGGGTCCATGTCTGGACGACTGCTGAGGGGGGGGGGGTCCATGTCTGGACGACTGCTGAGGGGGGGGGTCCATGTCTGGACGACTGCTGAGGGGGGGGGTCAATGTCTGGACGACTGATGAGGGGGGGGGGGGGTCCATGTCTGGACGACTGCTGAGGGGGGGGGGTCCATGTCTGGACGACTGCTGAGGGGGGGGGGGGTCCATGTCTGGACGACTGCTGAGGGGGGGGGTCCATGTCTGGACGACTGCTGAGGGGGGGGGGGTCCATGTCTGGACGACTGCTGAGGGGGGGGGGGGGTTCCATGTCTGGACGACTGCTGAGGGGGGGGGTCCATGTCTGGACGACTGCTGAGGGGGGGGGGTCATGTCTGGACGACTACTGAGGGGGGGGGGGTCATGTCTGGACGACTGGTGGAGGTCAGACTCCATGAAAGAGATCAAGAGCGATATATCTGGGTCACGGAGGTCAGCATATATATACGTGCAGGCACCAATGACCACATTTGTGTTTGAATGGGTAATCTAATGAACACATGGGAGACGAGTACAGTGATGGGTATACTCGCCCTTACTAGGTATAGCATCAAGTGATGGGGTATATTCACCCACGACACTGGGAACATCAACGGTGGGTATACTCACCCACGCCCCAGCCAGGAGACACAGGAGGAGGTGGGCGGGGTGGGCCAGGAAGACTGCACCCATCATGTGCGCCCCGCCCGCCACACCCACCACCCCGCCGCCCACCACCAGCACATATCTCCTCACTCCACATATCATTCTCACCAATATCAAAAGTCTGAAAAAACAATCAGTGAAGGTTTTGCCAATTTGATAGTCAGTCTCCACACACAGTCCAAGTCCCGGTCGGGACAGAAATGATTGGGCATGTTTCTTATTATCTAATGCTTTTGTTCACACCTAGCAGTAAAATATAGGTGCCCAAGAGCTTGTTAGCGTATTATGGGGTTGCATTCTGGGGAGGGGTCAGTAGTTCGACCTTCAGGGGAGGGGAAAGGGGGGGTGGGGGTGGAATGGAACCTCGATCAAACATATAATATATAATCGTAGGATTATATGTATACAGGCTGTCTGTCCCCGACAAAGTTATTATATATTTCCACGGATGTTACACATTACGCATTTTTAGGCTTGCACATTGACACGAGCATTTTCTTTGCCACAATCATAGCCGAAAATGGGAGGAGAGGAAGAGATGGGGAAGGGGAGGAAAAGATCGGGTGCAGCCGGGCACACAATCAAGTATATATATCTATATATAATTTATTTTTGTCTGTACGAAGCTGGAGACCAGTTGCTTAGGGCAAACCTCTCCCAACTGTGAAGGGCGACTATAATGGGCAATTGGGGACTCGTATGGGAGTAGGGCTCGGTACCTTGACTACGATAAGTTTAAACATGGGTTTCCTAGTGTCTCCGACTACGGGAATTATAATTGTTTTATACTTCAAACAGCTCATTAATTTCCAAAGAGCTATATAGGCCAGTTGGTGGATCCACCTGACAAACATGAATGATAAACACATATTATAGTACTATATAATCACTTAGCAAAAATTACATCGATTACAGATGACGAAGATACTAATATTTACGTTAGAATCGCCGAATGCAAAAGCCAATTACAGCCAAATAATTAATCCACATCCATGTATGACTGTCGGGAAACTCACGTTTCACCAAATGGTTTTCTGCAGCCCTCCAAGATTCTAGTTCCGTTGAGGTGTTGTCGTCGTCGTCGAGTTACGGGTGACGAGCGCGTCGTGTTGTCCACTAACCAAGACGGCACCAGTTCACTGAATAAATGAAAAAAACAAAAAATAGTAGAAAAGTCGGCTATCTGTTATGTAAAGAGCAGGGAACTGTGTGCGACTGTGCTGCCATCTGTCATAACCAGGACAAGTGTTTGGGAACTGTGTGTATACAGGAAACGTCTGGAAATATGGGTTACTCAAGTAGATTATTAGTTGATCTGATGGCCACCATCATTAGTGGTCGTAGAGGTGTCATGAAGCCAGCCTCTTCATTATTTTCCTTCAGATGTATTTTTCATTTTATCACTATCCTGTGGTATTGAGGCTTCGACGAATAAACATTGAGATCCCATATTACTCAACACAAAGCTGCTATTAGGACAATATCCAACTCTGGCCCCAGACATCACTCGGTACCCCTACTCAAATCTCTGAATATGTTAGACATTAAGTCACTGCACATTCTCTCATGTGTATTATACATATATAAAACGCTAAACTATAATGCCAATCCTGATCTCAGAAGCTTCATAGAAGGTTGTAACAGAACCCATGAGCACCACACCAGAAATAAATACAGTTTTGATATTCCTAGAGTACGACTTATTCAAACTAGAAATGCACTACAAATCAAGGGGCCCAGAATGTGGAATGACCTTCCCAACCATGTTAAAGACTGTACCTCTCTCAACCAGTTTAAGTTAAAAACGAAGCTATACCTAATAAATTCCCTGTAACCTACCATACCCTTCTATTGTCAACCAATGTCTGTTTTTTTTTAAAGAGCAGCTGTTTGTCGACATAATTGTATTTGTGCTGCTTTTTCATCTATGTTTTCATTTCTTGTTTTCATTCTACTCATTATGCTCAATTAGTATTAAGCTTGTCATTTAAGTTTATCATGCCCGAAACGCTTTGCGTAATAGTGGCTTTAGGCATTGTATGTACTAGCTCTACCTATAAGTCAACCAGTCTTTGTAAAAATTTATTGTATGTATGTACCTTACCTAAATAAACATTTTATTTTATTTTATTTTTATTTTTATATTATTTTATTACTCAAATGGGTTCTTGTGTCACGTTCAACCTTTTAATTAAAGAGATTGGGATTAACGTATTCTAATTCAAGCCTAACAAGTCACAATTAATGTAGGACAGAAAACAAAAGATATTTTATTAGCATAAATCCATGGAACTGCCTACCTGCCGAAACTGTAAATGCATACTACTTCAGTTCAACACCCATCTAGAAAGAATACCTAGGAACAGTAGGGAAACCTTTGACAAGCCGCCAAATTTTTGTCTCCGTCGAGGACACTAGAGATAGTGGCTCTCAGGTAAATGTAGGTAAACTTGTTAAATGAAACCAAATTCTCACTTTTGTTCATGAACTAATCAAACGATTTGCCCAGCCCAGAGATGGCCATCTCTGCCAAACATCAAGTCTAACACTCTATGAAACAACATTCATGCCTTACCAAATTATTTATTTATTTATTTATTTATTTATTTATTTATTATATATATACAAGAAGGTACATTGGGATTGTGAGGATACATAGCATTGTGATTACATTCTTGTAAAGTCACTAGTACGCGCAGCGTTTCGGGCAGGGGCCAGTTTCACGAAGCAGTTACACAAGCACTTACGAACCTATACATCTTTTCTGATTCTTTGGCGGCTTTGTTTACAATTATTGAACAATTATTGAGTTCCAAAGCACCTGGAGGCTGTTTATAACAGTAACAACAGTTGATTGGTAAGTTTTCATGCCTGTAAACTGTTTAATAAATGTAACCAAAGCCGTCAAAGATTGAGGAAAGATGTGCACGTTCGTAAGTACTTGCACAACTGCTTAGTGAATCTGGCCACAGGTCCTTAACCTAACAGAAAATTTTAAGTAGGTAAATACTAGCAAAATATATAAAATGATAACAGGTATATTGCAAGAAAAAAAATGAGATGAGGGAGATTTGTAGGAATATTAAAGCACATAGGTAGCTCAGATTGATTGCATTGAATGGTAATTAAAAAAAATAATAGGCACAATACAACATATTGCTAGCACATATAAGAAGACAGCAATGATCGCAATGGTAAAGTTGTTTGGATTAAGTACATAAAGATTGGGAGATTGGGTAACACTAGATACAGAGCAAATTTAAAGCACAGAGTAGGAGACTATGAAGATGAAATTAGGTACTTTTTGGTTTTGCTTTTGAATGAGGCAAAAGTTTGACAGCTTTTCAATTCACTAGGGAGTGAGTTCCATAGACTAGGTCCTTTTATTTGCATAGAGTGTTTACACAGATTAAGTTTGACTCTTTGGATATCAAAGGGATATTTATTTCTGGTGTGGTGATAATGGGTCCTATTACATCTGTCCAGGGAGAGTTTCAGAGCATGGTTTGCATTTAAGAACAGGGTTTTGTAAATGTAGTTGACACAAGAGAATGTGTGGAGTGAGTTTATGTTTAGCATGTTTAGGGTGTGACGATAATCTCCTTCAAGAGATTGAGCCTGCTCTTCCCTCCTAAGTTCGTCGCTATACATCCCTATACAACTAATATGGAAGAAATATCCCACAAGTACAACACCCAGGTTTGCCAGAGAGCAAACGTATTCAGCACCAGGAACACCTGCTCCGCCTCCACCACTCGAACCACCAAACTACCTGTCCGTCGCCTGCTCATCGCTGATTGGCTGGTGGTCAGCCGCACCTGCTCCTCCTCCGCCACACTACCTGATGTCTGGGGCCACCACGACCTGCAGACCTCAGAATATCCAGTGCTTTCAACAAGTTAACACGTCTCGTTGGTAGACTAAGCTCTGGCTTACGTATACTAAGAGAGGTGGCAGCTTAAAGCCAATATTCTTGCACCCATATTTTGCATTGTATATTGTTCACTTGTTATTACTCACTTGTCTTAACATAACTTTTCATTTTGCCATTTGATTATTCTTATTATTTTGATTGATTGATTTTGTTCCAATTTTATGTCCATTTTATTCATGTTTTGCTTTTCTAACGTAATTAAAATCTCATTGTTAAATTTCTTGTTTTGTGTGTCTTCCCATTACCTTACCACAGACGAAGTTCCAGATTTTCTCTTTTTTGTTTCTATGTGACGAGGCCATACCCCTAGCTTTTGAAACAGCCGAACACCAACGCGTTACCGTCACATATTAAGTGGGGGGCCTGTCCTAGGAGCTTCACTCAGGTACTGGTGCCAAGTAGTAATTAATGGTAAGCGTATTTAACTTTGGTAACGTAGCTTTTACTATTTTTCATATTCAATTTCATTTTTATATGGTGCGGAGTGTATTGTGCATTAAGAGTAACATATGGTGAAGGTGAGACAACTTTGGATTACGTGGTGACTGTAGGCCGCAGTCATACTCTTAATTGGTCATCTCTCCCTCCGTGTTATTACTCGTGTTTACCATCTTTTGTCCCTTGGATATTTCTCATTTTCGACAGATCATCATATTGGTACCCTGGTACTGTGGTCTGCCCCGGGTCAAGTGCATCTAATCTTCTGCAATCTGACTGTAGGAGGATAAAGAGGGCCATAGTTCCTCTAGCTCGAACTTTAGTTGCTGAATTGGGACCTCTGCAGCAGTTCTCGTCACCAGTTGACACCTCGCACCCCTACACGTCAGTCAGAGATGATGATACATACAACTGGTAGGGAATTAGCTTACTTTTTCAGAGCACAAAAGTTCGCTAATTCTGTAAGTATCATATTAATTTCAGTAGGAAAAACTTATGTCCTATAGAGACTCGGCAAGGTATGCCTACATCCTTGGACTACCAATTTTACTTTTGAGGCAATTAACTGTTTCATTTGTTTAGTAGGATTTTCTTGCCCTTATCCTCTTACACGAGTACCGGGTACAAGATTTCCTGCGCCTTTGATTAATTTAAATCATTTAACATCTTGTACTTAACTTTAATTGTTAAAGATCCCACAGGATAGGTACCAGTTGCCACGTTGTCCTGTTTCTGACCTTCGCTATATAACGGTATATTCGTTGTACATTTATTTGCTAATTTCACCACGTTTCGTCTCTAAGCTTTCCGTGCAGATCCAGCAGGTGCAATAGGGACTTTTAAGTCATGCCAAGAGAGCTGAATTACAAACTCTTGCACATGAGTATCAACTAACAGTCCCCTACCAAGCCAACAAGAGTGAAATATACAACCTGTTACTGGATCATTTCTTAGAGCAAGGTAAGATCAAACTCATGGAACTTGCTATATTGCAGATAAAACTGATTTGGCAACGATGAAACTCAAACTAGAGGCTGGCAAAGATTGAACGCGAGCAGCAAAGGGAAGCAGCTGCCATGCAAAGAGAAGCCCTCGAACAACAAGAACGAGCAGCTGCCATACGAAGGGAAGAAAAAGAACGTGAGGCTGCCTTGAGGAAGGAAGAAAGAGAAATCGCCCTCAAGGAACGTGAAACTACCTTGAAGAAAGAACACGAACGTGAACTCGCCCTCCAGGAACGTGAGGTTGCAATGTTCCAGGAGCGGGAAAGAGTCAGAGTACAGCTTGAAACCAAACAACGCGAGTTGGAGATGCAACGCGAACATGACAAGCAACAAGCGACTCTGGCTCTAGTGTCGTCAACGAGAATTCGCGTTGGAAACTTCACACCTCGCTCAACGTCAGCAAGCTACTGCCAATCTTCCCGTCAGTTTTAATATATCACATGCAAGTAAGTTAATGCCATCCTTTGTAGAAGCAGAAGTTGATGTGTTTTTTACCACCTTTGAAACCCTTGCTAATCAACTCAGTTGGCCTGTCGACCAATGGGCCACTCTTCTCAGAGTCCATCTTACAGGTAGAGCTGCAGTCACACTCAGTACTTTGGCGTCTGAGAATGACTACCAGACTGAAACAAGCAGTGTTGGACGCCTACCTCCTCTCCACAAAGTTATCGAAGGAAATTCCGTGACCACCTGAAGGCAAGTACCACTACCTTCCTCGAGTTTGCTAACACAAAACGGAGATATTTTATGAAATGGCTGGAAGCAGCACATGTCTCTACTTTTACAGAACTCGTCAACCTGATGCTTGTTGAAGAATTCTTGAGGCGTGTGCCGCCTCCTGTCCGTCTATACTTAGCAGATAAAGAAGAAACAGACTACCTGAAGTGTGCTAAGTCGGCTGACACAGCCTCATCCACCGGCTGACACCAGAACCATCCTCCAGTAAGAAGTCGTGGTACAGTTACGAGAAAGTGAGCACCGATCAAGCTGGCTCGCAATTGTACTGCAAGTATTGTAGACTCTATGGACATACCATAGACAAGTGTGGTAAGTCTCAATACAAAGGAACCACTGACACAGAAACCCAAACCAACTCCTCCTAAGTCCGGTAAGCCTGTGATGAATGTTGGTGTTAATGATTTTTCTCTTTTCAGTAACCACCTGTATACTGGAACTGTCTCTGCCAACGGTTCAAATCCGGAGGGACGTTTCAAATTGAAGATCTTGAGGGACACAGCGGCTCTTCAATCGATCATCTTGAAGTCGGCTGTGCCCAACATCGCCTACACCGGAGAAACTGTCTTCATCACTGACCTCACTGCTACCACTCCATACCCTCTCGCCAGAGTCCACCTGGATTGTCCCTACGTGAACGGAGAAGTCCAAGTCGCGTCAGGGAAAAGCCTTTTCCCATGCCTGGAGTGCAACTTCTTCTAGGCAACGACTTGGCAGAAGACCTGCAACCGACCAACCTGATCGTCATGGACAAACCCCAGGTGTGTACCTCTGTGCCAATTAACCCTATACTTGAGTATGTTCCAGCAGAGGTTCAAGAGTGATGAAGTTTCTCCTCCGGTTCTAGTGACCACTCGTGCACAAGCCGCACGACCACAGCCAGCCGACTCTACTGCTACCGCTGTCCCTCAAGACCCTCAGAAACTACCCCCGAATCTGACCAAGTTGGAGTTCCGTAAGTTGCAGAGGGAAGATCTTACCTTAACACCATTGTTTTTCCAGGCTGAGACTCGACCCGACAGTATTCCTGGGTTCTTCCTAGAGAACGACTTGCTCTACCGCAGATATAGACCCAGTAAACTGAAGGAGGACGACGATTGGGCCAACATCGAACAACTTGTGATTCCTACCAGCCTGCGGCCCACTATTCAACACCTGGCCCACGGAGCACTCTCCCACTACGGATTCAACAAAACTTACCATGGGATTCGTCAAGACTACTACTGGCCAGGTATGGTAAACAGCGTCAAACAGTACGTAAAACAGTCATACATGTCAGATGGCAGGCAAACCGAACATCTCCATTCCCAGAGCGCCACTGATTCCCATACAGGTGCCTGCGGAACCTTTCCACAGACTTATAATAGACTGTGTTGGTCCTTTACCTCGGACCAGTTCAGGTAACGCCTATATCTTAACCATCCTGTGTCCTACCACCAGATTTCCCATAGCAGTTCCAGTGAAGAACATCACGGCTGCTACGGTTGTAAAGCATCTATTGAAGATCTTCACTCAATACGGATTTCCCAGGGAGATTCAGAGCGACTGTGGTACCAACTTCACCAGTGATCTCTTCAAACGGACACTGGAAGAGTTCAACATCAAACAGGTATTGTCCAGCCCCTATCGTCCTGCTTCACAGGGTTCTCTTGAGCGTAGTCATCAGACTATCAAAGCACTCTTGAAAAATTTTTGTAGTGAAACTTCTAAGGATTGGGATAAGCAAATTGATTTGATAATGTGTATTTACAGAAGTCTTCCCAATGAGTCCCTAGGAGTATCTCCTTATGAGATGCTCTACGGCCGTAAGTGCCGTACTCCCCTCAAGGCTTTCAGACTCTCTAAGAGATGCCACCTTCAGTGAGCATCAGAATGTGCCCCAGTTTCTTCAAAACCTTCAACACATTCTAGAGTCTCCACAGTTTTGCCCATGATAATGTATTGAAAGCCCAGGAGAGGATGAAGACTCATTACGACCAGACCAGCAAAGTAAGAAAATTTAAGCCGGGAGACTTCGTACTAGCATACTTCCCTATCCCAGGTTCTCCTTTACAAAACAGGTTTTCAGGACCCTACCGCATCAAGGAGTGCAGAAACAACCACAACTACGTTCTCGAGACTCCAGATAGGCGGCGGAAGACCCAGCTGTGCCACGTCAACCTCCTGAAGCAATATAATGGTACTCCTCTCACTGTCATGATAAACTATTCTACCTTCACAGAACCCTACATCCACAGTGAGACCTTCCCAGCTTCTCCTCCCGAAAGCACTGACAAGGAGTCGGCGCTTTCTAATTCCGAAATCCTTAATGATCTTCCCAAATACTTTCAGGATAATCATAGTGCACCTCTTGTCAAGATCTTCAGAGAACATCAGGAGTTGTTCCGAGATGACCCCCAAGAGTGTAATGTTACCCAGCACGACATCCAACTGCTCCCCGACACCCGGCCGATTCGTCAACCCTTCTACCGAATCAGCCCGAGCAAGAAGGAAGTCATGCGTGCTGAGGTGCAGTACCTCTTGGATCATGGACTGGCTACACCTTGTGAGTCCCCCTGGGCCTCACCCTGTATCTTGGTGCCCAAACCCCAAGGTAAGGTGCGGTTATGTACTGACTATCGTAAATTGAATAACGTAACAGTCAAGGATGCTTACCCCTTGCCAAGGATAGATGACATCCTTGACGCCATTGGCAGTGCCCAGTACTTGTCCCAAGTGGACTTGCTGAAGGGGTACTATAAAGTGTGTCTAACGGAGCGAGCTAAAGAGATATCTGCCTTTATCACTCCTTTTGGACTTTTCAGATATGAACGCCTTCCTTTCGGACTATGTAATGCCCCGGCCACCTTTCAGAGAGCTGTCAACCGTGTCATCCAGGGCTTGGATAACACATACGCCTACCTGGACGATATCGTCGTAGCATCCAACACCTGGAGTGAACATCTGCTCCAGCTGCGACGTCTGTTCTCAAAGCTCCTGACAGCCGGCCTCGCCATCAACCTGGGCAAGTCCACCTTCGCGAAAGGTAAAGTGCGTTATCTGGGTCATGTTATTGGGAGTGGCAGCCTAGCTCCGTTAGACTCGCACACTCAAGCCATCCAACAGTATCCACAGCCTACCACCAGGAAGCAGCTCCTGCGCTTCCTTGGTCTTGCCTCCTACTATCGTAGGTTTGTGAGAAATTTCAGAACAATCGCCACACCTCTAATCCTATTAACCAGTCCCAAGCAACGGTATAAGTGGACCATGCAGCAAACCGTTGCTTTCGAACAACTCAAATTCCTCCTCTGTTCTAATCCCATTCTCGCCTCGCCAGATATCACCAAGCCTTTCGTCCTGCATGTCGACGCCAGTGGTACCGGCGTTGGTGGTGTCCTGATGCAACAACGAGGCGAAGAGGTTCTACCTGTCGGCTACTACAGCTACAAATTGAAACCACACCAGAGGAACTACAGCACTATTGAAAAAGAGCTACTATCCATCGTCCTGAACCTCCAACACTTCGCTCCGTACCTACAAGGCGCCAGGTCTACAACCATCTTCTCAGACCACAACCCTCTCCGCTTCCTACATCAAGCCCAATTCACTAACCAGCGTGTTCTACGATGGGCTCTGTATTTACAAGATTTCAACCTGGAGATCCGCTATATCAAGGGTTCTGACAACATCATAGCAGATGCCCTCTCCAGAGTTTATGAAGTAGAAGCGACTCCATCTATTACTCCCCCACATAACGACGTACTTCTTCCAGAACCGCAGGCTTCGGGGGAGAGTTGTGACGATAATCTCAAAGAGATTGAGCCTGCTCTTCCCTCCTAAGTTCGTCGCTATACATCCCTATACAACTAATATGGAAGAAATATCTAAAAAGTACAACACCCAGGTTTGCCAGAGAGCGAACGTATTCAGCACCAGGAACACCTGATCCGCCTCTACCACTCGAACCACCAAACTACCTGTCCGTCGCCTGCTCATCGCTGATTGGCTGGTGGTCAGCCGCACCTGCTCCTCCTCCGCCACACTACCTGATGTCTGGGGCCACCACGACCTGCAGACCTCAGAATATCCAGTGCTTTCAACAAGTTAACACGTCTCGTTGGTAGACTAAGCTCTGGCTTACGTATACTAAGAGAGGTGGCAACTTAAAGCCAATATTCCTGCACCCATATTTTGCATTGTATATTGTTCACTTGTCTTAACGTAACTTTTCATTTTGCCATTTGATTATTCTTATTATTTTGATTGATTTTATGTTCCAATTTTATGTCCATTTTATTCATGTTTTGCTTTTCTAACGTAATTAAAATCTCATTGTTAAATTTACTTGTGTTTTGTGTCTTCCCATTACCTTACCACAGACGAAGTTCCAGATTTTCTCTTGTTTCTATATGTGACGAGGCCATACCCCTAGCTTTTGAAACAGCCGAACACCAACGCGTTACCGTCACAAGGGATTTAAACAAGGGGGCCTGAGTGTTGTTTAAAAGCAGAATTTGTTATTATTCTGATAGCAGATTTTTACTGGGTAATGATGGACTTGAGGTGGTTTGCAGTGGTTGAACCCCCTGCACAGATACCATAATTAAGATGGGGATATATTGGTGCACAATATAGTGAGAGGTGAGCAGAGTTAGGAATATAATATCTGATTTTGGAGAGTATACCAACTGTTTTAGACTTTCTTAGTTGTGTTGAATGTGGGTACTGAAGTAGTCTCTTGTCTAGGAATAGGCAAAGAAATTTTCCATAATTTTTAATACTGATGTTAATATTGTCTATCTGTAGCTGAATTGCATTCGATGATTTGCTTCCAAATAAGATGTAGTAGGTCTTTTCTATGTTTGGTGTTAGTTTGTTAGTTGACATCTATCTTGAGGTCATCTTGAGATGATTTCGGGGCTTTTTTTTTAGTGTCCCCGCGGCCCAGTCCTCGACCAGGCCTCCACCCCCAGGAAGCAGCCCATGACAGCCGACTAACACCCAGGTACCTATTTTACTGCTAGGTAACAGGGGCATAGGGTGAAAGAAACTCTGCCCATTGTTTCTCGCCGGCACCTGGGATCGAACCCAGGACCACAGGATCACAAGTCCAGCGTGTTGTCCGCTCCCATAAGTGGACTTTTTTTTTTTTTTAATTCATTATTCACAACATTATTTAGTGTATGTGGGTTGTGGTCTGAATAAATGAGGGGTAGTATCAGCAAACAATATAGGTTTAAGAATATTAGAGACATTAGGCAGATATATTTTATTTATTTATTTATATACAAGAAGGTACATTGGGTTTGTGAGGATACAGAGCATGGTATTTACAATCTTGTAAAGCCACTAGTTCATAGATATATAAATATTGATGTTCCACTATGACGCCTCTCCGAGCATTACCACTTGTGCAGTCATCGGGAAGAGGAAATCCTTCGTGTTTCATAAAGAATTAAATATATAAGAATTGTGAGAAAATCTGTAGGAGCCGTGATTAGGATTCGAACCTATGTACTGAATATATGCAAACAGGCACACATTCTGCTTATAAATCCATATACTTAGCAAAATTTAAAATTTCTTTGTCTTATTTCCCAATAAAAGAATAAACCTTATCACATTACAACAATTGGTGCATGTGACAATTCAGATCAACAATCAAATTTATGCAAAATATTTTAGAGATAATTTCGGGATTTTTGTTTAGTGTGCCATGACACATTTAATATTTTCATTGATTCCAATGAAAGCAAATAAATTAAGGGAAAACTGTTTTATTCATATTTGATGACTACGGCAATAACCATTACAGTATTTAATTTCCAAAAATAAAGGCAGAGTAATTTTATTTATTTTAAACTACTTAAATATAATTTGTTTATAATGACATTTACAATTTTTTTTTATTTACAACAGTGCATGTACAAGTTTAACAGTTGTCGATGGAGTTTTTCATTATGAAATAATAACTTTTTATTTAATAATGTTAAGATAATAAAATTCTAACTGAATAAGCGTCTTAAAATTCATCAGCTTGTTCTCTCAAGGCCATTAATGTTTAATTTTATTTTATTTCTAGTTTTTGAACTTTTAGTTCACAATGCCAAAAAAAAGTCTTACCATAGTACTTCTGCTAAATGGTATCTCATTTCTGGATGTTATTTTAGCAGTATTTAGTATAACAGAAAACATCAGAGATCAAGATGTGAACTAAGGGAAATTAAATGTAGAGGGGAATACGCCAGGCAAATGGAGCTCCCCAGACCCAATGTTTAGGTAATGAAGAAACCATAGCAGGCAAAGATTCTGAATAATGTTGGTCCTCTTAGCTCTTTAAATGGCCCATCCTCTTACAAATTACGTTTCTTTTCCCTCATATACATTACCAAAAATGGCTGTATTGGAATTAAAAATAAAAAAAAGTTTTGGGTTCTCAGGTAGGTTAGGAGAGCAGGGAATTTCCCATAGGTTTTAAAACGTAATGAAACATTAATTGAAAGCGTCCTCTCACAACCTAACAGCCTAAGCCAGAGGATCCAAAACGGCAAACAGAATGGTACGTCACTTTCACGAGCAGCTTCCATTTTACACTACGACCATTTTTGGCCGTAGTGCCTATACGAGCAAAAAGCGACGTAATTAGTAAGAGGACGGGTTGCTTGCATGCCTACATTTATACTGCATGAAAAAAATATGAAGGAATGTTTTGTTTTGTATTGATGCAAATGACAGGGTGGTGGTACTTTATTTAATTTAAAGATTTATAATATTTATAAAATTTGTAACATCTTACAAACCATCTCAAAAGTTCACAGTTAAATCCCCTCTTTCTGTTATGCAAACCTATTTTAAGTCCTCTCATTATGAACAGTGCTTCTACTGCACTATTCTAGTTTATTTATTTCTTGATGAAAAGTGCCTCAATAATGACCAATAATATACAAATGTCTTGTAGTGCATCACTGGATATGCACCTTCATCTTCTGCTGCCTCCGTTACTAATTATATTTCTCTGCTCTTCAAAACCATCAAATCGGACAAACAAGACATTTCCATCATTCAAGGTAAATAAAAAACCTTTTTTTTTTTTTGTTAAATTGTCCAATAAATTTGGATTTTGTACATTACTTTAATTATTTATGGTCTGAAAAAATTCCATTTATAGCTTTGCACCTACTGGATATGATTTTGAGTTACAAACAAGTCTTTTTGGAACCATCCTGTTGGTAAGTTAGGGACAGCCTGTATGCAGGGCAAGCTAATAAAATTAATTTTAATTTACACAGCATTTATATTTACCGGTAAATATAATAAATAGGCCTGCAAATAGTATCTTGAAATGCAATGTGGTTGTGTACTGAATTATATCCAGTAGCTGCTCCTATTATCCCCTTTAACAATGATACCAGAGGACAAATAGTAGCAGGATGTTGTAAATGCAGGGAACTCCTGGGGTAACTCAAAGGCTTTAAATATACATAATTAAACATTGTACACTTAAATACAATGACCAGAAACAAGTTCTCCCACAAGTCATTTTCTTTGAATTAGATGCTTGTAGAAAATAAAGTTCATGTAACAATAACATGCTCATCTCTTATATATTATGTTATATGAACATAAATAATGCTATCACTGAAATTTTTGTAATGGGGAATGATATTTATTTCAGAGGAGATGGGGTGCTGCATATTTTATACCCAAGGTGTCCAGCCTTCATACAGTGTTGCTAAGTTGTCCAGATTTGTTGCTTCTCTTATGGTGTAATCAACCTTAAAAAGGAACAGTCATACATTATGCATTATTTCAATTCATGACAATTCAGGAGCAGTACTCTACGCCTGGTTTTATGAAAAAGTGGGATTTTGCTGTGGATTAATTTGTAATGCAATATACTGTAGTGTTAATGATATCATGAATGAAACATTTTTATCTTGTACAGGTAATATCAAAATTCTTTATCTGTGTTATGCATTATTTATATTCTAGGCTGATGCTTCTCCATCCTTATGAAATTAGGAAGATAGGTAATATTAACAACTTACTTGCTCTGAAACAGATGCTCTTCTTGTTGGATCTAAATCTCTGCCCTCCAATTTTACTTTAACACGACGCCATACATTTAAAGCATATGCATTGTGCTCTTGTACAGCTGAAAAGAAATTGGGTTTTGAATGACCACAAAAAGCTCCTTTCTAAGCATGAGTATTAGATGTTCCCTATGGCAAGATCACAATGTCCAGCTGGACAAGTGTTGGTTGTCAGGGCAGTGACAGTCCACACTTGTGCAACAGGGATATTTGATTAATGTCCCCATCAGAAAGTAAATTGATAAACACACAAAGCCTTCCAAGCCAATCAAGGACTTGGCATCACAGGGACCCCAAGTAGCATTCTGTTCCAATAGCCATACAGAGGAACCTTGGTACTCGAACGGTTTCCAACTCGAACACACTCAAACGTTGTGTTTGTGCTTGGTAGTTGACCATTCGTTCAGCACTCAAACAAACATGCGTAATGGATGAGTCAGTTCCCCAGTAGCTGTCATTTAGTGCACAACCCTCATTAAACTTCTCAGTAAACTTTCTCTAGTTTTCTTGGATATTTTTTATATTTTTATCATAAATAAATCACCATGTTGCCATAAGAGCAAAATTAGAAGAAAATTATTTAATTTAATTATTGTATTTATTTGTGAATTTTTTGTGGTTTGAAAATGAATTAATCCAATTTATTTATTGTAAATTCTTATTGTAAATTCCCAGTATTCCTTATGGGAAAAAATATTTGGTACTCAAATGGCTTAGCACTCGAATGACCTTCTGGAAACAATTAAGTTTGAGTACCGAGTTTCCATTGTATTCACAAATAACCACCACCTCCAACACCTCTCGGATGGCAGCAATCAAACTAACACCAAGACCCCCATTCTCAAGCCCCAAGCCTTATCCCATTTCTCCAGACTTGTCCCAAGAATAGATTTGGACAGATTTGATTCAGTTAAGTACTTGTAACAAGACTTAGAAGCTGCTGTTTATTTGCTAGGGCGATACGTATGTATTGGAATACTATACTTCTTTTATGTTTTAATTTTTTGTTTCATGAAGTGGCTGGTGATTAATCATTCCCATCTCTGTTTTAGATTTATACTTCAATAGTGAGTTCCTCCTTTAAAGGTTTCCTAATACAGGTTTTACCTTTTTAAGAGGTTGGGGTTCTGGTGTTGGTTTGGGTGCTTACTTCTGCTGGCAGCTACAGGATGTGACCAGTTGGCAAACTACCACTTGGTTTAGTGTGCTACTTTAAGAGGATTCAAATGATGCCAAATAGGGCTAGACAAGCCTTTGAGTGCTTAACAATTTACTTTCTGTGGTAATAAGCCCAGGCTAGATAATACCTCTTTTTCAATGCCCCCCCCCCCCTAGCATCAGTATTGCACATCAGACAGGTTCTGAAAAGATCCCTGTTGTGCTAGGTACAGCACGTCACCATTATAGGGGCCTAACAGCCGAGTGGACAACGCTTGGGAATCGTAGTTCTAAGGTTCCGGGTTCGATTGCCGGTGGAGGCAGAAACAAATGGGCAGAGTTTCTTTCACCCTCATGCTCCTGTTCACCTAGCAGTAAATAAGTACCTGGCAGTTAGACAGCTGCCATGGGCTGCTTCCTGGGGGTGTGTAACAAAAAGGAAGCCTGGTCGAGGAGGCTAAGCCCCGAAATCATCTCAAGCTAACCATAGCTAGTCATTTACTTGTCCAATAGGATATTCAGTGAGCTTGCCTTAGGAAGTATTGAAAAGGAATACTGTAGCACAGAAAAACACAAAGAAAATATCCCTACATTTGTAGCTTAGTTGGGAATTTGTATTCCTCTCTCTATCCATACTCAAGAAATTGTTCTTAATGCAATCGTTTATTTTTTGTTCAACTGGCTAAAATCTGCAAGACTAATCTAAAGAAGAAATCTATATATGTACATTACATGTATATGTAAATAGGAATGGAAGCACATGTTCTTCCGACACACATTAAATGACAAAAATAAAAATAAAGCATAAAAGTGTAATGAAACACCCCTTTTTGAACTCAACAGGAATATGAACATAGGCAACAGAAATGGCTGTCAGGGCAAAACAAAAAATATAAAAACTATCCAGGACAACTATCCTGGATGCTGTAAGAAGCAAGGTCCGGCTCTGGACTGGGTGGGAGATGCATCTCGTCCCAATCAACAGAGATATATGGTAAACATCCTACCATATGCATAAGAAAAGAATTGTAAGGACTGAATCAGACAATGGGTGAAAAAGTAAGGCACTAGTGGAACCGTTTATGGCACCTGTAAACTGAAGCCTGTCTAAGCTAGGTACGGTAAGGAAGGACACACAGAAATAGAAAATGGAATGATCACTAAAGACAACCCTCAAACAAAGACCTAGCTATAAATGCAAGACTCCCACTAGAGCAAGGATTGAGCACAACACAACCTCTCACACCATTAACTACATATTCCTTCTCACAAACTTCACATTGGCAACCAATTTGCAAGGTTTATTTAGTTAAGAGTTCAGCATTAATCTCAATATGCTTCCCTGCCCATATGAAGGCGTCTTTGCTCTTTATGGCACGAGAGAGTTTTCCGAGCCTGATTGGTAGAATTTGCCATGAGGATCCATTGCAGTAATCCACAGAGCTACTGAGGAGGCCAAACCAGATAAAGGACCACAAATTAATCTATGAAAATTCCAAAATAATACAGATATCCTATCTTCATAATAAAGGAAGATAATCATGTTACATTTCGAAAAGTGCATGACAGACTGGTGGGAGAGGGACTGAAATGGAATGATTTTAGATTTCTTTTATAATAGGTACAAATGTAATGTGTCATAACAAATAAATTAAACTAAAATTTGGGGATTTACCTTTTCCTGTTAGAGGATGTCTCTTGACTTTAGTTCTAGAGTCAGGAGTGGATGTTTTCGTAGGGGACATTATGGTACTTGACTGACGTAGTAACGGTGGTCTGCGAGGTTCTCCGCTATTTTCTCTCTGACCATCCGTTTCCTCTTGAGCTTCCTCAACACACTGATTACCAAATTCGACTAGTAGATCATAAATGGTCCCTGTAAAAATTTGGCAATTGTTGAGCTAGTATATTCATGTCACAAAGTATTATTCAACTAACTGTATTTGTTAACAGATATTAATATTAATGAAAATATTATTTGATTGATCTGTTCTGGCTTACAGTTTTAGATTCTGGTCCTAGGTCTTGGTGGCTCGAGAAGGTCTCGGAGATCTGGTGCGATTTCCTATGGCTTAGCAGCCCTATATGGAGTAGGGCAGTAATTACGGGGAGCTACTGAGCGCACCCTTCCAGAAATGTATGAAGATGGAATTACTTTATATTTATGTAACAATAATAGTAATCAAACTATGGCTACACTACACTGTTTATTTTTTTTAGAGCATAACAGGAGCACTACTTGTGATGCCAGGCTGGCCTTGGAAAGTCTGAATGTTTATGAGTGAACTCTCTGGAGTCACTCTGGCTGGATTGAGCTTTCCTATAGTGCCTCTATAGTACAACTATAACCCGACAAATTAAAATTTCACACTTCACTTAAAGACTGATTTTGTTACCTACCTATTCTCACTTCTTACCATAATTGAACTATTACTAATATCTACAATCTTTGCCAACCTGTTTGATTAGTAACATCTCTTAGCTTCTGAAGGTATATTGATGCTTTATCTGGAGATAATGGATCATGAAGCATCTGTCGAATTAGTCCGGAAATAGCCTCAGAATAGCTGCGGTACAAAGCCAGATAATCCTCCACGCCAGCTAAGCCACCTTCACCCTCAAACTGAAATTAAATACTAGAGTAGTTTAATCACATCAAAATGATTATTAATGTTTTGTTATCACTTATCATTTTCACCAGATAGAATCTCTGACATAATGTGATATTAAGTAGATATGTCCTACTTATTCTGAGATATGACAGGGTGACAGCTCTATCAACACCACTGACAACATTACTGTATTAACTCAAGGTAAACACAAAGTTAAATCTTTGAGGTAAACCATGAATCAATGTGAATCATTTGAAGAGTTGGGTTACAAAGTCCCTTGATCATACTATTTAGCTATTCCAAGGTTTAATCAGTAGTTCAGTGATCATTTTTCTTTATGTCAGCAGTTTATCTCGTGGGAAATCAAACAAGGGATCAAACAGTTCACCTCGTGGGGATTCACAAGGTGGGGGCCTCAAGAGATAATTTAGAATTATTCTTTCTCCTGGTGGGCTGAGTAGAGCCACTGAGGAATTAGCTGGGAAAAATGTGTAAATTTGTTACACACATCTTACTCTACAAAGTACATTTCTGTTTTCAGTGAATGTTTATATATTGCCTCATTGCTTCTGCATTCACAATATGCAATGCATAACTGTAAAATGCTTACCTTTGCCATACTCTTCAGTAAAGCTCTAATATCAGACATAAATTTATGATGTGTTGTGAGATGGATGCGCAGTGAGACGACAGAGGAGCGCACACACTCCACAGACTTCCTCAATTCTCCGCTTCGGTCACCCACCAACTTGGTTAGGAGCTCTATATGATCTGCGAAAAGGACAATTTACGGTCATTAAAACATAGGCTGGCCCAGAGAGGCCTAACCCACTATAAGGTTGATGGGTTTTACTGTACAATAAACAAATAAAATAAGGTAAATATTGTACAGATTAGATATCAGCTAGATATTTGTTTAATTATTCTTTATTATGATTATTAATCACAAAATACGAAATACATACAAAATTCTTAAAAAATATTTTTTGTGATGCTATGCAGTAACATGAAATAAATATAAAATTATAAAAATACAGTTATCACCCTCATCCCATGCTCCCTCCACTCTTGACAAATTAAGTGCTAAAGTTCCTGAAAGTCATCTTTATGTTTACCATAGCAACCATATGCAAAATTGGCTTATTGTTAATTTGCACCTAGGTGTCCTTCTGTCTAGCTATTCTAAAGAGATTGTAAACTACACAAAATTACTTTGGTCATAACATCTTAAATGAGATAGGCGACACCATTTACAAGAGTTGAAGACAAGCTAAAAGCGCAATTAAAGTTTTCTTTCTGGGTGGCACCTCAGTAGGTTCCGGTTCCCACCCTGTATTCCCTCCTTTCTTTGTGGATTGGGGTGAAGCTGGCAGCTCAATAATGAAGGGGGAAACTGGGCTGGAACCCTGGGAACCTGGGCTGGAACCCTGGGAACCTGTGCTGCCACCTGATGGCAGCCAGGTAATTTGGAGTAGATGCAGTTTACCTATTCCAACTTCCATTTGGGCTGTTCAACTTTTCCAATCTTTTTGTAAGGATGTCAATTGTTTTGAGACACTTCAGCTTTTTATGCAGTTGCCCCCTTGACGGTGTTTTTTTAGTTATAATCAATTCATGCTTTCCAGCCCCATTAGTGGAGTCCTTACTCTCAGTGGGCCAAGAAAATCTCAGGAGCCTGACATTTGGAGGCAGCCCTGAAGAACCAAAGTAGTAAGGTCCAGAGAGGTAGCAAGGTGCTGCCTAGAAAGGGGGTAATTTTATTGCACTGAATGCTTTATTTTGATATCTTACCTATCATTTTGTTAAATAAAACAATGTCATGAATCTTGAAGACTACTCCCCAGGCCCAGCCCAAGGCCAGACTTGACTTTGACCTCCATTCACGCATGCTTCTAGCCATAGTTTATTACAATTTAGTTCTTGAATAACTTGAATACACACAATTTTCTAACAATCTTTTTAAAGTTAATTAAATTTCAGGAAAAAACAGTATTCTGCACTAACCTGAGACAGCAACTGAAGCATGTTGGATCCACTGAGTATTGACATCAGCTGGTATAGGACAGAGAGACACCAGCACTTCTTCTTGAGAATTTACAGTAGTATGGTAACGTTCTAATAACATACAACTTTCCTGACATGCATTCAAAACCTGTAGGAGTGTCACCTATTACTAGTTTTTATATTGTAGTACTGTATCTATAATAAACTTTTCCTTAAAAATTCTCTGAGATTTCATAAGTTTAGAAAATGTGCATTACAAAAGTTTGCGAACCACAAACCTGAGTGTGCGCCGAGATGTTGAGTGAATGGATGATGGCAAGTCAGTAAAGTGTGCATATTTTAGTAAAAATTGGGTAGGAGGAGAGGAAGGGTGAGAAGAAGGACATTACAAGAGTGTGTGTGAGGAAATAGTGTGTGAATAACTAATGGAATGTGGTAAGGAACCAAGCTGGGTGAAGTGGTTTGTGAGGAGCACTGTATGACTGGTCTTAAAGCAGTGGGGAGCTGCTGTGGATGCTTGGTATGGAATAGTCTTTGTTTATCCACCGTGTTATGTAGTGTGAATAATAGAATGGCCACATTATATTTTCCATTTTAATATATATATAACCTCCTTTCACTGTACTGAATTATTCACCTTTTTTCTCTCTTGTGAGTTTATACAGCCACACCCCAATGAAATTGGGAAACAGGTTAATGATAATGTACATAAATGTATATTTTAGTGAATTATTAATATATGAATCATGCCCTTAATAATATTAACCATGTACAAATTAATGAAAAAATTTCCTTTGAAAAAAGTCATTCTTGCATATTATAAAATATAAAAACTGACCGAAGTGAAGCTGGCATCCCATGTGATGGCATCAACAGTATGCGTCCGTAGAGCCTCATAGTGAAGCACAGCGTTACACAGGGAAGCAACTTCCTCACTTCTCTGCAACAACTCAATTACACCACTCAGCGCTGCTTCAACACCACTGCTAAACTCCTCAAGTGCCTATGGAAGTTAAACAGAAAAAAATAAAAGCACCCATTTGAATTGAATACTGTACAAACATTATGAGGTAAACAAAAATCCACCCATGTTTTCATGTTGCTGAAAGAAGACCCTATAAAGTTGTTCAACTTTCACAGCCCTTCTGATGGGCCCTGCTCTTGCAGGTTCCTTAAGTACGATTCCTTAATTTCCTTAAGAAATTGAGTCCTAAATTTCCAGCACTTGGTCCCTTTTACACTTCACGAGATTATGCCACACTGTTCTTCCCACCACTTCTCATGCACTGTTCACAATCACTTTTTTCCCACACCGTGTATGACCATCTTTTTCTAAAGCTTCCATTCCTTCTCCTCCTCCTACCCTTGAATACACACACACACTTTATCCCTACATCATCATTCATTAACTTACCATAACAAAACTATTCCAATGCACTCTCCTCCCTCTTATGAATTTTCACGCTCATGCCATATAATTTCTTATACCTGTACAAAAGGATAATCACTGCCAATCATTAATAGCTGCTTGATGGGGGTTCTGGGAGTTCTTCTACTCCTAAAGCCTGGCCCGAGGCCAGACTTAACTTTGATTTCCATTCATGCATGCTTCTAGCCACATTTATTACCGTTTAGTTCTTCTAATCAGGCCTTTTTTTTGTATTAGCCACCCTTCTTTCCCCCTGACTCAATCTACTCTCAATGTTGCTTGCACATTTCCTCTTTTTCTCACACACCTCATGTGTTTATAGTTATGAATCACTTCCAGCACTTCTCCAATCACACTTGAGGATTGTGAATAACTAATGAGGTCAAATTACTTCACTAAGTTCATACACTTTCCTTCTCTCTACACTTTCATACCATTACTCTAGTCTGGATCCACTTTTACCAGTTTCTTTCATACGTACAACTTAAATGTTTAATTATTTGTATCTGCTAATTATACACAGTATTTACAAACATTTTTGTTAATTTACTGTATAACAGAAATTACCAACGACAGTATATTAACAGAGAAATTCAGAATAATTGAATCTATATCAAGACTATACATGATAAAAATTATGTGCATACCTTAGCAATAGATGGATTTGAGCCAGCAGCCCATTTTAGACGCTGCTCAACATTTGCTGTCATATTAGTGTATTTCTCCCTTAGTTCAGTAACATTCTGGTGCAATGCAAGTAGCTTACTCACATTACCTCTTAAGTCTCCAAGGAGGGCACTACGACCTGGATTAAAAATTTATGTTAGTACTGTACGAATAATTTATTTTCAAGGATCAAGTTACTTTTAACTATTTTATGAGGTACATAATGGACTACTTACAATGATTAGTAGACTATTACCTATGCCAAATCCATGCTTTATTTACAAATATTAAGGCAATAATCACATTATGATAACATGGACTGTTGTATCTCATATGCAAAATGTTGTCTGTTGCTACATGAAATATAATTCCCCAGCTAAACACTTTCACTGCTATAAATGATTGCTGTTTATGGCTGAAGATAGTGTTATGCTGTAACAGAGAACTTTGTTCAGTGTGCCTAGAAAATCATTTCCAAATCATGTAATGTTTGAACGATCCTTTAGGTTTCGAAATGGGCACCTGGATCTGGTAAATGCTGCTATCTGTTGGACATGAGGTTCCTCTGAATATTGTAGGGAAAACAAAGACCAGAAGAGACACATACATCAGTTTATGTAAGCAAAGAAAGGAGAAATGCAAAATACATATATTGTACAAAAGGCTCTATCAAAATGCAAACCCCTAACACAGGGTTGGTCCCACCTGCATTTGAAACTGGGTACCTGGGCACTTCTTTTTGTTTCCCTTCTGTCCGTGGAGTATGCCTTGGTGTGGTTATGTTACCCTGCTTCTGGGTTGTCTACTCTGGCTCCAGGCACTTAGCTTGAGAACAAGGAAAAATCCAACAGTAGGGCAAAATACATAGCTCCAGGGTGAACAGCCCATACTAGGGCACACAGCTCAAGATACAGTCCGTATTGGTATAATTGTAGCAACTTTGTCTGGGTTTGAGCCCTGGCTAGGGAGGATTGACTGCACATCAATCCTTAACTATTCAGCATAACTTACACAGCAGTAACTGGGGACTCAGATTTTAAGCGATTGGCAGGTAAAAATTAGCAGTGTAAGGCTTAACATGAGCTATGGGAAGATAAATCTATAAGCCTGCTAACAGGAGATAGAAGTTGCCTATTCCTGTACCCACCTGTATTAACAAAATTTACTTTAGGGGAAGCTGAGAGTACGAGGGTTCACAAGTTAGCACAACAGGAGCCTAGAGCCCACGGATCAGGTTACATAACCTGGGGACAAGAATACCAAACAGTCCCAAGAAACCCCATTCGTGGCCAACTATACAACTCTTAAAGATGGGAATGTGTGTCTACAGAAATCCAAAAAGACAGAATGTCATGGAAATATAAAAAGATAATATCCGATAGAGCTCACAAGGGCTGCCTTGTGATAAAAGGATAAGGAACCTGTAATAATAACCCCATCACAAGACTAAGCAGGTAGGCTGAAACAAGAAAAAGCTTACTCCCCCTTCCCCAACAAAGCCCAGAGAAGCCTCCGCCTGTAGAGCTTGAAGGTCAAACACCACAAGAAAACTTTCACTTCCCAAAAATGCACTGGAAGACAACCCAAAGCCCAGCAGATGCAATGGAGGCTTCATGAGGCATAGGAGGCAAAAGCCATTGCAGAACCTCCTGAAAAATGACATCAAGAAAGGGGTAAACCTGGAGCTGTAGAGGAGAAAATGACTCGCTAGAATGCCACATCCAGAAAGTGGGGAAGAACCTCAAGCTCCCATAGACAGTATGGGTCTCAGATTCTGGTAAAATCCATAGGCTTAGCATTTATTACCAGCATGTAAGTGCAAGGAAGCTACTGAGGGGGCCTTCCCTAGAAATAAATAATTCTCCTATGTGGAGACAGATACTGAATATAGAGGTCCAACTTGCTTGGTTGCACAGGAGGAGCAACAACATGCTGCTTGAGAATGTCTTCGTAGTGCCACTGGTGACCAAGGTGTTGTGCTGTTACTCTCTGGTGAGTTGTCCGCAGGCCTTCTGCTTCTGCTTCCCAATGTCTGTGGAATGCCATTAATTTGTTATACTGCATATAAATATTATATGATACTTTTATAAATATTATACAATTATATGAAAGCAAGAAGTGAAGCAGCACTGGCTTTACTAAAAATGAAGTTCTGGAATATGGAGAACAAAATTTGTAATTATCTTGGAGGATCTAAGATTAAATATCACTGAAAATGATACATCACTTTGTAACCCTAAGAAAAATGGAGGAATTGAGACAAAAGAACCTCAAAATGGAAATTAAAGGCAACAGAAGAAGGAAAGATGGACAATGAAAGAAAGTATCAAGCAGGTGGAGAATGTGACTGAGGAATGCAGAACATGACCAGATAAGAAGAATGCAGATGAATGTTGTTGAGATGGCAAACAAGTTCATTAAAGTAAAAATCAGAAAATGGAAATAAGGCTAGGTTAACCCACCTGAGGAGGAGTTTTTTCCTAACTGCATTTAGATGGTGCGTGAGTGTGGTTGCTGCAGAGGTGGGAAGAGCAGGATCAAGGCCATGACGAGTGATACAGCATTCCAATGCTTCTTGAACTATTCCTTCCAAGCTGACACGACCCTCCGTACCAACATCCCGTGCCTCTATGTAACCTGTAATCAATTTTCTTTATGGAAGAAGCACTTAAAAAGAGAGCATTGAGCATAATGAAATGCCCCCTTTTTTAGAAGCCCCTCAGGGGCAGTCCAAAGCTTACAACAAAAATCAAACATTCAAAGAGAAATGTTTAGCTCAAATAAATACCAAACTCAAAAGTATTTCAAATATCTTCTACTCTGGTCAAGTATCCAAAGTTACATGTCCACTTACCCGTCACATTTATACCAAGCTTCTGACTATGCAGCAAGAGTAAGTGAGTCGCTAGTTGTGAGGGCAAGCCAAGCAACAAGAGAGAAACACAGTCACTGGCATATCGCCGCACTATTCTCTGTAACCGGTCTTCATCACACAAATTGTTTCTGCTCCTGTTACCTGAAAAGGGTCAGTAATACTATATTAGTAACATCAGCCTATAAAGGTAACTTAACTAAAGCAAATAACAAAAATTCCATTCTGTAATTGTGAACATGTATATTTTTTTTATACAGATGAATCTTCTGTAATTTTACTTACTGATCATGGCCAGAACAACTGTAGTTTTTAAATTATCTTTTGCTTTGGGATATTGCATCCAAGGTTTTACAGTATAATATGATGCATCTCATTCTTTACAATGCTTATCTAACAGTGATAACTGATTAGTGTCAACGGGAAGCAAGAGCTACATCCTTTGAGACCTACGTCAGCTATTTATACCCAAAGAATTTAAATTTTTTGACATTCTACTGCATTCCTATATCATGTCTGCAACTTTAACATAAAAGAAGGCTAACTAACCACAACTTACCAACTGATTCTTCTCTTTTGAATGAAGGTGAAGACTGATAAGCTGTAGTGAAAAATTCAACTATAGTCTGCACCTTCTTCACACGAAGCAAACATCTTAATACTTGACGAAGACCTGGGTCTTGTAGAGGAGCCTAAAGAAATTATTATTGTTAATAAATGCTTATTATTAATAAATGTTAATTATTATTATTATTTATTATTAGTGTTATTACTTCTAATTTCATATGTAATACCTGGGATTAAGCTTTACTCAAGGATGTTGAACAGCTATGTTTCACAAAATATGGTCCTAATATCTTCAGTTAATCAAATTTATTTGCTAAAGTGTAAATACCATTATTTCAGCAGCTTCTCTTGCTGTGTCGACTCTAGGCCAGGGCTGCGGAAGGGGAGCCAGGCTAATGGTTGTCATCAGTTGGTCCAGCTGTGTCTCCACCGCCTCAAATAATAAATGGAAGCCCATAAGGAGCATCTGACCTTGGCTCATGTCAGCACTAGAGGTGGCATTAGAGGTTCCTCCTGATGTGATCCTTTCAATAACTTCTATCAGCTTCTGATGGAGTGCTGTTGCCTCATGCAGAGCATCTTCATGGCGAGGCTGTATTATCAATAATGGGTTACCCAATTTGAGAACAGCAATGGCTAAACAACACATATATCATACTTATACAAAGCTATATGAATTAATAAACAAGTATCCAATTTTATTTGTCTATAATTTGACTGGTCAACCATGATAGTCCATTAGTCTTCTTTTACTACAGTATATGCATCTATAAATTTCTATGAGTACTAAAACATTTTTTTAATATTATTTTAAAAGCCAAGGAATGAAAATTCATGTGTGTGTGTGTATTTAGCAAATTTTCTATGTTCAATATAATACTGAACTGTGGAAAACTAGTTATTTCATTGGAGACATACATAAATTTTAATGAACAATTAGAGTGAAGGATCAAGTCCTCATATATTAAACTGTCTGCATGTTTCTTTATTCTTACGGATAAAAATGGAAATACAGTACTCTACAAGGTCTGTTGGGATTTGAACTATGCTGTAATGAAAAATATAAAAATGGACTTTTAAAGATAATGAGCAAGTCTCACAGGCATCATAAGTATCATCAGACGAAGGTGTGTGGTGAGCTGTTGGCAGAGTGTGGCGGGTGAAATAGGGGCACTGGACACAACAGACTCGAGTTCTGTAGCTAGATTAACCACCGATGGTTCTCCGCGCCAAAATAATCTAACACCCTCTACGATGATAATGCCGCTTGTATTTAGGACCAGTTCCTGCAATGCAATGTGAAAAGGGAATTAAGGATATTTTTAATGCATTAAATGATACAATTATTTTTTTTCACTTCTGCAAGTATGTTATTCATACAAGTTGAACACACTCTCATTTACATAGTGAATCACTCCAGCCATGGGTGGAGGAGCTGGCTTCCCGCTATTGGAAGCTGGTACTCCAAGAGCATATTAAAGGAAGAAAACGAGGGGCCACTTTAAAAGGAGTGCTTCATATTATTAGGTGTAATTGGCTCAACACCCCTGGGTGCTTCTCGAGCCAATTAGAATTAGAAAATTAATTCATCAGACCCCCCTCTAAGAGAAAACCCACAAAAGGACAAAACTATAAGGGAGACTTTTATAAGCTAAGGACCATAGCCGAATCAGGTTACCAAAGGAGGGAAAACCTACCAAAAGGTCAGGAAAGTTAATAAGGCCCTAGCACATAGAAAGGAGCAGTTTCTCCAATGCACCAGGGAAAGAAACCTGGCAGTCATCAAGCAGAAAGTAGATGATGCAAGCATAATATCAATGTATGTGCAAAGAAAAGGCTAATGTAAACATATTCACACACACATATAAACATGAGTTTAAACCCAGGTAACAAGCTAAGTCATGTCCTCAAAGCATAGGAGGTTAAGGCCTTTAACTGGGTTACCCATTTGTGATATATTGAAGAAATATCAAAGAATGTTAATATTCAACATTGAATCATCCAAAGGACAAATGCATGAAAGATTACAGAAGGTGCACGGTGTGCGTCTTTTACATGCTTCTTAATCTTCTCTCTTCCTGTGTGTTATGTGTATGTGTTTTGCTTGTACACAGTATTAATTGACCTGTATACTCACTACTGACACATACTACCCATCAGCTTCCCTTCACAAGCTAAGTTATGTGCACCATCCACCTTGCACAACCATGTTCTGCAGAACTAGAGTACTGTACAGTACTGTTATAGCATATGCACTATTAAATTATTACATTACTATATACTGTACTATACAATATTTATTATAGTTCACTAGTTTCTAAATTCATCTGCAAATTCTGACAGTAGTACTTATATACGAGCCAAATTTATTAAAAAGATTTATGTAGTTTTATTGGTAAATCTAATTTTACTTCTAATAAAATTTTAAATCTTTACATTTTATTTAGACCAAGTAACACTTATCAGCTTATTAAAGTGAGTAGTTATGTATACGTACATGGAGACTGGCAAACACATCATGGAGGGCAGATATTGCCTGAATCACAGGGGTCTCCTGAGGGAAGGCTGGAGGAGAGTGTGTGGTGAGGAGAGTGACCAGCTCCACCATCCCACCCAAGGTCACCATGCTCTCACGTAACCACCAGAGTCCTCCGATAGTGAGGTCCACAAGACCCTCCCCAGTTCCTGCAGCCGTCTTGTCTGCACGTAACCTACATGGATAAATACACATACAGTTATTACAGAATTATTATTATTGCTGCTGTTACTACTGCTACTGTATTATTATTATTACTATTATTAGTACTACTGTATTATTATTACTACTATTGTTAGTATTACATATTATTATTATTACTATTAATTGTCATCCACACTTCTGTGGTAATAAACATTTCATTCACCTGGGCTCTTCGAGACTCGAACCACGAACCCCACGTGTGTGTGTGGCAGAGGCTCTATCCACTCAGCTATGAGTAGTCTTAATGGGGAAAGATTTCAGAAGCAACTACTGCTGCTATGCTGGAATTTTCAACTTTCCCTAACTACTGCTGAAGCTCAGAGGAATTAGTGATCCACCCCCGTGTCATATAAATTGTCATCCACACTTCCGTGGATGTGTAGATGCAGTAGTTGCTTCTGGAACCTTCCCTTATTAAGACTACATAGATGAGTGGATAAAGCCTCTGCCTCACACTCGTGGGGTCTGTGGTTCGAGTCTCCCAGAGCCCAGGTGAATGAAATTACTATTGTTGTTATTACTTCTACTGTACAGTACAACCTCGATTCAACAAGCTATATGGGACCAATTCCAACTCAATGCAGTGAGGCATTCATTAAAACTGGACATGCCTCCAGAATGCATTTCCCATGCCCTATGAACCTAATTTCACTTAAATGTTCATTTCAACCTATAATATAATAGTCAACTATCAAATGAACATGTCCGAAATTTTTTTTTTAACCACATCTAGCTCATTTCACTCGTCCCCAGCCTCAAAACTAATTGTCAAAAGTTAGCAGGGCCATACCTAAGTGAACAAAAACCTTGCCAACTCAAAAATTAAAACAATCATAGCCATTAAACAATGTCTGACCTACAATATATACAGTACTCTATTAAGAACATAAAATCATAAATACCCACTTTTGTATTTAATAAAATGAAAATCATAGTTAGCACATACAGTATTACATGTATATTGCAAATAATCCACAAATTTAAATCAAGAAAAGTAAGAACATATATGAACCTGGCACTGGTAAGCTGTGTAAGGGAATTAAGGAGTGCACAGGTCATGGCTGCCACTCCTGATATCCCGTGGTCCGCTACTAGTGATGATATTGCCAATGACGTCTCTTGTACTGAATTCACAACCATGACTCTATCGTTTAGGCCCTCGGCTCGCATTCTCTCATAAACCTGGTTTTAAAATAAATTATAATTATTGATTAGTTAAATCACTTAAAAGTTTATACTGTATTCTAATCATTCCTATGATATAATATATTACTATTCATTAACCCTTAAAGTGCGCATCACGTCATATGACGTGCTGGACGTTGTTCCAGTAAACTGCGCATCACGTCATATGATGTGTTGGAGTACTACGCAAGATTTAAACAGCCCGCGGACACACGGGGTTCACCACACCTTCATCAGGGCTCTTGTAAACAGACGCCATTTTTAAAAAAAATCGTGGGCCAATCTCCCGGGTGTTATTGGCCTCAGTATTGAGTGAGCAACCAAGCCTGACGCACGCAGCATGAGCTAACAGCACTGCTATTCAGCTTGTGACCACAGCATCGCCTAAAAATGCCAAATTATACTTGTTCATGCTATTATGTAGCGATGATATTATTACAGAAGACCCTTGACTGTGATAAAACTGACCAGGGTTCTGATAATAGCAGGATTGTGGTGATATTTAGTGCTGTGCGCCATGGAAGGAGGTGTAATGCTGTGAGAGGGAGGCTGGTGGCGATGTCTTTTGACTGTGTGTGGCCACCTTTTATTGACTGCACTCACCATACCAGCTTAGTGGTTTGCTATGGTGAACACAAATGTAGATACTTATATATAACGTGCGTATAGAGGGTATAAACAGCAAGAGAAGGTTTGGAGCTGCCATATTGGTGAGGGCGGTGGCGTCGTCTGCACGACGCCACCGTGCAGACGACGATGTTGTTTACTGGTTACCACGATGGTCTTTGGGCACCATACCAATTTATTTGTACAAGTATGATGAATAAAACAGGTAGATATTGATATATAATGTGTGTATATAGCGTAATAACACCACACAGTATTGTTGGAGGAGAAATATTAGTGCGTCTGGCCTTGAGGGCGGCCGCCGATCAGCTGACTGTGTGAGTAGCCACATCTCTGTGCCTTTACTCACCATACAAGCTTAGATGTACAGTTATGGTGAACAAAACATGTAGATACTTATATATAACGTCTGTATATAAGGTATGTAGCGTAATAACACCACACAGTATTGTTGGAGGAGAAATATTAGTGTGTCTGACTTTGAGGGTGGCCGCCGATCAGCTGACTGTGTGAGTAGCCACATCTCTGTGCCTTTACTCACCATACAAGCTTAGATGTACAGTTATGGTGAACAAAACATGTAGATACTTATATATAATGTCTGTATATAGTGAATTATAGCAAAAACATTATTGTGGGAGGAGAATGAGGGTGAGTCAGATGACTGGAGGGAGGGCGGGAGTGGCTGTCTGGTACACGGCGGTCACTCCTCATTACTTTTTGACTCGTAATAGCTACTTAGTGGTTCGTTATAGTGAACAAAACATGCAAATACTTATATATAACCTGTGCTTATAGTGTAATAACTGACAAAGTATTTGTTCACTGATTGATGAGCATAATTGAATCAACAATATGCACACCATATTTTTGAGTACAGCAATGATTCACTCATTTTATTATATAAATATATCAAACTAAACACTATTGAATAATATTACAGCAAAAAAAATATGAAAAATCAATCAGAGACATTGAAATAATTCGGTAATTATCTCTTTGTGGCAACTCTGGCCTGACAGCTTGCGAGCAACAGACCGCCTGGGACGCACGCTGAGTCAGCGCCTATAATTTGCCAGACTTCCCCGCCCTATAGCGGGCAATATATGCCACTTACGATTTTTTTATTATTTTTTCCTGTGATCAGTGATCACAAATTAACAGGTTAGAAAGAAAAAATAATTTTTTTTTTTTCAAAATGACATGCGCCTGTAGGGATGGCAGGATATTAAACCCCGAGCATGTTAAGGGTTAAAGTCCTACTGAGCTTAGTAAAATTTTATTGTTTCAAGTTGGTATCTAGCTCTGCAGAAAATTTCATATGCAATAATGTACATGCATGACCACATTTTCTTTAATTACTGGAGCTAATTATACAAGCTTCAAGTCTGGAGTTTATAGTGTTCAACTTTAACAATTTAGTTGAGCAGTTTGTTGACAACACTAGGCAGACTAACATTAGGTGTGCCCTTTACATAGAGGCAGTTAACAATAAATATAAATGTTAAACTCGGTGCCTGAGCAGTAAAATAATTTCTGGGGGTGGCCTTTTCAGTGTCTTCTAAGAGATTTGTGCGCTACTAATCCAGGACTAATACCATCTCACTGGGCATCTAAGACTACCCCATGCCTTACTGGAAACATATCTCCAAGAAATGTTTGGCAAAAATGAATACCAGACAAAACTAACCTTCCCAACACCATGTTTGTCTCTAAACTTTAGAAGTGGAGTGGCACTGGATCCCATGAAGTTCAAAGCTGGTCAATGCTCTGTTCAGCCTAGAAGTATGTCTGGTTACTACACTGCTGTTTCTATCCTTTAGGTTTTAACTCGAGATTAGGATTGTGGCCTGGTCGAGACTAGGATTGGAGGCCTGGTCGACGACCGGGCCGCGGGGACGCTAAGCCCCGGAAGCACCTCAAGGTGGCGAGTTTTCTAGTCAAGTACTTTGCAATGTTTTTACTTCAATTTTCTGGTAAAGTAGTGGTGAACTTCCACAAAGTTCAGAACTAGGCTGTTCCACATGGCTTAACAGGGAATCTGGTTTCTGTGACAAGTGTGTCTAGGTTTTTTTTCATCTAGGCAAAGTTCTGAGGCCTTTCCAGTCCTGCGCATTTAGGTTTTTCTCTGGAATATGTAGGTGGAGTGTTGATGCAGCTCCTATATTCAGAGCCATTCAAGGTTTAATAAGGCACTGCATGGTGTTTGGTAAATATCACCAGCTGCTTTGACTTGGGTTTTTTCCACTTAGTAGTTGTATTGGTGTCATTTCTAGTCTTGTGCATCCTGGAAACACTTTTTCACCGATCTCTGCTTTAGTTTTATTGGTTCCTCCACTTTGGTCACTGCCTCTCTTCCTCAGAGCCAGCTTGTGCCCTAAATAAATTTTCTTTGTAATATTTGGTGTTTCTGATTATGATGGGTACCCACGTAGTTTTCAAGCGAGTGTAATTACCTAAGTGTAGAGGATGAGAGCTACGCTCATCGTGTCCAGTCTTCCCAGCACTCTTTGGCATATAACGGGTATGCATCAAGTTTGATGCTGGTCTTTGGCTCCTGAGTTTATCTTAGGCAATACTTTTTCAGGTGACTAGTTTTTTTAGATTGGTGTATTTTGCTGTTTGCTTCAATATCCCAGGTGATTACTTTGATGTGGGATTCATGTCAACGATGGTACCTATGGGGTTCTCCTATTGTCATAACAAGAGGTAGTGTCAAGTTCCAGATTCTTGTCCTAGGTCTTTGGCCTTATGCAGTTACCTAAGGTTTAGCAGAAAAGTCCCAGTGCTATAGCTATGAGGAGCTACTGAGGAATGTGGGGGGGGGGGAACCCTCCCAGAAATACGTAAACCATACAGAATTTGAGTTATTTTGCTATAAATATGTATCGTAGAAACATTATCTCTCTCTCTTTCTCCTACATATATTGTTAATCTTTCATTATCATATTATTTTAAACTAAAACTTAAACTCCCATGCAGTTCCCATGGCATAGTAGTAAGACGCTCGCCTGGCATTTCGTGAGCGCTTTGTCCTGGGTTCATATCCTGGCCGGGGAGGATTTACCAGGCGCCAATCCTGAACTGTAGCCTCTGTTCACCCAACAGTAAAATGGGTACCTGTTTGTTAAACGATTTGGCGGGGTCGTATTCCGGGGAATATTAAAATTAAGGACCTGCCTGAAATGCTATGCATGCTAGTGTCTGTACAAGAATGTAAGAACTCTTGTGCTGCATATATAAATACAAAAAATAAAAAAATTCAACTGCAACCACTTTTATGAGAGGCACTGGACAAACCTTTTGAATTTGGGAACTAATTTGAAGGGCTTTGTTGTGAAGCTCCATATCAACACTACACACGAAGCTCACTGCACTGGTGTCTGCAGGTTCAGTGTGGCTCTTGCTGATCATCAGTTGAACACTGGAAAGAAAAACTTTGTAATACCTAATGCAACTTTTAAATTTTATGAACAGGATACAAAAATGACATACTATATAAAGAATCAAATGAGATAATTTGGCAATGGAGCATCTTTTTATTTTATTTTTGTATATGTACAGTATTATAGGTTTCATAAATGAAAACATACCTTATTCAATGCAATAGTTTTTGAATGAAGAGAAATATGAATTTAAAATCTATATGTTCTTAAACACTGTACATCTATGTTAAAAATCATTCTTGAATGATTATAGGATCAAGGATATTAAAGAAAACAAAGGGATGATAGTCCATCCCACAAGACAATGTGGAATATAAAAATGAGTGTGTAGCGTTTTATTCTCGAATCCAGATTACATGCACACTGAGATAAAGTTACAATAAGAGTAAAGAGATAAGTAATTGCACTTGAAGGTGGGATACACAACTCATGTTCCTGAGAGCTGGAGCCATGGAAGTAATGGTTAAAAAAAAGAGGAAGATGCAACTTTGCAGCAGGGCAGTCATTGACACTGAAATAAGAGACTAGATCAAGTGAACTGGTAAGATAAACAGCTTTTCTTAGAACTGCATCAACTATTTTGGTAGAGGCATAACAACACCAGTCGTGAGAGACAATGTGACTAAGACAATGGCATATCAGATTTATAAAGCTGAAATAAATATAAATGGACATCCCTTTTGAACCTGAAGAGAATGCCAACAATTTTGAAGCACTTGGAAATTACTAACATACGAGGTTTCCAAGACACATGGCACAATGTTTATGGACACATTGTCCATAAACCTATAATGTATATTGTATTGAAGCATACATACCTATGTACAGTACACATATACCGTACCAACATTTTATTTTTCCTTCCTACAACAACAAGAGTTCAGTAACTCATTTAACATATGTAAATTTTATTACTGTAATTATTAAAATAAAAATCTTTACCATACTGTAAGTTTAATTTCCACAATACTTACTTGTTGAGAGAGAGATCTTGGAGAAGGGATGCAAGCCAAACTAACTGCTGTGAGAGGCGGTGGCGTGTTAAGTGGTCTGCCGGGTAATTGATCCACACACCACCATATTTAATCAGCAGGTCCAGACTGCTAACAAGGACACCTTGCACCTGGCCTACCACTTTGCCTAACTCGACTTAGGGACAAAAAGAAAGAAATAAGGCTTTGAGTCTAAATTATTTATGTTACAATGCCATGATACTTTCCTCCTTTAATCTGTTTTCCCTGTTCATACAATATTTCACTTAATAGTAATTATTGTCTTTGCTAACCCCAAAGTAACAATGGTTTAATGGCCATATTTAAAAATACAATACAATAGAATTGAAACAAACCTTCTGTATGTTCACACTGTGTGGCTAATTGGCCTTGACCAGCCTTAGTTAAGAATTCATTCACAGGTGCAACACTGGCCTGTAGACTACCCATACTGCTAACCTTAGCGCGCCATTCCCCTGCTTGTCCACTTTCAAACACCCGAGCTGCTGTCTGAAAATTGGAACAGTTGAACAGTTTGTTTATTAGATTTCTTTTAATCTTCCTGGGAACTCATCTCTGAGGGAAGCAACTATATGTAGAACCTTTCCCGGTCATTTCAAATGCCTTAAGCATACTGAAGATTCCTAAAGGAAAAAGTGAAATGCAGACGATGAGTTGCAATAACGTGGCTGAAGATATGAAGATGAAAGGTTTGACTGTGCTCAGTATGTAGTGCCACTTAATGCTCTGCTCTGGTTCCTTCATCTCCATATCTGCATTAAAAGCTGTTCTCTCATTTTGTTTCTATTCTCACCCAGTCTTGTGCATTTCAATCAAAGCAACTTGCATTTCACTCATATTCAATGCGCAATTCTCCTACTAAAAGTAAAATGTATTATTTTTTAATGTGGAGGGGAGGATGAGATGCAATTGAAAATTAAAACAATTAACCCATTCAAAATCCTTCTATTGCATCTGATTTTCTGAAAGACCAGGTTCTGTTCAAGATTCAAATAAATGTTATTTTTGCAAACAATGTACTGTACAATGAATGCCCTTCAAATGACTTAAAATATAGCATGATAGAGATCAAGATTTCAAAATAATTCCAAATCTAAACGAGTACAGTAACAAGGCAATACAATTTTTTTTAGTATTTTATCTCACCATGTATAGTTTGTGCCACTGCTTTACTTCCAAGAGCCGAGCATTGACGAGATCTTTGGAATGATCAATTGACTTTTTCACCATCGAGTATTCTTCATAGCGAGGACGTAAGCTATATAAACTATGCTGTGGGTTGGCTTCTGCTTCCTGTCAATAGAGATTTAGTGGTGAAAATGAGAACTGCTGTTCATGCCACCTAAAACCTATCCTACTTACATACTAATATTAACAGCAATGTTTGTACAGGTTCCTCATGTAATAATAGTGCACTACATATTTCCATACATTATAAGAGCCATCACAGCAACATTTAGCTGAGAGAATACAAAATGAAACAAAAAACATTACTTTCTTTTAGGCTAATAATTCTGTATGTAAGAATATCCAAGTGGTAATTAACTCTCTGAACTGCTTTTTGGCATCTTGGCAAGTTTTATTACTGCTTGTTCCAATTATGCATATTCAATATCAAGCTAACAAATGTAAAATCTATGTTTTAAAAGTATGCTTCCATATATAATGTGTACATATAAATAGCTTTATGTAAAGTATGTTTGTGTGAAGAGTCATATATTCAATAAATTATATGTGCAAGCACATTCCTTGCAGGAGAGAAAAAGTTTGAGAGACAATTTTATTTTATTTTTTTGCCAGGATATTTCTGCATGGGCCCTAAGCCTTTGGATGGCCCACTAAGTACTGCTCATTTCAGTCTTCCTAAGGCAGAAATGTGTATTTATGACTTGTATGTTGACTTCGATAAGGTTATGATTATAACATGAGACAACAGATGGCAATACAACAGAAGGACAACACCTTCACTAGTTCATATAACTAGATGCAAAGTGTTTCTTAAACAGTCTTGATAGGGTGTAGTTATTTAAATATAGAGTTGACTATAATGCAATGTCCCCCTTTCTGGGGCTCAGCAGTGGCTTCTTATAGCTTTTCACTGGTACTCCAGGACTAACTCCAACCCACCAAGCACACTGACCATCTCTGTCTACTCTAAGCAAGAACCAGAATCTGGCCCAAATAGGAGAAAGGTAGTCAGAAAAACTCAAAATCATTCTAGAGAAATGCTTCCTTTCAAGTTGTTGTTGTTGTTAAAGATTCGCTACCTGGAACAAAAAGTTCCAAGTAGCACGGGCTATGGTGAGCCCGAACTTTTTACTTTCAAGTAAAATGCCAAACAAAACTCAAAACACTTTGATGGGGTGTGTGTAGTGGTTGACACTGTAGGTGTAGCCCATAGGTTTCCTTTGAGGATTGGAAAATTCCTCTGAATTTTCCTGGTCTCAGGCCGGGCTCGGGAAGTAGAAGAACTCCCGAAACACTCTCCAGATATGCTCATTGTAAAATTTCTAATCCTGGGTTAGGTGGAGTGTTTTCCTCTGAATTTTATATATGGGAGGGGTGGTGATTTATCTTTTGGGTTCAGAGCAGGTCTGTGTCCTGTGTAGCTGGATGGTATGATTGGCTGCTGCCACCCTTTTCTCCAGATCTGTTTTTTTCCAGAGGCATGGCTTAGGGTGACTTCTATTTTGCCCTTTGAAGTGGCTGTTATGTATTTTATCATTTTGGGTGGATTAGTGGTTTTTCCTTCCTCTAAGTTTAGTGCTCACCTGTGGTTCTATATGCATGACGGTGTCTGGTTGATGTCATAGTAGTGACGGCAACCAGAAAAGGTCCCAACAGCACAGCAAAGACCTACCCAGCACCTAGACCAACCTCAACCAAGGCGGAAACAGAGAAAGAAACTTTGACTCCCGCCAGTACACCAAGAAGCTGAAGCAAGCCAACAGGGAAAGAACTAGATCCCTGGCAAGCAGACAAACCCAAATACAGTACTAGGATCCCAAACCAGCCAGTTGTTGAGGTAGGTTAAAATTCACACCCTATTAAAACAGTGTCAGAGGACTAACAAAATCAGCTCGGTGACAATTGTTAGCACCAGAATCAAACCAAATGACAGCCCAAAGATGGTACCAGAAGTGATCCTAGGCAATCCTCGTACCTCTGTTAAATGGGAAACATGGCAAGACATTCTGTAGATCCAGGGGACACCAAGCAATCCTGGAGGTCATTGATCACCTGGCAGAACATGACTTATACATATTGAGAACAGACGGAGTCCAGAATGAAGCAGGGATCAGGGGGGATCACTTGGAAATGGAAGAAGCAGGACACTATCCACAAAAACAGTTACTATGATAACACTCTTCTTCAACATATTGCAAATGATGGTGTTGAGTAGAAGGAAGATAGCTGAGCAGGTCCCAGTATACCAGAGAGAAAGAAACCATGTTCACAGAAGACTCTGGATATTATTTATAAAGTACCAGTACATAGCATAGATGAAGCACCTTTTGGAGTTTCATAAACTTCTTTTCCTATTTGTTCTTCTTTTTCTCCCAGTCTGATACCTCCCCACCCATAAAAGTGGAAAATGAGCAATAACAATGATGATAACATCTTACTATACAGTTAAAAATGTGCTTGCAGCCAACACGACTACTTTAAGCATTAAAGCATTTCCAACTTTATATCTACTAGTGAATCAATCACAGCTTTAAAATCAGGTTCTACCCAATGCAAGTATTTATTTTACACTATAAATATGTTGTGTAGACTAAAATAACCTTGAGCATAGCCATTAAGTGGTGGCCATCTTGTAAGTTGGCTTCTGCTTCTGCTAAAACTTCGTGCGATTTCAGCCATTCACCGAGACTTGCTTCCACCTCTGGAATGGCAGTTAACACTTCCAACCTGAGAGAGAATACAGTGAATTTAAATGAAAAGGTATATATTAAAAACATTAAGGTAAGTCAATAAATTTTCTCAACATTCTTATTTTTCTTGGTCTGCTCTTCAGTTTTCCTTTTCCTTACTTCTCCTACTTTTAAATGGCTAATTAAAGGACAGAATGCTCATTTTCATACCTGTTTAGTTATGAACACTCCAGTAAATCTGTTAATATTCCAATTCCATCTACTTACTCCCACACACAATATTTTCAATGTCCCTAACAACAATGTAGCTAAAACACCAAGATTCTTAGACTGTATTTGTAAATAATGTTTCACCTGCAAGTACTTCATACATATACGGTACTGAAATATAAAACTTACTTGTTAGATATCCAGTCAGCCTTCATTTCTGCCATCCTTACAGCAAACATGCTGAGGGTGAGGCCCCGTTCCAACTGCTGCCGACTCTGCCGTGCACCTGATACTAGTGCCTGGTCACCACCATATACAGCACCTGAATGATGATAAAGAGAATCACCATATATCCTGCTTTATGTCTCTTTCTCATTCAAAATTTTTTGTAAAGCAATATAAATTTATAGTTAAAGCAATTAATTTCTTACCAGCATATCCTGATTCACTATCTGGGGTCCAGTCAACTAGAGGGTCATAAATGAATGCCTCCAAGAGTGTCAGAAGTGTTTCTCTTCCTCGCCGCATAGTACGCAGTACTTGCTCACAAGCACTTCTGAAGACACCCTGAGATACAGATAAAATGATATAAAAATGCTGCAAAAATTAAACTAAGTGTACCACAAGAAAGCACTCTGAACAAACCCTGAATTCTGAACACATGCTGTTTATTATAAATATGAAATTATCTTAATAACCATTTATGTTTTAGTAAATGTTTTAATGAAAACTTTTAAAACCATAAAACATAATTCAAAATATGAACTTGAAAATTAAAATCTATCCATTAATAACATATACTGTACTGTATATTAACGATATTGTGAATTTTGACAATAGCAATCTTCACAACTTCATTAATTATTCACTCCATACACCAGTGACACCATGCACATTATCTGTGTGTACATAGTCTCTGATTAAGCTGAGCCAGTCATACATTCTTTTCACCAAAACTGCCAGAGAACTTGATTTTGTGCATATAATATGATCCTGAATTAAAGGCAATATAAAAACATTATATGCATGTTTGTGAATAAGCAGTCAATACCTAAGACTAACAATTAAACAAAATTTGATATAGTGTACTTTTAAAACCCAAAAGTTATCAACTCATTATTAATGTGGAAAAACATCTGAAAACAGACACAGTTCTGCCACTGTGAATTTGTCTAAATATCCAAATTATCAAGAATGATTTCAACTATCAATTTATATCTTTGATAAATAGTTTTGAAAACATTTCAAGTACTGTACATTTAATTATTAAGCAAAAACTATATATACATGCTTCATTGTCCCTTGTCTCAGTTAAGCAGTTACCACCTACATGCACAGAGAGAATGAAATGTGGGAGAACAATTAGGACTGCCCTCAACAAGCATAAAAAAGTAGGAGATGAAATATGAAAAGATACAAGCACTAGCAAGGAGAAAAATTTTGTATATTTGTTAGAAAAACATCATTCATTGGAGGCCAATATGTAGGTAAAGGACTAATGGAACTGCAGTGTGAGTGTAGCAGAGGTTAACCAATCTACGCACAGTAAGAAAACACTTTTCTTGCAAAATCGATAACAAATATTTACTGACCTCAGTTCCAGTAACTCCAAGTGCTGCTTCTATGTTATGAGTCATGCGGAATGGAACTTTCTCTGGCACACGAAGATTTTTACCCTTTTCAAAACATACATTATAATCAATGTGGACCACCTGAAATTAAAATTTGGTAAGTTGTACCATGAACTGTAGAAAAATAAAGTGCTGAGTGTAATGAAATGCCTCATTCTGGATGGCACCTCAGTAGCTACCCATGATTATAGCACTGGCTCTATAAGGCCATATTAGGCACATCACACTTCTGTGACAATCTCTGCCAAGCAGGAGCAAGCCGCATTTCACACTCACTTTGTCTTTATTATGAAGCAAGCAAGGATCAAAGACTGACCCACTACGGAGGTGACCCGCCTATAAAAAGCGAGTGGCATAAAACAATCCAAATGTATGGTAATAAAAAATGCATAAGTGAGATTTTTCCTAGCAACTTCCTGCCCATCACCAAGTAGCAGCCTCAGTGCCATAAGACCAGGGTCCAGAAGCACAATGATACACCTGGGTGGGATGCATTAGATCACACACATAATAACGGGGCCATATGTGGAGGAAAGAAAGACTCATGATGGAAGATGAGAGCCACATGGCAAGACCTGAGTCTCGCAAAAACCTGTGAAGTGCTGCCGAGGGGCAGTGGGTATAAGGAACACCTATCCACACAAGTCCTGACCATGATGGGACCCGGTAAACATGAAGATGACTCATCATGAGCGAGGAATAAGGATTGAGGCAGCACTTTAACAAGCCTATCAACCTCCTGGTTGATAGGTTATCAAAATACCCAGGAGGGTATTTTGGTTTACCGGAAGAGAACTCCAATTCATTAAGAAAGTACTTTGGTTCATCAAGATTACCCTGGGCCACAAGGAGTGTGCTCAGGAAGTGTGAGTGGTCACAGGAAGTGGGCCCCAGATGATCTGGGGGTGCATACCTTGAATCTTTGAATGTGAACATACAATCACCATGTGATTACAGTATCATGGTTTGCTAGGAGAGTTCTCTGAAAATGGGCTTTGGTTAGCCCTCATATGTGTGATGGGTTCCATGTTTCATGATGATCATTTTATCACAGTGTCACAATGGTGTGCCTATTATTACTGCTTGCAAATTTTTTGAATAGTCTCGGGTGGTCTTGTCACTGTTGAGCACCTGTAAGGCTTCCATACGGCCTAACTTATGTCTTTCCATTATGCTCCTTATTCAGCCAGTGGCTCTGGTTTGGTGTTAACGTATGTCCCTGGTCCCTCTCTGTCTTGTTGATGCTTGGGTGCCTAAAATAATGACATTTTCCTGTTATGGCTTCTCTTCTCTTGGGTCTCTTATGGTAGATGGCATCTTGTTTACATTTGTGCAGAGGTGAATTCAAGGATGAATAGGTACCCTGTGGCTTGTATCTCTGGTGGGTTCAAAAGATGTGTCCCCGATGTATCAAGAGAAGTCACAGTAACCTAATGTATCCTATATGTCTCTTGTAAGCCAGTGCCGTAAGATCAGTGCAGCTACCGAGAGATATTTCATTACACTCGACGCTCTATTTACTTGCATCATCTATAATATTATTTCACTGTACAGATATTATTCTAGCTTTTCACTCCAGGCTGATAGTTCCAAACTCCATGAGAATGGTAAACTGGGAATAATAATGAGTGAAAATTTAATTTATAATTACAATGGAAATGCCTCTTTCAAACAACAATTTTAAAATTACTGTATTAGAATACTGGTCACTTACCTCTCCTGAAGTAAGGTTTACTAGGACATTATCTAAATGTCTGTCCCCAAGCCCAATGATATACCCAATTATGGACATCACTGCAGTTGAGATGGAGTAGGTCTGAGTCAAGTGCCACCAATCTCCCGCACTTACGCTGCACATCCACAACTCCCTGTGTTATGGTATTATACAAGTGTACAGCAATTGTAGTTCATTGCCAGTAATAAAACACATCTGGTTAAAAATAATTTGATATGTGGCTGAACACCAAGCATTAGAGTGAAGAAAATGTATTATAGTACTGAATATCAACTATATTTCTGTGCTTTACACACCTTCAGATACTGTAATATCTTATCCTCATCAGTATTACCCTACTTCCAACTTTACCAGTGTATAGAGATGAAGCTGGAGAAAAAATGAAGAGTATTAAAACATAACATCTTGGGCAATGCCTCAGTAATAGACCAACATATCCAGAACACTATCGCCATGTTAGATATGATTGATTCTTGCCAACTGGGAACACGAACATTTTGAATTTCCCTCTTGTCCCCTCTAAGGGGCAGGGTGCTCATAGAGTGCAAGATGAATTGCACAACCGAGCCAAACTGCTCGTTGTAACACAAAGAAGCACTGCAAAAATTCAAGCTTTCTCGGATATTTGGCAACAAAGTGCGACCAAACTACTGTAACTAGTTGGATTAGTGAAGTATACAGTTGGGGAGGACCCGGAGACACTTGAGGAAAATAACATCAAGTCAAGTCCAACGAAGACCATGAGAAACTAAGCAGAAAGAGAAGGCTTTCTGGGTCCAAACTTGTTGGAAGGCACTTGCACTTCGCCCTGCTATGCTCTCACTCTGGCCAATTGCAAAAAAAGTTGATGGAAGGCACTGCAGTGCAACAGTCTTAAAGTTCCAGGAAGCTACTGAAATCAACACCGAAATAATAATTCTCAACAGTATTTGTCTATACTGATTTGGCATTTTCCTTTTTATATGTTCTCTCTCTCTTTTCTTTTACATTTCTAGCATGGAAAACTATACTCCTTTTCCTATTTACCATTAAACATTATATCACTCATAATGGTGACCATGTATTATCTTGAATAAAAGCTAATTATTCCTGACGTATTTAGATCCAGCATGTAGGTGACTTTTCCTGTGTTATTGCCAAGTACCAACATCAACCAGACCCAAACTCCTGTTTGAAGGCCAGATGTCTGAACAAACATTCCAGGGTGCTGACAAAATTTTGTATATACAGTACTTTTTTTTTTTAATTTGCTTATTGCTGAATTATGTTCTTCATGACATGATGCAGGTGTTCCCACTTATTGTAGTGAAAGATTTTAATGATATATGATATACATAAGAAATCCCTATTTGAGATATTGATATCCCTTTTTATTAAAAATTAATAAAATAAGTAAGCTTGTGCTCAAATATTTTCAATAATATCACACTTCTAAGCATCACACAACAGAGAAATTAAACAGTGAATGTTAGGAAACCAAAAGTAACTCACCTAGACAGCAGATTTGATGGAGTATCTTTGATAAGCTCTTTAAGAACATCTCGCATTATGGCTAATGGCCATTCTTTTCGGTTGTCTAGACTAATGCCAGCATCTCGCAGTCGAGGAGTTAGCTTGCTATAGTATAATTCTGATGGCCGAGGAACCTGTGGAGGAGCTGCAAATAAAAAAAAATCAGACGTTAAGTAAATATGAATAGAACTTTTTGTGAGCAGGACATTTAGTTGCTCTCTAAGGCAAGATCCTGCTGACTTATGGTTAAGATTTGGATTAGGGCAGGTTGACATTTATTTGTTATTTATTTTATTTATTTATTTATACCATAGTTCTTACCTTCTTGTACAGCCACTAGCACTCATAGCGTTTTGGGCAAGTCCTTAATCCTAATTTTCACACACACACACATCCCCAGGAAGCAGCCCATAGCAGCAGTTTAACTCCCAGGCACCTATTTACTGCTAGGTGAACAGGAACATCAGGGTGAAAGAAATTCTGCCCATTTGTTTCCGCCTCCCCTGGGGATCGAACCCGGATCCTTAGGACTACGAACCCTTGGTGCTGTCCACTCAGCAGTCAGATCGACATTCTGCATCCATGCAGCAAGAACTTTTTTAAACTGTCCCAGTTGGATAATATTAGCAGACACTGGAGAACACTCAATCCAAACTAGATTGCAGATAAAAAAGTGTATTACATGAACTCAAAAGCACTTCAAGGTGCAACTTAGCAATTGGTTAACTACCAAACCTTCTACTCTGTCACAACCCTCATCCACCACCTGGTGAATTCAATGTAGTTGTCTCAAGAGGAGAGAAGCACTGCAGGTGCATGCACTACCGAGCTAGAATAAAAGAAGACAGTTTCTTAAAGGCACTAGTACATGTTAGTAGTCTCAAAATAGCTAGTCTCGTGCTAGCTAGTCTCATGCTAGCTAGTCTCAAAGCTAGTCAAAGCTAATTTCCTGCCAGCTAGTCAAAGCTAGTTTCATGCCAGCTAGTCTTAAAGCTCTCCAAATGTACTCACTAGAAAACATACAAGAGAGATATCAAATAATGTACATGTGGAAAATACTAGAGGGCCAGGTCCCAAATCTACACAGTAAAATAACAACATACTGGAGTGAACAATATGGAAAAAAATGCAGAATAGAACCAGTGGGTGCCATAGGCACAATCAGAGAACACTATATAATATAAACATCAGAGGTCCACAGTTGTTCAACATCCTCTCAGCGAGTATAAGAAATATTGCCAGAACAACCGTGGACATCTTCAAGAGAAAACTAGATAGTTTTCTTCAAGAAGTGCCGGACCAACCGGGCTGTGGTGGATATGTGGGCCTGCAGGCCACTCCAAGCAACAGCCTGTTGGACCAAGCTCTCACAAGTCAAGCCTGGCCTTGGGGAGAAGAAGAACTTGCAGAACCCCATCAAGCAGGTATGCATAACTCAAAGATTTATGTCTTGGAATAAAGAGCCAAGAAATTGAGAATGACTAAGGACAACCAAGGTGTGAGCTAGAGATAAACAATGAAGTGTGTATTCTGACAATCAGGCAAGGAAGCAACCAGCTATACATTTAAGAAGAATAAACTCAAGTATGCACTAAGGTGAATAAGCACAAAGAAGATATATCTAGACAACCAGTCAATTATAGCCTAGACACTTTAACGCTGGCTCCAAAAAGGCACTTTATTTGGAGCAAATTGAGCAAAATACACACAAGAAGCATTTGCTATTGAACCATAATCTACTACACAAAAAGCAAAGTTCCTAATGATAATACAGTACAAGCCACTTAACACTTTGGCGTACCCCGCGCGCCACCCCTCAACTGTGCGATATGGGACCCAGGGTGTCACAGGAGCGCGCGTAAATTCTGAAAAGTGTATACTCTCTTCAACTTTGTCACCTTAATTCTCGTCCTACGAGATTAAAATTGGTATCATTGTGTTCGCAATAGAATTCTCTACAGCACTAAATGCATATAAACTCCAAAAGCCCGGCTAATTACCCGCAGCAAACAGAGAAAGTGCGAATGAGTTACCCAGGAGCACGCAAACGCGATAAAATGTTTTCACTATTTTCACTCTGGTCACTTCAATTTTTGTCCTAGGTCTTTCATTTTGGTCTCAATGGATTCGCAATAGAATTCTCTAGAGGAACATTAGCATATAAAATAAAAAACCTGGTCATGCTCCAACCGCTGACGAGTTGAAGACAGGCCACGCGTTAGCCGTGAGTGAGCGCTCAGACGCCTTCCAGCTACACTCCCAATTCCCTCCCTTTTCAAGCCTTTCTTTCGCAATTTTCTTCCTGGAAGGGCCTTGTTCATGATCACTATCCATCGTGGAGTAAGCGTAGATAGTTTCTAAAGCCGCAATAAGAAATATAGCCACGGAAAATAGCCGAAATGTTCACACGTTTGAGATGCGAGGGGAGGCGACATTGGTCACAACAGTGGAGCAAAAACAATGGGCCCACGGCGTGTGCCAAGCCACCTGAGGGCCAGGAGGCTCAACAAAGAAAATGGGAAGACATCGGCGCACATTTTAAAACCAGTCCCCAAAAAATTGGATAAAAACCTGATTTTTGGCGATTATTTAAAGTGGATGACGCAATGCTGCGTCATCCCCGGTATTACCGACAGTAAACGGATGACACAATGCTGCGTCATGCCCGGGCGAAAGTGTTAACTGAAAGTTTTGATTTTTGCTTACCCACAAAACCTGAAGGTGAGGCCAGTCAGGATGAAATGTTATTGTATTAGTACTGCCATCTGGTGGCAGCTATGGGTAATGACCTGGCTAGAGGTGCATCTCGACAGTCTCCATTGTCAAGATGCACCTGAAAGAGCGTTTGAATTCATGTACACTTTTCTGTCTAAATTTTAGGCATAATTGAGTATCTCCTTAGCACAAGTATGACTAGGCAGAAACATTTTGAAAAGTACCTCGCTTCACTGGTGCAGAAATGTTGACCTGCCTTGCTGCGCCAGATCCTAACCAGAGGACAGTAAGATCATGTCTTATGGAGCATCTGAGTGCAATAATATAAACTTAATTACTGGGTATACAAATTCTGGTCTACTGCTGTGGAAAAAATTAATGCAATGCATCTAGGAAAGGAGGTCCTGTACTGGTAAATCTCTTATTTAAGAGCATGAAGAGAGTTGTTCATTTGACTATGGCCTCTTATTTCCCCCATCACGTACAGACCATCCGAACCATCAATGGTTACCTCCACAAAACAGACCAGATAACCGATAGCAATACCTAAAATAAAAACAAACCTTGAGGGTGAATAGAAACTGCAGATGAATGTATCTTTAGCAACATTGCATGTGCCTCCCGTTGCTGCCACCTTTTGTACAATCCAAACAATGGTGTAGCACTACCAACCCACTGGATGAGCCCCGAGCGTGGCCCAAGGGGCACCACTGAGTAATAGCGAGCACGGTAAACACAGTCTTTTCCTCTGAAAAGATATAAAAATATATTGTAAAGTCACTAACATTCTACAGAAATCAGAATATACTAATGACATGTGAACAAATCAGTCAATAAATCCATGTACTCTATGACACAAAACAGTTTCTTTAACTTTAAAGTTATTTATTGTTACTGGAAACACATTTTTTCCCTGTCAGGTGACCCAAAGGGACAGTTTATGTGCAGTACTGTATTACATACATACTGACCAAAGAGCCAGAGCTCAACTCCCGCAAGCACAACTAGGTAAGTACATAATACATACAAAAAAAAAAAAAAATACATACATACATACATATTTAAATACCCGTATTTTCAGTAAATTTCATGCTCTTAATTACATGCTAAACATGTTGAAATCATAAAATTATTTAGTAAATGTTAGACAAAAATTTCACCACATAGGTCAGCTCTAAAACTACAGGACTGTCAAAATTTGCTGATCTCTATTCCTCTTATTCTTTTATACACATTACCTCTGATTTTTGGCCAACATAGTATTGACGATCTCGAGAAACTGCATAATTCGCTCATCCAAGTGCAGGTCCTCTAAGCCCTTAAAGAGGTAAGTATACCTGGAAATAAAAATTATCATCTGAGCAGGATGCCTAACAGTGCTTGCAAATTATATACATTAAAGTTATATAAATCGAGAATAATCTGAAATACTGTACATTTATAAAAAAAAAAATTATGTAATATTTAGTTGCATTGCACCTCAATAATTTGTTGCATCAATGTGTATATTAACCAGGTTCACAACATAATCGTCACACGCACACACACACACACACGCACACACACACACATACATACACACACACAATAAAATGCCGGGGCCTCGTAGCCTGGTGGATAGCGCGCAGGACTCGTAATTCTGTGGCACGGGTTCGATTCCCACACGAGGCAGAAACAAATGGGCAAAGTTTCTTTCACCCTGAATGCCCCTGTTACCTAGCAGTAAATAGGTACCTGGGAGTTAGTCAGCTGTCACGGGCTGCTTCCTGGGTGTGTGTGTGTGTGTGTGGGGTGTGGAAAAAAAACAAAAGTAGTTAGTAAACAGTTGATTGACAGTTGAGAGGTGGGCCGAAAGAGCAAAGCTCAACCCCCCGCAAACACAACTAGGTGAATACACACACACACACGCCATCACATAACTAGGAGAGTACACAACCCACGCTATTGTTCAATCACACTATGGCAGCACGGTTACGAGACATCTGTGCATGAAAGGATATATGCCATGGGGTTTTTATCTTAACATTCACTCCGATACAAAATTTAAACACTCACTTTTTGCCATCAGAACCCTGGAAGCTCAGCTTTTTTGGTTTGGTCTTTGTGGGAAGGATTGAGATATTGCCATCCACAGCCGCCACAGTAACAACCTGAAAAATTATCTTAATAAGTATTACTCATAAAAACTCATAACATTCATACAAATTTTACAAATTTAGCCCATTCTCAATATTTTTGCAACTCTTAATTACTCCAATGACAAATCTCCTACTATTCAGCAAGGTACCATGTGAATAATCTCAGTTGGGATATCATGAGTATACTGTATGTCATCTTGTAACTACACTTAGTACTGTAATTAGGCATTTACACACATATACATACATTATATATATTAAATATATATATATATATATATATATATATATATATATATATATATATATATATATATATATATATATATATAATATATATATATAATATATATATATATATATATATATATATATATATATATATATATATATATATATATATACAGGCATACCTCAGAATAAGAGTTTAATCCGTTCCTGGAGACGCCTCGCCTTCCGAAAACTCGCATTCCGAAGTTAATTTCCCCATAAGAAATAAAGGGAAATGAATTAATCCGTTCCTGACTACCCCAAAAACCCCACATCAAACTAAATTTTTATACCTAATTCATCTAAATAAACCTACAAAACTGTGTTCCATTTATTACTTACCTTGCTGTTGAGTGCTGTAGGCGTATGGAAGATGGTGAGGAGGGGGGACGAGGAGAGGAGTTACTGTTTGGAAGGGGAGTCCCCTTCCATAATCACATCACATAACCCCATGCCTTGTAACACTATGGATACCACTTCTCTTTCTAAATTTTTCAAACCAGCCCCTGCTTGCCTTAAACTCTTTCTTATCTGCATCACTCGTTGCAGGGGTATTCTTTAGAAGGTCTTCGTGCAACACCCTGGCTTTCTCACAAATAATGGCCTCCGAAACACTATCACCCCTCAACTCCTTGTCGTGTATCCAAATTAATAACAACTTTTCCACTTCTTCAAGTATTTGTGGTCTTTGTGCCGTTAATGTTCTTACTCCTTTTGCCACTTTAGCACCCATAATCTTATTTTTCTTCTTAAGTATAGTGCATATTGTTGATGTGGCTTTGTTGTACTGCCTACGAAGTTCAACAACACGTGTACCGTTCTCATGCTTCCGAATGATCTCTTGTTTCTCCTCTATTGTCATCCTCACATGAGCTTTCTGGCCTTTATCCTTACCACTGGCTTTCTTGGGACCCATGGTGAGATATATAATAACAAATTGTATAGACAAATCACCAAAAATCCAACAAAACACTGAAAATCCGCGAGAAGAATTGATGTGGGGGTAGTCACTGAGCGCGAGACAATAATAAACTGAGGGGCGGCGGGGCGGAGGGGCGACGAACGCGCTAGGTCGGCTTTACGCGTATCAACAAACTCGCGTCCAAACTCGCCTCCCGAAGTAACCCTCGCCTTCTGAGACAAATTTTTGGAGTAAATACACCTCGCCTTCCGAAAACCTCGCATACAGGGACAATCGCATTCCGAGGTACCACTGTATATATATATATATATATATATATATATATATATATATATATATATATATATATATATATATATATATATATATATATATATATATATATATATATTAATAAAGCAACAATAATTGAAAATTTGCTAATGGGTCCATTAAATCAGAAAAGGATTTAAGTAAATATTGTCTTACTTGCTGACTGGCAGACACCACACCTGGCATTGCAATCTTAGTGCTATGAAGATTTGCTAGTTTAGGAGATACATCAACCATCTTCAAGTTTGATGATGCTCTACGATGAGCTCTCTGCTGAAGCATCTGTCAAAAATGATGAATATATATATGAAAGACGTCAAAATAAACACTCAGAGTTTCTAATCATTTATTCATTATTTATCACTTCTGGTTACGGAGAAAGCAACATTCTGCAAGACTGAGTGAGAAAGATGATTGTAAGTTAAAACATTTCTATTATACAGTACAGGCATACCTCAGAATAAGAGTTTAATCCGTTCCTGGAGACGCCTCGCCTTCCGAAAACTCGCATTCCGAAGTTAATTTCCCCATAAGAAATAAAGGGAAATGAATTAATCCGTTCCTGACTACCCCAAAAACCCCACATCAAACTAAATTTTTATACCTAATTTACCTAATTCATCTAAATAAACCTACAAAACTGTGTTCCAGTTATTACTTACCTTGCTGTCGAGTGCTGTAGGCGTATGGAAGATGGTGAGGAGGGGGGAGGAGGAGAGGAGTTACTGTTTGGAAGGGGAATCCCCTTCCATAATCACATCACATAACCCCATGCCTTGTAACACTATGGATACCACTTCTCTTTCTAAATTTTTCAAACCAGCCCCTGCTTGCCTTAAACTCTTTCTTATCTGCATCACTCGTTGCAGGGGTATTCTTTAGAAGGTCTTCGTGCAACACCCTGGCTTTCTCACAAATAATGGCCTCCGAAACACTCACCCCTCAACTCCTTGTCGTGTATCCAAATTAATAACAACTTTTCCACTTCTTCAAGTATTTGTGGTCTTTGTGCCGTTAATGTTCTTACTCCTTTTGCCACTTTAGCACCCATAATCTTATTTTTCTTCTTAAGTATAGTGCATATTGTTGATGTGGCTTTGTTGTACTGCCTACAAAGTTCAACAACACGTGTACCGTTCTCATGCTTCCGAATGATCTCTTGTTTCTCCTCTATTGTCATCCTCACATGAGCTTTCTGGCCTTTATCCTTACCACTGGCTTTCTTGGGACCCATGGTGAGATATATAATAACAAATTGTATAGACAAATCACCAAAAATCCAACAAAACACTGAAAATCCGCGAGAAGAATTGATGTGGGGGTAGTCACTGAGCGCGAGACAATAATAAACTGAGGGGTGGCGGGGCGGAGGGGCGACGAACGCGCTAGGTCGGCTGTACGCGTATCAACAAACTCGCGTCCAAACTCGCCTCCCGAAGTAACCATCGCCTTCCGAGACAAATTTTTGGAGTAAATACACCTCGCCTTCCGAAAACCTCGCATACAGGGACAATCGCATTCCGCGGTACCACTGTAATCACTTTTTTTTTTTACCTGTGTGTTAAATCTATTAGTTATGCAGCAGCTAGAATTACAATAACATGGGTCCCTCGAAGAAATAGAAGTGAGAATATAATAAGTCCCTCTAAGAAGTAGAAATAGAAGTGTGAATATAATTCCAGCCCTAACACCAGAGGTACTTCAGCTGGAATTACCATTCAGGAAGTTGATAAGTATTAGAATGACATTTTAACCATAAATAGGGACTCCTAGACAATCTATATATAATATGCGAGACCAATACTAGATTACGCAGCACTATCATGAAATTCGCACCTCTTGATGCACAAACTAAACTTGAAAAAAAGTGTTGCAACAGGACTACAGCCAGAATTATGAGGAATCAGCTATGAGGACAAGGTACACAAGGATACATGTGGAAGTTAGAAAGATAATGAGTTAAAATAACATTCTTTTAAGAATATTCTTGTACCCTATACAAGTGGTCAACATATGCAATGCACTGATAGTAGAAGAAACTACCTCCATACACAGCTTAAAGGCCAGATACAACAAAATAATTCAATATTAGGAAAATAGTAATAAATACTAGGTGCAGCATGGTTAGTAAGTGCAGCACATACAATTGACCCTCACTTCCCCACAGTACCTGGGAGGTAAGAACTACAATGAATATGAAGGACTCAAAATTAAGCATAACGAAATAAGAAAAGACAGCTAGCAAACATACATAATTAAAGACAAAAAAGCTATTCACTTCCTAAATACAGGTATATAATAAAACAAATATGGGATTTCAACATTCACTAAACAATTCATTTTTATCCCTCAGATGAAACAACGTCAAATTTGATTGTTAACTTTGTGGATACTGAAATCTACGTAAACTTGCTTGGTGTAACTGTCGTAATCCAGAGAGAGCAGACTGTGGATCAAAGTAACTCTCAGGGTCCCGTAAATTAGACAAGGCAGTAGATATCTGCGAGCCGTAAGTATCATGGAAGTGACGCTCATGAGGTGTCTCTGGCAGGGTGGAGGTGATGTCTGCAAGTTGATCTAGCACAAACAGCAGCTGTAAAATTTACATTAATTAACAGAAATCAAAATAAATAAATGAATATGCATAAATACTACACATTCAATAAATTAAAATGAACAAAATTATTGCAAATAAATGTCTAGGGTATTCTATCCTAAAGATAGAGTGCTGTAACAGATAAAATATATGAATATTTCTTGAGCAGTTAATAGAAATTTGTATTCTGTCTTATATTTCAACAACAGGTAATACTTAACATATTTTACACACTGGTTTAAATATTATATCGTATTTCTTTTTGATAAGCTGTTGTTTCTCTATCGGTGAGAGTGACGAATTGTTGTTAAGGCGCACTATTTCTGCCGTTAGCTGATGGCATTTCCTGGACATGTCACTGTGATGCTGTGCCAATGTTCCAAGCCACAACTCATCCCACAGAACAGTAATACGCCGCAACTCGTGAACAAGCATTTGCACCTCACTAATGCTAGACCCAATCTGAGAAAGAACAAAATGAGACATCAATGTAATTATAAATATATGAATGTATAGGAGAGGAAGAGTAACAGGAAAATAATAATTAATTAATAATTCATTGTGTCGGGGGACAGGCAACCAGTTTGTATTCATACATATTAGGCTTATATCGAGCCCCCCCACAACCTCTTTCAGGTTGAATTACTGATCCCACCCAGGATGCAACCCCACACAAGCTGACTAATTCCTGAGTATTTACTGCTAGGTGTACAGGGGCATTACATAATAGGAAACGTGCCCAACTATTTCTGTCCTTCCTGAGATTCGAATGGAATTCTCGATTGTGAGTCGAGAATGAACCCAACTGTACAGCTGTGACCATAGTACAAATGAGGGCACGTACACAAAAAGATACATCTGAATGTACATTTTTGGAGCTCTCTAAGGTAAGATTCACCTGAATACAGAACATGATCTTGCTACAGCCACTCCGAGATACATGTTGGTGCTGGAATATATGCCAAAACCAACTTTTAAAACAGTACCAACAGGTACACAATAGGTCTTAGGAAGTCAATAAAAATAATCGATGGAATCCAGAATGACCAACAGAAGCCGGATCATAAATACTCAAAGCATTTTGAACCCCTCCCTTGGCATCAATGGTGACTGTCAATGGGGACACACTAATCAAGGGTTGGCCTGCATGACTGCCTATTGCGACCACCATCACACTGCAGCACTGGGACTGGATCATAAAAATTAGTTTGACTTCTTTTCATCAATGAAAGTTTATTTTTGGTGTGTGACGGACAATGGTATCTACTATTTTAATATTATATTATATATTATATTATATTATATTATATATATATCATGCCTTAATATTTCCTTCATTTAACATGTGTATAAAAATTATTAAGTGAAATTAATATACAGTATCTCTAAATTATCTCCCTTTCACAATAGTCTTTCCAACTACTGTACTGCACTTCTAATCTCTTGTAACATTACCATTTGCACCTCCAACAGCAGTGTTACAATATAGTTATACAGTACCTGCTTTGTTAATGTATCAACCAAAGCTGAGAAACAGTTTCGCATCAGAGTTCTTCTTTCTTGCTCCTCTGAGGACTCTGAGATAAGTTCTTCTTCTTCCTCTTCCTCCTCCTCCTCCTCCTCTTCTACCTGGTCATATTCCTCTTCTTCCTCTTCATCTTCATCATCGTCTTCATCTCCTAATGCCTTTTTTCTTCTAAGACGTCCTTTATGTAAATATTTTGCCAACATGTCTGCAAATTTGCAAGATATACCCTGTAGTTAACTTTTTATTTTGCTAGCATATAATGAAAAAATATTCAAGTGAATTCTGAATCTTGGCCAACATTTAGTAAACCTAGGATGACTTTCATAAATTACAAGTGCAAGAACTTCATTGCCAATACTATACTGGTAAATTCCCATTATACTCAATATAGTAAACATAATAAAATTTAAACAAAACAGAACTCAAAGGTGATATTTGACTGAATAAAGACAAAGTGTCATGACCTGAATAATTCTCGGTAAAAATCTGTATGTGTACAATACCTGTCAATGAAGCCTGATTTGCAGCAACATTTCCCCCAGCCGACCCTACTACTGCAGGGAACACGATGAGATGGGGAAAATCCTCTGCTAAGCGACACAAAAGTTCAGAGATGCTCCCTCGAACATACGGTTCAGGATGATTCAAGCGTGCAAATAGCTAGAGAGAAAAACACGTAATGTCACTATGCTAAAATATAAGTAAAACATACAAATTGTGATACATGTATGAATTATTAATGGAAATAAATCTAAGCATATAAAAATCTTATAACATTTAATATTAACACTATGCTTTTAAAACAGTAGCCAAGTGCAAATGTATAGTACCTGAGGAATAATAGTCTTCCAGGGTCGAGTAGGTGTTTCAGCCAACCCTTTCTCTAGCACTTCTCTCAGCTCGGAAGCATGTTTGACCATAAGCCGTAGGAGACGCAAAGTGGATACTGTACACTGATCTGCATGACTCACTGAAAACTGAACAATTAATGAATAGAAAAATGTCATTAATGTTCAATCAGTTTTATTACCATGGTTACTTATTTAGAATCTGGAGTAGCTGTGCATATTTATGGGAAACGCATAATGGAAAGCTAAGCTCGAGTCCTGACCAGTGAAGGACTCTTGGACACCCATCTTCAACTATTTGCCCATGTTCACCCAGCTGTAATTAGGGGACCTGGTTGTAAACCAATTTATGCATCACATTCCACAGAAAACTAATATGAGGTGGCTTATTATGAACTGTGGGAAGGAAGCACTCTAAGCCTGCTAACTAGTGTCAGAAGGTATCTGCTCCTGTATCAACGTGCAAAATAAAAAGCCCCAAAAGCAAAACCATCAATTATATATAATATCAACCATTCATAGTAAAAAAGGAACCATTTTATTTAAGTTTATTTTCATAGGCAAATGTGGCTAATCTTTTAAATTTAATTTTTGCTTTTCATAGTACAGTACAGTATATAACAACCATCAAAAGCTACTTACTCCTGGACTAATCTTCAGAAACCTAAAGTAAGCCTTAGCAGCTGCAATGAGAACCGTGTAGTGTCTCTCCTGAATTGCTCGATGAACATCAACTAAACGAGAGTTGAGGTCTGTGACCAAATTGCTTGACAAACCCCAAGACTGCAGTGTTGATGTGATCTGAGTTGTCACCTGAAATAAATTAAGCATTACGTACATGTATGTAATGCTCTTTTTAGAGTCAGTACAGTACCACAGTCACTTAAGTAGTTATAAGCTTTACAACCCACGCAGGACACCATTCACTACCAGGTTCCATCAATTTACCCCACCATGGAAAATACTTTTAAAATGAGTCTTTCCATGGGATAGCTTAGAAATATATTTCTTTTAGAAAACATTTATAGAACATAAAAAATCTAGCATTAAACTTGTATGAAAAGTACTTACTTGAGCAGTAGACTTGGTTGTACCCAAAAGATCGTACTCTCTTTTGGACAGGATCTGTCAGAGTTTTGGAAGGGCAATATCCTGTACCAGCAAATCTTGGAACTTTTCATAACTATTCCCACTGGGGCATACTGGTGCTTAGGATACAGTCGAGTCTAATTTACATAACCCAAAATATAGAGAGAAAATTTATTCCATAAACCCAAAAGCTTTTCCAAAGTGCAAAACTTGGCAATGCAGTAATTGCCAAGGTGCACAATGACTGACTATTTACTCTTTAGGCCACAAGGTGAGTGCCAATACCACAGCAAAAAGCCCTCCAGCCCAACTTTCCACACTTTTTAGTTGAAGCCAAGGATAAGATAAACCCTCCAGCATTAAGCACAGGGCAACCAGAAAATGAAGGGCGGGAATAGGAAGAAGTGAGTGTGTGGCTCGGAAAAAGCAGATAGGATAAGAACTCCGACACATTGTCCAGGTAGGCTACTTGATTTCAAGTATTGCGTGAAGGAGTTATTTGTGCTTAGTGTAATTTACCTTTTATTGGTCATTTTAGACTAAGAATTCTAAAGAGAAAGATAATATAGGGCCTCTATCCTAAGCAAGCGAATGAGAAGAATCAGGTGGGAAGGAAGGTACAGGTCTCGGCTAGAACACTTGGTTCAATGGCTAGGCTCGCCCAGAATGCCTAGTTCAATGGCTAGGCTCTCCCGGAACGCCTGGTTCAGTGGCTGAAAAGACACTTATGATTCACTCAACACAACTTGCAGCCAAGGTGAATCAGGATGTAACGCAAGAGCTTTTGGCAGTAGGGCTGTGTTGTGGTACCAGTGCTGCCATGCACTTGTGGGTGTTAAGCAGTTTACAGCTTAGTGATCCAGGTGCTGGCAAATGTGCTAAAACATCTCTAAATATCATGGACTGCACTTTTTTCTACATTCTCAATTGAATAAAGTATTGCCCACTGTCTTCCTATCATCAGGTAGGATCTGACAGCTTGAAGAGTACTCCTCCACAATGGTATATAATGTCAAACTGCCCTAACAGCAGCAGATTTAAACCAAAGATGAGTAAGATCTTACCTTAGCAACTAAGTGCAATAAGCTATATTAATATTAACATCCACAGAATGAATTGGAAGTTCTTTTTATGCAAGCAGTAAATTATACCAATGGCTGTTCATCTCTATAGTGCCAATGTCATTGCATTACCTGATGAACCCCTTGAACTTCTTCAAGTCGAAGGTCTTCTTCTTCTTCCTCTTCTGACTCTTGTCCTGGTCTCATATTTACCAGAAGTAAACATATCTCCTCCACTTTCTGCTGCCAGTCAGTGGAATCCATCCCACGTACTGGGGCAAGAATATCTTCGATATGTTTACGGTCAACGTCTGAGAGTTGGTTATCATTGGTGCTGCTATGATCAAGAATTTTTCTTCCCCATCTGGTAAAATTAAATTTTGACAATCAATTTTGACAATTTCTTTAGTTAACAAATTATATTTTTAATTAGTGCCAGGCAATCAGATATCAGGCTACAAGGAAAGCTACTGAAACTTAGCAATTAGTATTACAGGACCTGGAATGTATTAATCTTTCTTACCTGAAGCACCATGAGGCAATATGGAACCAAACTTTGGGTAATGTAGGGCACTGTGTGGCTGCTAGAGTAAGGATGTGACCCATTTTGTTCTCTAGTGGTGGCAATGTAGAATGGCTAACCTCTGCCAAGGGCTGCAATTCTTCCGGTGCAAATTTTCTCATTTCCTGATAAACTACAAAATATCAGAGTTAATTTTCAATCTGTAATTTTTTATTTAATATTTAACAAAAACTTTTATCCAAGCTGGTCTAGCTTCTCTGAGAAATATAATTTTGCTGTGCCATGTAAGAACGGAATTCTGCTTTACCTTGTGTAATCATGCCCACTGGACACACATTACACCTTACTTTAGTAGCTGGATGGGATAGTTCAGAACTAAAAATATTTAGTGTAAAACTGCACAATAAATTAATATTGCAAATACATCTGAAAATGGCTATTAGCTTTCCAAAATATCATTGTATATCTACATGTGTTTCATCATACCTGTAAACTTGTTACTATGTACAGTGCATATGGGCTGGTGTTTGTGCTTGCTTGCACAAACAAGCATATATTATATATACATGCTTGCATGTGTGTGTATATAACATACTAAATTATAAAGCACCTGTAAGGAGTTTATCCATCCAAGGAGGAACATGAACCGAAGAGTCTGCACACATCAGGAGTCGTCTCTCATCTTGTGACCACCATTTATTGAGGGTGATGATGGATCGAGCACACAGATGACCAGCTTCATTGGGAGGTAGCGTAAGGAGAGTGGTATCAGTTGCAGCCAATGTTGCTAAACTAGGGTTGAGACCAACTACAGCTCCAGCAAGCACTGCACATCCCTGAGCAATATGCCCTTTGCTGCAACATGAAAGAAAAGCTCATTGTGAGCCTATTCTGCAAGATCAAGTTAGTAACAGAGAAAACTGCTATGACGTTCTCTATGACTGAAAATTAGTACAACTTCTACTCACCCAGCAGTTGAGTAGGTTCTGCTGTACTGATCTTCTTTTCCTCTCACTTCTCTCTATTTTTACTCTATTGCTTTAAGTAGGGAACATATAGTTAGTATACCTCCTTAAATTAATTCAATAAACAATTGTTATTTAAACTTCAACTCCTTTTATGTATTAATCATACCTGCCTAATGAACTAGTGGGCTGACCTTTAGCATTTTATACAAGTCCCTTGTCATACTGACTAGCGTCCCTAATTGTCACTTACCCCCTCCCCCAAGTAATATCTGTTTGATACCTGCTTGATGGGGTTCTGGGAGTTCTTCTACTCCCCAAGCCTGGCCCAAGGTCAGGCTTGACCTGTGAGTTTATGTCAACTAATTATCAGTGAACACGATATTACTACTTGAGTGTCCAGAGCAAACTATTTCATTCATTCCACCCCATCTACTGTGAAACTAAAAAGTTGGGAGTTACTCGACCTGTAAGAGCCATAACTCTTTGCCCCAAGGTGTTCCTATACTGTGTATACACAGTCAGTGGGGATATTAAGACCTAGTTTTCCTTATCTCACTCTCAGTTCCCTGAATCCGGATAATAAGATAAATATTATAAACTCAGTGTGGTTATGTAGTGTTCTGTAAGTAGTGGCAGTAATATCTGTCCCTTACATTCCCTCTCCTTTGCTCGCACTCTTCTTCATACTTTTTCTCCCTCTCCTTTCCTCGCACACTCCTTCATACTTTCTCTCCGTCTCCTTTCCTTGCACTCTCCTTTGTGATCTCTCTCTCTCTCTTTTCCTTTCTCTCTGTTTCATTCTCTTCCTCTTTCATTCTGCCTTTGCCTATCTCATTAAATATATCTCTCTCTCTCTCTCCTCTCTCTCTCAATAACTATCTCTATCTCAATAAAGCTCTCTATCTCACACTAAATCTCTTCCTGTCTTTCTCCCTCTTTATCCCAGCTCACTATTAATGCAAACACTGGTCGGCCTAACTGGTGACAACAGTGAATGCAGTGCAGTTAAAAGAAGTTTAGATAAACTCTAGTTGTTATAAAAGGTGGCAAGTATCACATTCGTTATAAGGGTTGCATGCTGGAAGAGATCAATAGGTGATCTGAGAGAACCTCAATAAGCCCAACATGCTTCCTGTCTCCAACAATGTAAAACCTATACAGTATCATTAAATTATTTATGTAAGCACAATATTAGTTATACATACCATGCCAGCATCTTAGCTGCTTCTCTGTGCAGCTTTGCTTGCAATGGGTTGTACTCAGCTCCAGGTACAGCTTCAAGCACAGCATCCAACAAACTTGAGCTAACACTACCCAGCAGTCCTATGAGAGTGCTCTCTGCAAATTCCATATTTTCCTGCTTGCGAGCTTGCTTGGCAGACAACAGGTCTAACTTTGTAATTGAGGCTGAAAAATAAAATAGAGTAATTTTAAATGAACCACTCCTTTCACACTTGCATACTCAAAATCTAATATGGCTTTTTTTTGAGGGTTAGAAACCTTATACAGTATATACCATTATTGCAAAAAAGATAAATTAGCAGTTAATTAAAACAGGAGCAGCAGAGCAATATGCCTCTGATGACAGCAGGCAAGTGGGTAAGCTGGGCAGCTGGCCGGGACACCAGGTAACCTGACTTGTCAAGCAATGTATATGACATGTCTTGACATGTATACATGTCAAGACATACATATACATATACCTGTACATATGTATATGTTTATACATATACATATGACCTTGCTTGACTTGATGCTCATTTTTGTTTCTCAAGCAGTCACTCGTTTTGTTTCGACCCACTTTCCTAGAAGATTTTCTCTCAGTAATAAGATCTCTTATCCTTAACCCCCCCCCCCTCACTTCGTCGAGATGGCCAGATTCTGGTTCTGGCTTCCAGTAGGTCAGTGTGGGACTCGCAGGCCTGCTGAAATTCCTAAAGTTTAGCTATACCAGCGTGTAAGCTGGTATAGCTTACTGGAAACTACGGACGGAAAATTACTGCACCTGCATTTGTATTTCATTATTGCCTCGAGAAATTACATTTTTTTTTTTAAATCAAATTTTAGAGGAGTGATCTGGTAAGTGAATTTAATCTCTTAATTAATTAGAGGGCTCCTCTATGTGGATATCCAGATTTTGGAAGATCAATTGAATGCTATACCTGTACTGTAAAGGAGAAGTACATACATCTCCTAAGGAATTTCACATACTCATATTTAACAAATCATATTTAACTGAAAAACAAGTTCAAGTCTGCTGACTGCTCATGAGACAAAAGACATTACAAATGTGGACTGAGCCGGATCAGTGACCCTGGGGCATGCATGGTGCTGCAACCTGGTGATGGTCAGTGTGGGCAGCCTGGCACAGTAGCTGGATCAGTAACACTGGGCATGCATGGTGCTGCAACCTGGTGATGGTCAGTGTGGGCAGCCTGGCACAGTAGCTGGATCAGTAACACTGGGGCATGCATGGTGCTGCAACCTGGTGATGGTCAGTGTGGGCAGCCTGGCACAGTAGCTGGATCAGTAACACTGGGGCATGCATGGTGCTGCAACCTGGTGATGGTCAGTGTGGGCAGCCTGGCACAGTAGCTGGATCAGTAACACTGGGGCATGCATGGTGCTGCAACCTGGTGATGGTCAGTGTGGGCAGCCTGGCACAGTAGCTGGATCAGTAACACTGGGGCATGCATGGTGCTGCAACCTGGTGATGGTCAGTGTGGGCAGCCTGGCACAGTAGCTGGATCAGTAACACTGGGGCATGCATGGTGCTGCAACCTGGTGATGGTCAATGTGGGCGGCCTGGCATGGTAGTTGGGTCAGTTAGTGAGAGCCCTTGTTGACAGTCAACTCACATACCAAGAGAAGTCTGAATTATTACCGATTAATGTAGAAGTCATTCCAGGTTAACTGTTCTCATTAAGTGTTCTGAAGTGTCTGCTTGGCATTTATATGACCCTATTTGAACATATCTCCATGCTGTATGTTAGCCTGTCTGAGTACAATCTTATTCAAGGACTGGTTGATCATACGTTTAGAAGAAACTGAATATGAGAGTTTAGAAAGACAAGTTTAAGTGTACAGTGGAGACAAGCTTTACATAATTTACTCATAAATGTAGCAAAGTGCAAAAACTATTTATTGTACTGTATTTGTGATTGATGAATAAGAATGTATGTCTAGATTCAATAAGCTTGAAGTGGAAGACAACACAATAATGGATAACAACTTTGAGGATGACTAATGAAAGCTGTGGCAATGGAGATGCAGTAGCCTTGCATTTTAGAAATGAATCCCCTAGTTATTTTTTTTTGCAGTGTCTTGGAAAAAATGAATAACAAAAATCAATAATTTTTGCAGTGTCTTGGAAAAAATGAATAACAAAAATCAATAACTAATACTGTATATGCAAATACCAAAACCACTTGCAATACTCACTAGGGGTAACTGTTCGGTTGAGCCTAGCAATTAGCTTGGCCCAGCGGGAAACATGGGGAATGAGATCTGCAGGTAGACTCATAAGATTGGTGTTTTCCCAACCTTCATGCAAGCGACCTACTCCCAGTGATTCATCCATAATACTTCTCAACTGTGAAGATGACAAATATAAGAGAGAATTACAAAGAAATAATTCTTTGATCCTAAAAAACATGTATTTGTACAATATACACAAAATAGATATTATGGCAGCGAACTAGATGGGAGGGTTATATTATTACTCCTTCAATGTGTATACAGTACTGTATTTTCTACCAAACAATCCTAATTTCTCGGTATATGGAATCTTTAACATTTGGAGCATTTTATAATACGACTGTTACCTCATGAAGGACTTGGTGAAAGAGTAGCAAGTGAAGGTGCATTGCTGAATGAGAGGACAAAGTAGACATTTGAAGGAGCCACTCAACTTGCCCCTGGCACTCTGAAACAGCTTTTCTTATGGAGTCCCTGGATAAAAAGTAAAGAAGGTTAACAGTTAATGTGATGTCTAATGATGATGACAATTTTCGAAGTACAGTACACTAAGAAATTTTCTAAGGCCAAGTGAAATCTCAGCAAACACACAAAACATAACAGTCCCAATGATTCCCTTGTTACAACTTTATTAAAAGTTGTTACATCTTGCTATAACATTTTTATGACATATTAGAACATTGTTACAACTTGCTCTATTGGTTGTTACAATTGTTAGATGGTGCTGAACCTTGTTCAAACATTGTAGCAACGTTGTAGTTTCGTCACGTGTTTGGTGGGATTAGCCCAAAAGGCATGGGAAATGCATCCTGGAGGTATCTCCAGTTTCAACGAATGCTTCACTACAACATATTGAGGTTAGTTGAATACAGTTGGTGTACTGTATTTCCCTTTTGTATTCTCTGCAGAAATGCATTATCTTGACAAGTTCTGATACAGACCAAAAACTGCAAAATCATAGTCCAGATACTACTGAATGGACAAGGCATCTGGAAATGCAGCTGTGGAGGAATTAAAAAATCCCCCTGCCTGGAACATATCTGGAGAGGTTCTGGGAGTTCTTTTACTCCCTTAAACTCAACCCGGGGCCAAGCTCAACTTGCGACAACTTGGTCCAACAGGCTGTTGCATGGAGGGGCTCGCTGATCCACATACCAATTGACACCCAGTTAGTCTGGCACGTCTTGCAGGAACCAAATTGCTTTTTTTTATCTTGAAATAGACTTTCCAGATTTGGGACTAGCCCTAAACTACATCAATAAAACAAAGGACTTCATTCAGACATCTCCATAATCTTGTACCATTCATCCCCATAAAAAATTAATTAGTCCCATAATGGTGGCTCAAGTTAAGATTTGCCACCATTTCCCTTCCCGAACTATATGACCAGATTATTTGAAAAGTCACTGGTCATGGTAGTTGAAGTAGTTTGTCCTGGCTGGTAACAAACATCTCGGAATGTTTAACGTAACTAAAATTGGAATGTAATAAGAGAGATTTATTACCTTGAAGTTGATGGCTGGGGATAAACTGTCGAGGTAAAAGAATGGAGGAGGACAGTGTTGATATCTTGAAACCTCTTCCATATGACCCAGTTCTGGCCTCTGGACCAGTCCACCAAGTTGACTGCAGTGCTTAAGCTCGCTGTTACTCCAACAGGGTCTGCAGAGTCAAAGTGTGCCAGAGCTCTATAAAAAAAAAAAAAAAAAAAAAAAAAAAAAAAAAAAAATGAAAATCAATGGACAAATTGTATACAAGTGATAAAATCAAACATAATAATAATTAGTAGTATTGCATAGCAGAAGCTGGTTTAAACAAATTTATACTTCTGAAATTTAAATAGGCCTACTAGTTGACTTATTTGTAGGTATATGTGAATGAAAGATTTGTTCATGCTCACTGAGACCTGTCAATATGCATTCTGATAACCACATAACAAAGATTCTTATATCAATATGATAAACAAATATGAGTTAAGCTCAACACAGATAACCAGGGAACATGGAGACTTGTAAGCAAACACATGTAGAGCAAATGTTTGTATAGACAGATTAGATAAAAACTTGTCTCTTAACTGAGGATAGGGTACTGCATGCCAACTGAACATAAGATCCAATCAAGAAGAATGTGACATGATCTGGATTTGGAACCCATAGGCAAGCCTGGTGCTGCCACCTGGAGGCGAGTAGCTGGTTTGGACAAGTGGCAGTTTGAGCTCTCATGATGCCTTACATGATGGTCAATATTGGGCTAGATTGAGCAGGTAAGTTTGAAAAGGTCGCTGAAGTGCTGTTTGGAAGTTTACGTTCTTGAGTTGTCATGATTTCTGGCAGTGACTAAGAAGTCACTGCCAGAATGCTAGAGCTCATAAATAATGTCAGATAAAACATATTAGATTTTTCTACTGCTATCCAATTAGTATTTATTGGTTATACACTTACTGAACGTGTGCAAGGTTTCTGTATGTGTTAAGAAGACCAGTGTGAAATGCAGTGCTCTCCGATTCTTTCTGATTACTTCGTACTTGCATCATCCATTTTTGTAGTTCTCCCCAATGGCTTAGTTTACTGTAACATTCTGCAATCTGAAAGTTCCAAAAATGCAAAGCTAAAAATATAAAACACAAGACTTGCAGAACAATATATTTATGGTAAACAAATTTAATGTCAGAGAAATAAAAATATATTTATATATCATGAATGCCCTTGCCTGAAGAAGAGGCATAGGAAATGAAGGAGCACAGAAAGGAAGATGTAAGCAGGAAGAATAATTTAGGGAATAGGGAGAAGCATAGGAAAACTGTCCCAAAAAGTTTAAGTCACTTTTCAGAAGAAAAAATGACTTAAGATGTTTACCGAATGACTCAGTAAAGTTTACTGAAGATGTTTACTGAATGACTCAAATACTGACTGGGATCACCATGTACCAGTGGGAGATTCAATTATTGTAAAGTACTGTACCTAAAACATCTTAGGATGATATGCATACCATAGATGGATTGAACATCTGAAGATGGTATGCAGATTTCAAGAATTAATCACAGAAAGATAGACACTGGATAACCAAGGACACTTACAAGAGTTACATTTTTACATTCTTGTAAAGCCAGTAGCACGCATAGTGTTTCGGGCAGGTCCTTAACCCTAATTTCCCCAGAATACGACACCGCCGAATCGTTTAAAACCAGGTACCCACTTACTGCTGGGTGAACAGAGGCTACAGTTAAGGATTGGCGCCCGGTCAATCCTCCTCGGTCAGGCTTACAGGGTAGGAAACATTGAAAGCAAAGCTGGTCTAAACAGTGGACAAGTAATTCTTGAGGCAACATATTACAGAGTCAACAGGAGGAAGGTAACATGACCCACCAGCAACTGGAGATCTGGTGTTTACCTACAATGAGGATTATGTCGAGGAGAGAGTACGAGATGCCTACAGGAGCCAGCAATCACTTTATTATTCTGTTAAGAGTACATGGTGGGGCTGAAGAAGGAGGGGGGGTTGACCAAGAAACAAGTAAAGGCAAAGGATTTTAGACAGGGATTCCAGGAACGTTAGGGAAAATTTACCAGTGTGGTGCAGACAAAGAAGGGATATCGACCTGGATGAATGTGAAATGTCGGGTACCACAAGGATTGGTCCTCCAACTATTACTGCTGCCCACATGAGTGAACTTGTATACATCTGATTTCAGATAATGCAAAGATAATGAAATATATGAAAACCTAGGAAGACTGCAGACATTTATGGGAAGACCAAAACAAACTCAAACAGTGGGGCTGACCCACTTTTTAGACTCTTAAAAATAGTCCAACATCAACGTGTATATGGTAAGTAAAATGGGAAAGGGACATAGGAAACCAGAGGAAATTTACACCATATGGGAATGGGACTTGTAGACTTGGATAGGAAAATATCACACACACTTGGTTCAGGACATAATTCCTACACTAACACCAAACACATAAAAAGGGTAAGGAAGTGGAGAGGAACAAAAGGAGGAGGAGGAGGAAGGTACATTAATATTTGAGGGGCAAGTGTGGGGAGATATGTGGAAGAAATAATGGGAGTGAATATTCATACCTGGGAATATATAAATTCTTGGATGAGAGGATCTAGCTGCTTGACATCCACATGGTTGCCAGTGGCCCCATGTGCTATCCCAGCTTCATTCTCCACTGTTTTTTCCTTGTCAACATCTTCTGTTTCTTCAATGCCTTCTAAAAACTGCTGGTAGCCTCTCAGGGCCTTTTCATACCTGAAGGAATTAATTTAGAATTAATACTAATGGCTTAAAAATACACCAATTCAAAACAAGTTGTCCTCCTATATTGTTAAAAAAAAACTAGAGCACAGGAAAAGCGTCCAATAAATAAAGTCCATTTTTAAGATGGGGAATGTTTTCTGGAGGCCTTAAATACAGAGTGGGAACACTGTACCAGTGGGAGCTTCAAATTTTGCAAAATTCTTTGAAGATCTTAGGATGGTATGCACATAAGGGTAAAAACAATAGTATTTAGCCCAACATTAGTACACTGGGGTGTTTGAACACCAAAATAAAAATTGGATACCCATACTCTACAGTTGGTAACCCTGATATTGCAGATCTTTCAAGTACGATCCTGAATTAATGGGTGGAGTAAGCATATTCGTTGTGACCAAAGCAAGGTGTGCACAAATTGCATTGAATGCACAAATATGAAATCACAGGAGGCCTCTCCTATACAGTGATAGAGTATGCAGCTGGCAATGCCTTGGTTGTGGGTTCGCATCGCCTTATAGCCCCAGTGAATTTTCTCATTGATATAAATCACGTTAGTGTGATTTTCTGTGTGTATTTGATATTGGAGTGTACGGTGTTGAACTACTTTGCCTGCACCCGAGTGCTTGGGGTCATATGTAAAATGTATGTGTAGCATTTTGGGAATATGGGAAACATACAGTAAAAGGTTAACAAGGATAGTCTATGCTACATAGGTGAAATGAGTAAATCAGGTAATTCCTAATAGGTAAGCATCTAACAGTAACTGCAGGAGAGCGAGATACAGCTCTTCATGACCCAACTTCTACATTTGCTTTACAGGGTGCATTTTATCCTTACTGTTGTTCAAATGTTTTGTCCTATCAGGTCTTGAAATTGTGGCTAGAGACAGCTTCCACAATTACTGCTTTCAGTGATTTCCACTTGTACTCTGGACAGGCAGTCAACAATTATTTTCTTACATTGATTTGATTCATCTGTATTTCCAGCTTCCATACACATATCCCTTTGTCCTACTTCCTTTCACTTTCAAGAGACTGGCCTTAACCGCAGTATCTTGTATGTTGTGATCATATCCCAATGTTCTTTATCTCCAGTAAGGATGCGAGATTAAATTCCCTTAGCATGTTCTTGAAGCTAAGTCTTCTTAATGTTGGCACTTCATGTTTTGTGCTTCACTAGCGATAAACACTTAAAAGTAAATTTAATAAATCACAAAGATAAAACTGACGTCGGCACTAAAAAAAAAAAATTAACAGTTCATAAACAGATTATTTAAAAATTAATAAAAAAGTTGAATTAAAATAACAAATCACTAAAAAGTGTGCTGAGAGGGTTGCAAAGTGATAGACTTGAAGATTACTGGTCCTCCACGTACAGTAACACTCTACCCTCGGCATCTTGGACACTAGCTTTTGGCAACAACATTAATACTACACACAACTGTACATTAGTACAGTTTTTCATTCATTCTGTACAATACTCTAATGTTTTAATTTACAGAACTTAGTGAACATGTATTGTGATGTAATTTCACAAAATCCATTATACTTGAAGGTGGATAAATATGTCAGTACAGTATCTCAAAAGAATTTAACTTGTATGACTACTGCCACAAATATAAATGACTACTACCACAAATATAAATAAAAAACAAAAAAATGTCAAATAGTATTTTGAATGCATCTTACTTATTGCCAGCACTGTAGACTGCGGGTTTAAGCCAGGCAAATCGTCGGCCAATGTGATCGCGGCACCAATAGTAGAGTCCCGACACTCCTTCATCACAACCTTCAGCCACTAATGCTCGGGCACAGTAACAGATGGCTCGCTCAAAGTCATTTCCCTGATGGACATATATAAGAAAAATATAGCAGTCAATATATCTAGTTAAGAGAAATGGTTGGATAGAATCCAAAGTACTGATAAAAACAGAAATGTGGATTTTATATCATCAGTGCAGATATTATTTGTAGATGATATTTTGCCTACAAGGGCATTTTGAGACCTGATTTAATGAAGTCCTTACAGGGAAGATGTCATCTAAAAGTACATAATACTTCTTCTCGTGTTCACATTTCTTTACGTAGTTCGATTACTGTTTTATCCATCAACCTATTTAACGTACAATAGGAATAATCCTTATACTAAGAGGAAATTACATACATTTTAGGAATCACATTTCTAGAAAGTTAACTTGATTTTATTACACCATGCGAGTGTATGATGTATTTAGCCAATTAAAAATAATAATCATAATTTGTTATTACAAAATGATACTTTTTCATACAGAAAAATCTTTATGTTTCATGCATATCGAGAGATTGCCAGGCGAGGTGATTTGTTCTGTGGGTTGCACGTTATGGTGTGTTCCGCATGGATTGGTTGCTTCTAGGTAGTAACATTGAGGAGCTACTAAGTAGCCCACTAGAAAGAGAGCCATTTCATTACCTTCAATGTTGGAGTTCTCCATCTTTGGTAGAGAATGCCCAGTTCATATGCTTAACCTGAATCACTAATAATTAAAACCGTCCTACCTTGATTACCAGTGACGTTCATTATATCTTAAATCTTTATTTTTATTACCTTGGTCTTTGATAATTTCATAGACTCTTAATGCTATTGCTGAGAAAAAGTATTCTAAATATCAGAGAACCCATGATCTTATTCTAATCCTAAAAAGGCAATTCTAAATAATAAAGTAATTACCTGAGTATTGTTGTTATCCTTCAATTCTTGGAGAAGCTTGTATGAGTGTCGGATTGCTACCTCAGGCCGTCCACAATTAAGAGCAACAATTATAACTGCAGCTCGTATACGACTCAACCATTCGGTACATGTCTGACGATTTGTTCGAAAGAAAGTTCGAACACTCTGATGACAATAAGGAGAGAAAAATCAGTCTTATTTTAAGTGTCTGGTGTACTAAGGCATGACAAATTTATATAAACAGTTAATTTAAATATGAATGTTTTAATAAGTACATAAGACAATTTGTTTTAACTGTGTTCCTCAAAATATGGAGCCCATAAAACTAAAAACCCCATCACTTTTGTAGCTATAAAAACTGTTAAGTCCATAACTGAGGAACCCATTCCTGTGCACCCAAATTGAGAAGAATGAATGAATTTGACATGCATCAGGACTGATTACCTTTGGATTTGAATCTTGGATTTGGCCTTTTAATAAATTCTACTAAAATTTGCTGTTAACCAAAGACCTATCAACATCAATTACCTTATTTGGTGGGGGAACTGCAACAGCACATCCATCGCTAGCATTAAACATGGCTTTTTCAAGACTCTCAACAAACTCAACCAGTAACATGACAGATAAGGACTGAACTTTCACACTACTGTTCTCGCCATCATTTTTATCAGTTCCATTAATGCTCCTGGTGGCTGACTTCTCTTCTTCCGTCTTCACAAATGCCTGAGATTTTTCTACATCCTGGCCACATTCCCTTACTTCTTTAGCTCTACTTTTAATCACTCCTGAAGAATAAATATCAATAAATATCAAAGAACAATTCAGGTGAGGATGGTGGATGCCTAAACCATAATGAGCTCCAATATGTCATATGACAAAGATTATATGGATGACAGGACACCACGAGTACAGCTCTTATCCTGAAATTACTCTTAGGTAATTACACTTGCACACAATAGATAGAAAGAACCAGGGGGACATGATCACCACATATAAAATAGTGACATACAGTAGTTCGATAAAATAAATTAAGTTTACTTATTATTGCCTAACAACCTCCCCTCCCCAAAAAGGAGGATATAGGGACAAGATGATGATTAAAAAAAAAGTTAGAAAATATATCTGAAAATACTTTTTCAGGAGTAGTGTATTTAGGGAATGAAACAACTTTCAGAAGAATTGATACTGTATACCAAAACTACCGCTAGTTATAAGAAGTGTACATTTCATAAAATATATAAAGACGAGACATGAAAACCATAGCTCCCATCATGTAACTACAATTAGGTTTGTAGTTACTAACTACAATTAATCTGATATTAACATGCATGCACATGAAGGACTAATGACTGCAATTGGGAGTTCAGAAACTGAAACTCATTGACAGTATACATAATTAGGGGGTAAAGTTAGGCGAGTACACAAACATTTATCCTTACCCTCAATACTAGTAAATGTGTCTAGAGGCTTGCCGAGAGTTGTCTTTAATTTATTAGCAATGCAGTGCTGTGCTGGCTCCCATGCTAACCACTTCCACAGCAGCGTGCGCAAGTGTGAGGCCAGAATAGGAAGACTCCAGTCTTCGGCTTTAGTCATCCTCTCTACTCTTTGACACATGGCAAATAGATCATCTTGCCAATACTCTCCCCTGAAAATTATGTAATTCATAAATATACATGGCACTGGGTAAAAATTAAAATTATTCAAAAAGTGTTTAATAGACCATGTACTTGTTGAAAGACGTAAGTGTGGGTGATATGAGAGCATCACTGATCACATTGTTAATTATGTCTCAAGTTGCATGAAGTTGTGGAAGAATTAGAGGAACGCTTGGTCTAATGAGAAAGAGGCACAATCCATTGATGACAAAACATAAAAATGGATTTTATGAGAAACTGAGCTAGTGAGGCAATACAACGGATGTATGATGAAAATGAAAGATGCGTGAAAAAATTCAGTGAAAAGATGAATGGCATAGTCAAGAATGACCTGGGTAGACAGACAGATTGCAATATCACATGTGACATGGCAACTGAACATATTCTTGATGTGTGTGACAAGCACAAATGTTTACATCCCAAGCCAAACTTCCAATAACAGGAAATGCAGTGGAAAATGTGCTAAGAAAATATCCAATTGTGAAGGCTCTAGCAGTGCACAGTCCTATCAATGGGAACAGCAAAAGTAGGCTTATGAGCAGCCAACTTGTGCAGTTCACAAATGTTTGTACATCGGCATTATAATTAAAAACATTAACCAACATTGCCAAATAATCCATGGAGCAGGCCGCAACATACGATTCAGATTAGCAAGATTAAACTGTAGTGCTAAATTTTTTAATTTGTAACTTTAAAACTTAAAAATTAAATACTATATATATATCAAGCATACTTGGGTTGAGAGGCATGAAGAATAAATGCCATAAGTGTATGAAAAGCATTAGATGGCAGCTGTCCTGATGTTGAACGAAGAACAAAGTGACGTTCCAGACTCTTTACAGAAGTTGAGTCAAGACTGCCAAATTCCACACTTGATGTTGAATCTCCCTGTAATGAGACGCTGTTTGAGATTATGAATCTACTGATGCTGTATCTATTAAGAACATTGCAAATCAGATTTACAAGCAATGAAACTTTAATATATATACTAGTACAGTATAAAAATATTGACTAGGAAGAATGGTAATGTAATTTTATGATATCATAAGTATGAATCTTTTACATTAGTCTAGGCCATTTAAAATCTCGGAGAAAAAGACACTATATTAAATCAGATTTTCTCAGTTGGTTATTTAAGTACTGGTATGTGGAAAAACAGATACAAAAACTTAAAACTATCTAGATTATTATGATGGGAACATTAACTAATGTTATTAGTGCTGCCACATCTGAACCTCACCTAGACTATATTAGGTCATGACTTAAAAGCACAATACTCTCGAGAAAAAACATTTAAGATTGTTTTGTTAAAAAAATAAACAAGTTCCAATAAAACCCCCATGCCATGGCCTGTCACATACCATGCCTAACAGTAATGTTAAATACTATTATTTTATATTTCTTGATGCTTGGATGCTCTTCAAAAATTCAAGTCGACTCAAGTCCTATGCTGTCACATGATGTTGGGTGGCAGTTAGATGGGCAACTGATAACGTGGTAATTTGAGTATACAGAGCTTTTTCTCTCATTAAAAGTGTCCACCATCCTCTTATATGGGTGGGCAGAGGTATATAAAAAAGATACCATCTGGCTAAAGAAATTAAGGGTATATTCTGCCCCTAGTTAGTAGTACAGCCCTATTGGAAAGTGGAACTAGCAAAAAAGGAGCGAGCATGAGACTTAAACTAAGAATGTGTCTATAAAATCACGCCTTGAAAATTATGCACAGGTACTGTTAGAGTCACTGCTCAGTAAGTGTATTTAGAGTTTAATTGTTCAAGACACCATTTTATGACTACTTCATTGAAGTGAACCTGCTTACAAGTATTATACCAACCTTGTTTGCCGTGTACTCATTTTCCTCATTGCCATTGCCCGTGCACAGTGCATGAGATACAGCACTTAGGGGAAGCCTGGCCAATAAATCTAGATACATACTTCTTATCTTGGAATCTTTGTGGCTTACATGGTGCACACATAGCTTTATTATCTCCTCCAAGTTCTGCAAGTAAAAATAACATGAAATGCAATCTTAAATACTGTACTATATTTTGTTGCCTTATTTCATTTTGAGTTCTTTCACACAAGCACATTCTTGCATATACACCTCGCATACAAATATCAAAATGTAGTGTACATATGGAAGTGTAGAAGTTCAAATTAAGTAATATGGGCCAGTATGTGACAAATGTTTTTCACTTGTATCACTCCTATTCTTTCTAACTTCGTTTTTTCTCTTCAGCCAACCCATTTAGTACTCTTGAAATTTTTATTTTTAACTCAAAAACAAAATGTTTTGAATTTACCTGTGATGGGGGCAATATTAAAAAAACTGTAGACAAGCAAGTAGCAACAGCAGAAGCCACAGAACTCAGATGGTGGTAGCCTGTTTGCACAATTGTGTCAATCATCTGTGTGAAAACCTTAATTTTCAGAAGCTGAGGTACAGACGTTTCACTGCTTCGGATCAGGTCTGCGGCCCACTCCAAACACAACTGGAGGATGTTAGCTCCAGTTACATGTCTCTGAAAATTAGTGTATGTCCAATCAATATAATCACAATGAAATGCACCAAAATAAAGGATTTGTATACTGTACATACAAAAGCTGAAACTGACAATTTAAAATACATTTATGTGTAAGCATCAATTTGTTTCTCAATACAGAGATCTGGTGACCCCACTGGTCACCATTGTGAGGCATATTATAAGGGTGGGGGTATGGAAATGAGAAACAATCATGTTATATATTCTCCTAACTAATGGCAATGGTAAGATGTTTTTCCATTCATCTTATCAATACATTGTTTAACTATATTATTCCTATCTTTTTTCAATATATTCTCTGGGTTGTCTCCTCTTTGATCAACTCAGTGGGACACAGGCTAATGCTAAACAAGTACTGAAAAAGTGATTTGTAAAATTAGAGCACAGAATTGCCTTCCTGGAAATGCACCAACAGGAGGCCGAGGAGCTGTCAAGCTACCATGAACACAATCAAGAAGCATGTGAAGAGTAAGGGTTTTGGGGACTATGTTGTGCTGATGGCACTACCATGCAGAGACAGCTGAAGGTATTAGATTGTTAAGCAGGTAGTGGGCTGTTAGGTCAAGAGCGTGTTTAGTAGTTATGTAAAATTAGAAGGGAGAATTTGGACACAACTGAGTTTCTATGAAAGACACCTCCATTACTTATTCCAGGCATGATTGAGCTTATCAGAAAAAAGTTCTTAACTCTGGAGCTAATACTGTACTGTATATAGAAAGAATAACAGTGAAGGCATTAAAATGTGATATATTTTGAACATAAAATTTTGACAAAAAAATTAAGCCTTTAGATTATTTTACATATTTTGGATATGTTAGTTTTATTATCTTTACAATTATGAATTGCTGACTAACCTGACGGAAAACTGCAGTGAGGGTTACAAGAATTGTAGTCAAATTTTCACTTGTCGAGGATCCTGAAAAGCCGCCTGGAGAGCCACCTGAGAAGGCTGCAGACACAGATGATGGAACAAATGGAGATGATGCCCCAACAATCAATGTGCTAGAGCCGATGTAATGAGAATGCTTGGCACAATGCGAATACAAGAGAAACAAAATAGCATGCTGAACCTGCAAGAAGATACATTAAAATCAAAGAGAAGTCTAGAATATTAATATCACTGTTACCAACACTAGATTCCATATTACTTTTAGCTCCACTGTGACAAGGATATTTTAAAATGGTCCCAGCCACATAGTGGGAGTGGAAAAGAGGGAATTATCAGGGGGAAAGCACCAAACCACTACGACTATATAGCACTTAAAATGGGGTCAAGATAAGGATTTGGGAAGGGATGGGGGAAAGGAATGGTGCCCAACCACTTGGACGGTCAGAGATTGAGTGCCGACCTGCATAAAGCGAGACTGTCGCTCTACTGTCCAGCCCAAATGGTAGGGCATAGTGGGAGTGGAAAGAAAGTGATGAGTCTATCTCAAATCATCACCACCGAAGAAAGAATGCATAACAAACCTTTCAACCCTCCTACAAGTGATAAATGGGAATGCAAGGTCTTCCACACACACATACACACGTACATTTCTATGTTCCACTGCTTCATGACATGATAACCCGTCATTTACATGCCTTTGGCTGATAATGTCAATTTCAGCTTGCTTTTAAGATTGTCTTTTCTGGCACTGATCATCAATGACCAATGGCTGTCAGAAATATCTCCTTTGGGACTCTGCACCCCAGGTCAGAGCCTTGGTACTGGTCTCTCTTGGTATACTTGTGATGTGTACAAATTTGGGTGGCTATCCACAGCATATCTTACAAGTAATGCAGTAGTGGTTTTCCCTCGAGATTTGCTAGAATGTGTACCTGTAGTTGGGCTATTATTTTTGTTTCATCTTATTTGCTTAATGTGTAGTGCCCCTCATTTTTACAAATTTCATTGCACTAGTGGTACTGAGTTTGTCGAGTACAGTACATGCCCTCGAGGTTCAGTTTAGGGTGTGAGTTGGCTTTATTTCAGTGGTGATCTTTCTGATAGCACAGATGCTCATGTGGTGTGGGTGTCAGTTCCTTAAGCTGTGCCTGGAACCTTGTTTCATTTGCCAGGTGTGTGTTCCAGATTTCTGAAGTGGCACAAATGTTTCTACTTCCACAAACGCTCCTTCTTTGAAAGGGGCCCTCTTTACTTTCCATATCAGTAGTGTCTTGCATCTTTCTCCACAGATATGTGCCATGTATTGCAGGTGTGCATCTCAGGAGTAAGTACTCTCCTGTATTTTTAGATGCTTTTGTTTTTCAGGTGGGGTTTTCAGTGATCTATGTGGACACACAGACAGGTGCAACCTTTGGTGTTGAGGGGTGTGTGCGTGCACCATGGGATCCTTCACAGATCTCAGCCACTTGTCTCTTTCTGGTTCCCTGGGACTGTCTTCTGTGGGGGTGCTCTTTGGGCCACCCACGTGATTTGTCAGTTCTTCAGGTGTATTTTGTTCTTACTCAAAATTCTTCACCGGGTTTTTTGTGCACCTGGATTGAGCCCAGGCTCCTTGGTGTTCTCCCCCAGCTTTCCAGGTGTGTGTGTGTGTGTGTGTGTGTGTGTGTATATACCCTTGGTTTCAGGGTGTGTGACCCAAAGGTGTTTAGATTGTTTTTATTTTCCCCACTTTTTTTCCCAGTGTTTCCCTATTCCCTAAGGTTTCTCAGTTGACCTCTTGTGTGCCACGTGTCCCTAAGTAGATGTCTGTGGCTCTCATTTCTTTATAATTTTTTGGGTATATGTTTAACTATATTATTCCTAACTTTTTTCAATATATTCTCTGGGTTGTCTCCTCTTTGATCAACTCAGTGGGACACAGGGTAATGCTAAAGAAGTACTGAAAATAGCATAAAATACTGGCCCCATAGTATTGTGGCCAGTGCTTGAGCTGTCAACCTCAGGTCTGCGATATCATCACAGTCCCCTCCAATTGCGTCTTTACCTTAGCAGGCATGTTGATTCTCAGAATCATTAACAAGTACGTATATGATGGGTATACCTCTTGGACTTGCCTATGATGCATAGAGAAATGTTGCCCTTGTATTACCGGTCACTAGTGTTTGTCATCAGAAGAATCAGCTGAAATTTTAACTGATATTGCAAAAAAGGCCAATAACATTGACACTAATATATCAGTACACCTCTACAAGAAACTATGATGATCAGGAATGACTGCTAAAATATTGCAGATGGAAAGGAAGGGAGGGGAGAATAAAAAACATTACATGAATATTTAAAATTGCATGTATGATACGAGTATTATAAACATACCTCTGGATAATGTAATGCTAAATGCGAACTGGATGGTGTAAGGTGAGTGGCCAGGAGGTCAACTAACGGCGGAGTAAGGGCCCACATCGTGATTATGGAATTCCGAGTGTTAGCCACCTGTAAGTACATAACCCTTATTTTCATAACACAGTAATTAAATAAAAACAAATTAGAATTCACTGTGATTTCATGAAAACCAGCTTAAATTTATTTTGTAATAAACAATTGCTATCATGTAGTGATCAATAAATGCAACCAACCTCTGCAAGGACTGTCATGTAATACATCATCAATATTGTTGCTTCATTCTCATTATAAGTGACACCTTGTAAGACACTTGAGGTGGTAAATGCATCACCCTCGGGTACCAAAACACGGTGGGCAAGCTGGAAAAAACAAAAAAACTATTGATCAAAAAGACAATATTTAACCAAAGTATTTTATAGTAAGGAACGTTATTTCATGTACCAGCACAAAATAAGCCTGGATTATGCAGTGCACATCTTTGTCTGTCTTGCATACATGCTTGACCACTTTCAACTACATGCCTAGCAGTGCTATTTGTTATTTAGTGCTCAACAATGCAGTTGATTACAACTGAAACAACTTTATCTAAAAAATTAATGTAGTTTTCAAATTTCAAATTCCTTGTATTGTAATTCACAGACGATCCTTACTATCCTATTAAAACCTAGATCATCAGTTAACATTTAAAATATTACAAATCTGTAACTAATGTACAGTACTTGGTTTTGTGAGTATTATTTCATACAATACAAACTACAAATCAGATCCCATGCTAATATGAACAAATAGCTGATAAATACTGAAATCAAAGGAACAAGACAAACCTGTAGATCAGCTAGAATGTAGTTATAAGCTTCCTGTAGCAAAGGCACATTCTTGAGGCCGAGAACTGCATGATACACTCCCAGAGTTGCCTGCCATATTGAGCGATGCGGTGATAATCGTAGACTTCGTATAGGAGAGTCTTTGCCAAGTATCTTTTGCATGAACTCTACTGATAGGCTACTGCCAATCTGCTTCAACATCTATATGCATAAAAGAACATATTCAGGAGGAAGACAATGTGAGTCAAAAGGATTAGTTTGATAGGATTGAAGCATAAAGCAAAGTGTTGAACAAGGCGACCATTCAATGCTAATATTAATTCCATGTAAACAATGTTAATGTCCAACTTTCACTGAAACAATCAAGGAATGAAAGATACAGACACACAGATGAAAACCTACAGATATAGGAATTCCTTGTTTCATAGCAACTCAAAATACATAATTCTATTATAACATACCTGTACATATAAATATACATATAACATACATACCTGTACATTAGGGAACAAATTCTAAATATACTGACATTTTTACTGTATTACATTAATGACCAAACCCCACATCAGGAACTAACAAAACAAGGACGTTTCAGTCCACCCTGAACCAAAATGTCACTGTTCCTTCATTTTCTGATGTGTGGTTTGGTCATCATATCTTCAGCCATATTATTGTGACTCATTCTCTGTGCATTACGTTAAATTCATACCCGTGAAATCCGTATTCTTTAAATAGTAAATTACAAAAAAATGTAAATAAAATAAACCTTCACTAGCAATCAGCCAGCCAGGTGTATTGTGACTGGTAGAGGAGGTAGCGGACAAATAGGACTTGCATTAAGTCCTATTCGCAAATGAGTAACTCTATATGAGCACTATGATTGTATGAACACTATGATGCTCTATACTTTTTACTACCTACTCCTATATGATCCTTATTCTCCTCTCCCCTATATACTCTTATCCTCTACTCACTTTACTATCTCTTCTACACTTTCCATTTTTTATTTCAAAATTTCATTCTCTTGATTGTATATATGAGAAGTGATGAAGAATTTAAGGCTGGCTGGCTCTATGGCTAATAAAAACATATTCATTAACACACTTCATGAGAAAACTGGTACAATATATGGAATTTTGCATTATTATCAATCTTACAGGAATGCATCTGTTATTGTACGAGGATGCCTGTAAATACATAGTTAAACATTAAAATGACAAATGCACATATTTTAAAACACACGTTGAATGTAATGAAACACCTTTCTCTGGCAGGCTCTCAGTAGCTTCCTGGTGGCTAAGTGCTGGTAAAGTCAAAGCCTTCAGAATCACGCAGGTCTCCGAGACAAACTGACCTACGGGAAGGTTGGGACCTGCAATTGGCTATTTTATGAAACAAGGGAGATTGGGATCAGATATATACCCAAAACTGAGAGAAACCCAACAGAAATATTAGGCAAAGCAAAATGAGCAGCAACCTAAAAGAAAAAATGAGCAAGACTGATAGAATGGGAGGTCGGAGGCCAGGTCAACGACAGGCCTGCGGGGTCGCTGAGCTCCGAAATTATCTCAAGGTATGGGTGAATTACCTGACTAAATATGCCTGGTTGCCAGCAGATGGTAACCCAGATCACCCTAGGTCCCAGCCACCCATCCATCTCACTCATAACCTGCCTATATTGAACCCCAACACCCCACAGGGAAGAAGAGAACAGGGCTAGGGTGGAAAGCTATCTAGGCTCCACCAGAAAAGGCAAATGATTACAATTAACATGACTGGGAAGCAACCCAGAAGTACATTTCAGAGAAATACAATTATAGTTTAAGGGGGCGTCAGGTTGTCAGGTCAAAGTTGTTCAATGTCAACCAATATTATTTGACTAGTTGTATATGAAAAGTGCTTTAATTGCCCCAAGTTTCAGTACTGCAGCGTAAATAGAAAGGGAGATTTTTTTGTTTTTGTTTTTTTCAACGTTTTTTACACATTTTTAAGTCCACACTTCAGAACACACGTTTCAGATATAATTATTCTGTGACACTTTCCTGACACATTAGCATATAATAAAGGACCTTGACATATAAAATTTTGAAAACATCTTTAGTTTTCCTAATACAAATGTTCAAAGTTCCCAAATTTTTTTTTGCAAATATGGCATGTTTATTGCTATTATAAAATCAATAAATGAACTTAGAGAAAAACGAAAACTCTCCAATGTAGAGACATGCCCTCCACATATACTGTGTAAGTTTCATGTAAATTGAATAAAAAATGAATCAGTTTTGTAAATGTTTGTGTCAATTGAAAAAAAAAACAGAAATGAATAAAGTCTAAGGTTCTAAAATTTGTGGCTGAGGTTGACATCAACCAATTTTCTCCAAAATTGGCATCCTTACAGATAGGCTTACGTACTGTCAGGTGTGTAAGTTTGATGCAAATCGCCCGAAAAAAAAAAGAAAAAAAAAGAAAGAAAAAGAAAAAAATGTTTTTTTTTTATTTTTTTCTTAAAATTTTTTTTCAATTAAACTAATTATAATATTTGTTTAATATATGCTATTGTGATAGAAAAGAGTCATAGCTATGATTTCAGTTGACACTTTTGATTGATAATCGATTTTGACCATTTTGGCATAATTTTCACAACTACTTCAATATTTTTTTTCTCCCTTCCTATTTATGCTACGATGCTGAAACTTGGACCAGATGAAACACTTTTCATATAGAACTTGTCAAAAAAATGTCATTTGAATTTTTGCTTTTTTAACTCTTAGAACTTCAGCTCTCCATACTCATTTATTAAATATATATATATTGTACATTGCAGGTTATGAAAATCTTCACACACACACACACACACACACACACACACACACACAGTTAAAAAAAAATTGACAAGCCAGCCAGTAGAATAATAATGGGTGTAGTGGCCATGACATACCTGCGTGAGGAGTGTGAGGTAAGAGAGAGTTGTGACAAACCCAAAATGCTCTATGAGATTCTGCTGCAAGTCAATCACTGCACAAAAATGAACTTGAAGGTCTGGGATGTTTTGACTATATGGAATAAGAACCAAGCATACCTGAAAAATAATTTTATATCAGTATTGTACTGTATAAACGACACTAGATATGTTTTGATTGAAACCGATCAAGGGAGAAATCCCTAGTCCCTATGCTAATTATCACATTTATCAATATAAAATGGCTTGAATATTCTTAAAACAAAAAATGCCACCCCCCTCTCTCTACACATTAAAATATAGAGGGACAGGTGGTGGTGGTGATAGTTTAGTGGGCAATGGTAGAATTGGTGTAGGTGATGCTTACCTAACACTGCTTACCTAATAGTGACTTAAAGTGAGGTCTAGCTCTTCATGACCACCGAGTAGCCTTGTTGTATCTATTGCATTTTAATTTAACTTTCCTAATGTTTGAATTATTTGTTGAATTTGGCCATAAAATTGGTTGTAGATGGAGGTGGCTTTCGTGACCTCTTCTTTCACTGTCAATGCATTCCACATGATGGCAACCGATACAGTGTATGAGTATTTCCTTACATCTCTCTGGTTTATTTGCATTTTCAGCTTCCAGAACGGCAGAGATTTGTATAAGTAGGGTCTCACCAATACCTGAAGGGTGATACTAATTTCTCTTGCTGACATATCATATTATCAATCCAATCAAAGCAATCGCTGTTTGCTTTATTTCGTGCATAATGCATTACTGTTCTGGCCTCAGGTTGCTGCAAACCATGACTTCTGGTCTATCTCACAATTTCATATCAGTTTATCCTTTCAGTTTAGTCCTCTTCATTTATGTACTGTACTAATCTGGTTGCACACCTCTGTACACTCTTTTGTGCTTCACAAGATGCTGATTCCATGCTGGAGCTGCATCATTAGCACTGTTTCACAGACTGTAAACATTATCTTAAAGGAGTCTTTGTTTAGATGTGTCAGTGCTATTAATTAGTTTGCCAGGTTCACACACATGCCGTAGATGTTATCCGGTATCTATACCTCTAGCATTAACCATGGAGTTATAACCACTCCTTAATCTCTCTTCCTATCCAATTCCTATAACTGCATTCCCCATATGTTTTGGTGTTGTTGATGTCTTCTCGTCTTCTATTGCCCTTTCTCTTCTTCAATACCTTGCACTTTTTCAAGTTGAACTCTTAACTGTTATCTGTATGCTGACACTCAAGAGTTTGTCGAGTCAAAACTGGAAACACAATTGAGCACAAAATGTTGTACAGAAGTAATCCTTAAGTCTACCAGTGAACACGTAGAATGAAACAAAAGAAGGGATGGCTAACATCAATTCGCTCCACAGGAAGCCTGTTAGGTTCATTGAGGTCCTTCCCCCCCCCCTTATATATGATAAAGTTGTAGGATACTGAGAGTAGTGTTGCGCTAGATAGCCAAAATTGGATAAACAAAGCCCCAAGAGCTAATCCCCTCTATCTGCAAGCACATACAGATAACAAAACACATACAGATACATACAAACACACTCAAACATACACAAATTACACAGACCATACAAGTACACATGCATGCATATGTATAACAACAAAACAAGGCAACTTAATAATACTTGATTAAGAGCATCCAGCAAAGCTTCTTCCCAATGATGTCGTAATATTTTGGCAGCTCCAGACTTCATCTTTCCAAGGGCATCCACTAAAAATTTTGATGAGAGGATAGGATTTATTGTAGGGTCAACCTGTGGCTCCAAGCAACGCAGCACAGTAGTGAAGACACTGGAAACAAGAAGACCATCTTAATGATTTTAGGATAAAGCTGCTGTGAATCACCCACAAGCATTCTGGTCAACACTAGAGACTCATTACAGATCTAGTCTATAAAGCTTATATTTAAGGATTTCTTCAATAGCTTCTAGTACTTCCCACTTCTTTTTCCTCCCTTACTTTTTTGGAGTTTGTGGAGAGTTTGTCTTCTTTAAGACATTCTTATAAAGAGGGAAAGAGGGAGGGTAGGGGGGAAATAAGTAAAGAGAAAGAGACGGAAAGGCATGCTCAGATAGAGCAACTGGAACATCAAAGTAAATGTTAAAGTTAACACTAACTAGTCGCAAACATTTGCATAGAATAGAAAGCCAGAGATATTTACCTGATAAAAGCAGCTACCTTCTTAGCACACACTACAGGGTCTGTTGTAGCTTCCTCTTCAGGAGAAGATCGACCAGACACTCCTCTGTCTAAATCCTGCAAATGGAAAACCCTTCTACATGAAACGCAAAGTAAATTACCTAACATGGTCGCCTGTTACACTTACGAAGGTCCCTCTAGGACAACAA
>NC_091159.1:22651918-22684418 GCF_040958095.1 Procambarus clarkii
TCACAATAATGTGGCTGAAGATATGATGACCAAACCACACACCAGAAGATGAAATGATGATGTTTCGGTCCATCCTGGACCATTATCAAGTCAAATGATAATGATCCACAATAAACCGAAACATCCTCATCTCATCTTCTAACGCGAACTTTTTCCACAAGGTCAAATAATAACCTGTTTGTAAAGCAATGTTTAGTAATGCCAAATCTGATAATCAGTGTAAAGAAAACTACGAGTGCTTGAACTGAATGAAGTAAATTTTTAGTGCACCAGGCTTCAAATCATAAAATACACCCTGAAACAAAGGAATACCTGCTCTGTCCTGCTTTGGAGAAAAAATGGATGGAGCCTCACCATAAGAAGTTGAAATACTCTTCATAGGTTTGAAAGGGCCCTGCACACCCCTGATGGACAAAGGAGGCACAAAGCCCCTTGTCTCCATCCTCACATCCAACTAGCACTTGTGGAAGACAGGAATGAAGCCACTTATGTACCACAGCAAGTGGAGGAGGATGGGAACTCGAGTGCTCGGCAGACAAATCAGGAACAGAAGCACCTGACAACAATTCCAGAGAAGCAACCATCCTATACTTAAGCAGATACTCACAGGTCAAAGTCACAAGAACAGAAAGATGCTCCTCAAGAATAAGAGAGCAACCTGTAAGGAGTCAACAAGATCCAGAAACCAAGACCTTCCACATGAATGCTTTAACACTCGAGCCCGAAGTTTGGCAGCAACTTTATAAGCAACTGCATTCACTAAGACAAAGAAGCAACCGAAGTGGTCTCCCTAAACATCACAAATGTCAGAAAGGTGAGGCAAAATGACCCCTAAACTTAACAAATATAATACAGGAGAAAAAACTATGTTTGCCAGGGTTACAAATCTCCATGTGACATCGCTACACATTAAGCGGAATCCTGTGCTGTGTAGTGCAATATGCCGAACACTTTAGAGGCAAAACAAATGTACAAGTGGTATGACAGGTCACCAGGTCTTCTGTCCCTTGAAAAAAGATTGATAAACATGTCTGGAAATCAAAGCAAGAATGCTTGGCAACCAATAACATAACCCTGTCAACACAGGAACCAGCAAACATGCAGACCAGGAACAGGAGAGCATATAATATGGTACTGCTTGTGCCCTTTTTGCCCTGAAAGATTGAAGCCTAGCAGCTTCACGTTCTGATTCCTAAGTTACCAATAACTTTAGTTTCTATTGATCATAAGATGCAAACTCAGCTAGAAGTAGTAGTAACGTGTTCATAAGATCTCTGCTTTCCAGTTCCAGTGGAATTGGATACCCTTGGCATGTTTCTCTCTCTAGCCTTATTATGTACCCAAGTGGCCCCTAAGGCATTGCCCAAGTTGTTTGCACTGCTATGGCATTGTAATGCTTAAAGGAGGTTATATTCTTAATTATTTTCATGAGAAAGTACAATCTCCAATTTCTGTTTTTTTCACTAGTCTCACCTCGTCTCTTTCCCAGAGGATGAGGTGATCAGGGTTCTGGGAATGACGAGTGCCTCCTTCCAGCCCTTTCACCAGATGTTCATGCTGAAATTAGTTTCAGCTTCCACTTCTTGACGAAGGTCTGGTATGTTTCTTTCTTGGGTTCTGGGTCAAGGTAGCAGTTCTGCAGCATCTGGTTCTAAAGAGGTATGCTTTCTCGTGGTCATTAGTTGCCATTATCATGGAACAAGTGCACTCCTGCAGCTGATCATGGTCAGGGTCAGTCTTGGCTGCCCTTGTGTGGTTAAGTCCCTTTGATGGCCAAGAAGCAAGACACCTTCACATAGACTTTGTATTCAGGATTCATGGGTGTTTCAAAAGTTTTTTTTGGGGTGTTTGTTGGTCAAGTTCAATTGTTTGCTTTCAGGTTCCCCATCACCTGCTCAGATGTCTACCATATTACTGTACACAGGTTTTGCTCCATCGTTCATAATATGCTAGAGGGGGGTGTGATCACTAATTAGCTATATAGTCATACTGGCTTCACACATTCTCATAAACCTTACCTTGTTCCCTATTCAAAAGAAAGATTTCGCCTCAGCCACACTTCATTCTCAATCAGTCATGGTTTAATAAACACATTCCCTGCTGTTCAACATTTTGTATGGCCGATTTGTCCCAGGATAACTAAATTAGTTCCCTACAGACTTTGCTCATTTTCTTGGACCTGTATGATGTCTATTGGCATGTTCTGATCCATCTGCTATTTAAGGATTTACTGGGTTTCAACCAAGTCTCTTTGACTACCACTTTCTGACAATACCATTCAGTCCTAATTTAGCTTTCAGAACCTTCAGCAGATTAGATCACGGCATTCTATGACCTACGTCTCCACAGAATCTGAGTGCTGGGCTATCTAGATGACTGGTTGGTTTGGGCCAACAATCACACTGCACATCTCTAACCAGTGATTCAGTTCTTCAGGTATTGATGTGTTATGACTTCCTGGCCAACATTTGAAAGTCTATGCTGGTTCTGATACAGCCTCAGACTTGGTTAGGGTTTGTTTTGAGTTCCAAGATGACCAATCAGCCCTCACCATACCTCTTTTGGTTTGTCTGATCGTTGCCAAGTTTTGATCAAACACCAAATTTCTCACCACACGCTCACGTGGATGATTGGTTGCCTAAATTTTGCATGCACTGTTTACCCACTGGGTCAGGTTTGGCTGAAAGCATTATACCATCTTTTACATTTGTGAGGTCAGTGGCACATACCAAAGATTGCTTGGTGAAGGTTTCAGTTAACACAAGAGAGATTTTGCATTGTCATTTCTTGGGCATTGTCATGGGGAGCAGGGCCCATGTCTGAGAATGAGATAATAGTAGAATGGATGATGCTGAGGCACTGAGTTTCAGTGACATGCCTCCACTCAAATTGTTTTTCCTGTGGTGGTGGTGGAGGATGCTGCAGATAGCACCTCCTTTAGATTTTAGGGGTTTAGTCCTCAGTACAGTCAGCTACCTCAAACATGCTCACAGATGGTCTCTCCCACTTTTGTCTATTCTCAACAGAACGGGTGGTGGACAATGGTCCTTGTGGTTATGTATAATGAATACCGTACAGAGGTAAGATATAAGCCTTCTGAAAAACAAAAATAAACAGATTGCACTACTGAATATGGTAAACTTAAGCATTCAAATTTCTAATTGGATTCAAGTAAGTAGGCTATGTTTACAAAAATCAAGAAGCCAATGGGGACTAAAGTACTATATAAGTAAAGCCATACAATGTGTCCCCACATACATATCCTGTTCAGTACATAATATTACTCACTTGATCTAATTGTGACCCATCCGAGTCCAAACGCAACATCTCCAAAATGCACCTTAAGACCAACACTTTCATCTCGGCTGCTCTCCACGTTTCTAATCTATCTAAGGTAACATCCACATATCTGAAAAAAAATTAATATTGATATAAATATATAAAAATAAAAAAGCAACTACTAAGTTTTTAAGCTGGAAAATATATTAGGAAAATATTTTCATACAAATTGGAAAAGGAGAAATTTTGAAGCTTTGCTGAAAAACCCCAATGTCTAGAAAACTTAACTAATTAGACTATAACAAAGAATCAATATACACTGTAATGTACTATAATTTAAAATTTAAATAGCTGTGATTGTTAGTACAATATACTGAACATTTCCATAATATAGCCAATATTTGAATACTGTAATATGCATTATTTCTTTAAGCAATTGAAGAAACACAGTAAATGATACTGTATTCGTTGTACATTTATGTTTCTTAGTCATAATTTTTAAGTACCTGTATTCACATACAATGTCATAAGCAGTTCTCAATTAAATCTCAAAATTCAATTAAAAAAATTAATGATTTTTATTTAGAAATACAGTACACCATAATAGGAATAGACTATATTGGTAGATGACGTATCGCCTGTAAACATCAAATCGAAAATACAGAAAGCCAGTCCAGTACTGTACTAAACGGACAAAAATGGTAAGGGGCGAGGTCAGCAAGGCAAAATGTTGTGCTAGGTCAAAAAGAAGAAGGCGAGAAACACAAGTTACAATTCATATTTTTAAGTGGTAATTAAGCTGGAGGGGTAACAGTATCAAATTGTCTTTCATTTTGTTTAACAGCGTCACTAAGTTTGATGTACATTATCTGCTCGAGCTTTTTCTTCTGAGTTTAGTGTCCCTAAAGAATACATTTGACAGAAATATTACAAGTTTGAGATGAACACAATTACAATACCAAATCACCAGTCTTGTAATTGACTAAAGGAGTCAGTTGTTTGTCATGATTTCTGTCCAGAGAACATTGCAGATCTTATTTTAGGTGACAACCAAATACAATACAGCTCAGAAAACACAAAATAATAATAATCATCAACACAGAGCAACAAATATCCAATTTTGAAATAAGCATCAGTTTTATGATAACAAAAGTATCTATAGTGAACTGCCTAATGAGATAATGGCCTGCTAACCTCTTTATGTCGCCTTCCATGACATGACCGACCCGGCCAATGCATCGAGTAATCTCCCAGCGACAGGGAGGCGATGGAGCAGCATGTAGGCTCTCAAACAGGGAAGTCCAATATGTGGTCAGCATTACGACGAACATATTTCACATTTTCATTCAACATAATTGATTCCTGTCAAAAGAAATACACTTTACAGAACACAGTTTTCTAGTTAAAAAAAATAAATTATATGAATGTAGTGAAGAAGAATTTATTACTTAAGCATGTAAGCATGAAAATGTCCAAATACAAATGTAACCTTCAACAGAAATATTATTATACAATACAGTGTAGCTATAAAGTATACAGTAGAGCCTCAATTCAATGAACCTCAATTCGTCAAGTCTCCGGTTGTAACAAACATTTTCCATGTCGGATTTACTCACCCTATTCAATGAACAAGAGTTTACTGAAGCGGGGTATGTGTGGATTTGGTAAGGATGTTGGAACCGAGTTCACAGATGTAGGCAACATTACAAGAAATAGTTGAGGGCCTTGGGAAGGCCACTGCACATATTTGAAACCATATTCTCTGTTTTTCTTTTCTAGTTGCAGAGGTTTTTGTTCAGTAAAATATCGCCCTTTTTCCTTTGAAAATGAGATTTGGAGGCTTGCGTGTGGGAAAGTGGCTAGATGTAGTTATATCTCTTTACAAGCAGGTTCTCTTGGTTGTTGGTCTTCATATGGCAGGTTAAAATTATTATTTCACTCAAGTGAAACCAGCCCATAGTGGTGGGTTTAATATGGCTTAATATGGCTCCAATCACAGTTTTAAGGATTTTCATAGATAGGCACAATATTACAGAAACTAATAAGAGGCCTTGGGAAAATCATTGAGCATATTTAAATCCAAATTCTATGGCTCATTTTAATTTTGAGATTCCCCAGTTTTCATTCACAAATATGGGTTCTTTTTCCTTTGATAATGAGGTTTCATGGCTAGGGCATGGGAAATATGCTAGGTGTATTTAAATCTCTTTATAGACAGGTTCCCTTGGTATTTATCCTTCATATGACAGCTTGAAATTAAAATTTTAAGCAGTGAAATTGGCCCATAGTGTGTGGGAAATATTAGGAAATGAATGGTAGCTCTTTGAATATGGCTCCAATCATGTTTTAGATGATTTTTGTAGATGGACTCAACACTACAAGATATAGTTGGAGACTTGGGAAAGCTATTGAGAATATTTAAACTAAATTTTATAGTTGTTTTCATTTTGAGTTGGCAAGGTTTTGTTCACTCAGATATGACCTAAAGTACCTTTTGAAAATGAGTTTTGAGATTGGAGATGTGTAAAATGAGCTAGATGAGGTTAATTTTTTTTGCAGACGTGTTCATTTGGGAGTCGTCTATTATATTATAGGTTGAAAAGGAAATTTTACTAAGAGAAATTAGCCCATAGTGTGGGAAATGCATAGTGGAGGTATCTCCCGTTGCAACAAATCCCTCACTGCAATGAATTGGCTTTGGTCCCATATATTTCAATGAATAGAGGTTGCATTGTAGTAACAAAAATCAAAATACATCTGCATGAAAAACATTTTTGCAACTACCCTGTATTTTTATGTAACCCTTTTACTACTATAACAATTGCAAAATAGGCAAACAATAATTAAAAATTAAACTGCCAGCATAGCTATAATTGGTTAAATTATACTGAACTGTATAGCAAATTTGATCAGAAGTCAAAATTGAATTTTTACTGTTCCACTTCATTTACTTTAATGTCTACAGTAATATTTTTAATCTCTGATGCATATAAATGTTTTGAAATGCTGCACCATTTAAACATTTTCATGTGCATCTTTTCTCAAAATAATTAACAAACTGACACAGTCACTATTCCTAACATAATGAACTAACATTCTAAACAGTGTATGGGTACAGATCAAATATTTCCTCTTACCATATTTGTTGAACTTTGCAAATTTCCTACCAATGTCAGTGTATTAAATAACCAAATTCTATAGGACAAAACAATGTTGACCAGTCCACACACTAGAAGGTGAAGGGACGACGACGTTTCGGTCTGTCCTGGACCATTCTCAAGTCGATTGTCGACTTGAGAATGGTCCAGGACGGACCGAAACGTCATCGTTCCTTCACCTTCTAGTGTGTGGTCTGGTCAACATACTTCAGCCACGTTATTGTGACTCATCGCCTGCACAGGACAAAACAACAGAGTGAAGATCTTTAACCTGTAGCTGCTGAACTTGTGCAAGATAGCGCTCCGAGTCATCCTCACGGGATAACCTCCTTAACTGTTTAGATATTCTGGAATCTTCGCTGAACCCTCGACTTAACTCTGTAAAAGAGTAATACACTAGTTTTGTTATATTAACAGTGCATGAGCAATAAATAGATGCAATTCACATTTAGTCACCATCTTATACACTAGGAGAAAATAGGAACACACTATCTTATCCTTTAAGTTGTGCCATTAAAATAATGAGGGTCCTTCCAAAGGAGCAATTTGGAAAAAAAAAATATGTACAAGATTCTTTGGAAAAGACGTTTCAAAATGTTTAAAAACAAAAACAATTTTGCTCTACATTATACAAGAAGGTGATATCACAAATACTATCATGCACCATTGTCATAAATATTAACCTAACATATATCTTAAACAATTCCTACTTGGTAACTGAACTAGAGTACAGGTACATGAAAACACTATACAGTATGAGTAAGGTACACAAATGTAATGTTAAATACCTTTATGTGGGCGGTGCTTCACAATATCCATCTTTTCTGAATCTCCTTTGGCTTCATCCTCTCCAGGGTGTCCTTGTTCCAGAACACTACGCCGTTCGCCTGGGATCACATGACGATGATGTGTCAGGCCTCGACGGTATCGACCACTCCCTCTCCCTCCTCCTCCTCCTCGATACTCACGATGAATCCTTCCTCCAATACCGCCATCATCTCTATCAATTCCGCTACCTCCTACCATGGTTTGAGTCACTTCAACTAACTCTGAAATAGATATTGGCATTGAGGCTTAAGTAAAAACACAGGGGAGAAAATTGGTATTATTAATGATGTACTGTATAAGTACAACATAATACTAGAGCTTGTCCTCTTGCTGTGACCAGTGCCTAATTATTTAAGCACCTGGATTATAGCTAATGTTGACATACTTGCTTAAAATACACTAATGAAACTATATTGATTAATTAATGCTTTAATATGCACAAAACCTAACTACTGCAGAGGACAGTTAAAACCTAACCAAGCCCAATGATGAACTTTAGAACTTTTTATTTAATACAAAATCTAATGCCCTAATGACTATCTATATACCTAAGCTCTTAAATGAATAATTGCATTGGTTTTTGCATGCATTTAATTGCGATACATCTGAACACATGAACAGAACAGGTTGAAAACTGCAATACTGAATGACCGTATACTAAGTACTAGATCTACGTAACACTGGTATTTGTAATACACAAGTGAAACTTTTTTGTACTAGCACAAATACCTCATTAAAGAAGTTAATGGTAGCATACATTATCAAACTTACAACTCGTCTTCATCTCACACTCACTCTTTTACACGTTGTCTCATTGCACTACTATAGTTTTAATTGCAGAGACTTTTGACAAATATCCCTTTGAAATCCTTTTAATATTACAGCATGCACATTGTATTTCTTAAAATGTTTTTGTGTTTGTACTGAAATAGATTTGCTTAATATTATTTGTTATGAAAACATACAAAGTAGACTGGTGGGTTGGCAGACGTGTTGGGTCCCTGGGGCTCAGATACTGTAAACAACTTGAACCACTATGCACCTGGCTTCTCAGAGTTATTACATTTAATTCTGACAGTATTTTGTTCTACCTGGTAAGACAACCTGAACATGGCCGTGACAGATGACTATGTTTGTATGGTGACTGTCTGATGACCGAATGTGACAATAGGTCACTGCATAACTGCCAATGTGTAATTACCTTAGTGTAGCTAACAGGATCAAAGCTACACTCATGCTATCCATCTTCCCAGTACTCTTTGTCATATAACGCTTTAAAACTACCGAGTTTTAGCTTCCACCACCACCTCACTTGACTTGTTCCAACTGTCTACCACTGTTTGTGAAAGTGAATTTTCTTATATTTCTGTGTTTTCTTTGTCACGTGAATCCCCCTGCATAGCAGTGGAAATGCCTTTTTCCCTCACCTTCAATGCCTCTGCACTGGAAGTCCACCTCACACCAACCCAGGTGAGTCATCGGTCCTGCCACCTCTCCACCTCTCCGTACCCCTCAGGGCCTGGCACGGCCTGGTATGACACGGTGGTAAGCCGAGCGCCTCCACTAACCTGTAGTTTGCCTTCACAAACAAGTAGTTAGCCGCCTTCAATTAGCAGTGGGGCGCCTCAACACAAAGGCACCGCCAGCCACAAACTAGCAGTTTGCTAGTTGACCAGATGTCCACCTTGCATTGACACCATATGAGTCATCACCGCCAGACTATATAAGGGGCACCACCTCCCTGGAGAGCCAGTCTCTATCTTAGTGCTCTTGGAAACACCTTAGCCTCCTGCAACGTAGTCTGCCCTCAGCCAACGTTGTATGCCAGATGCTATGGTGGTATGGTAGTTGTCTTCAGCACACTTTTAGCACAGTACAGTACTTTTGTATTAGATTTAAACTTTCATTTACTTTACTTATTTTATTTGTTCTATAATAACAGCCAAGTGTTCTCAGGTGCCATTTTTGTTCATTAATATTTCAGTATACTGTATTGTTTTAATTATTTATTTGATGATTTTCATTTGTTTCCACCTGCGACCTACACACTGCAAGGGCCAAGAGCAACATTTTTTGTTTTTTGTGTGATGGAGAGCCATACCATCTTGGTTTAGTATAGCTGTGATACCACAACCCATCACATCTTATATACACTGTGTATGATTGAAGCTATGTCTGATGATTGTAATGGATGATTCATGACTGTCTACTGCCTAATGATTGTAATTAAAAACACTGATAGCTACCCGAGTCGGATGAGTGTGACTTTACTGTCTACCAACCGATGACAATGCTTGCTGATGGACACCTGCCCGATAACTGGTGATTATTGATGATAAACACGATTTTTAATACCCAGTGTCTATTTCCTCAGCTACCCTCACCTAATTTAGCATATGGATTCCTGGTTCAACCTTGATAATGGGCAGCAGTCTGACTCCTGCCCCCACCTAGGAGTTATTCAAGGAAGTGTTGTGCTATCTGCCCATTGGGTCTCATTACTGTCATAAGGTAGTAATGAGGTAGTAGGTAGTTACTCTTTAACTGTCTGGATTGACATGGGCACATAATGCCTGGTGTAACAGGCAAGTCGATTGATTTTTTCCAGTTTTCAGTTCAACCTTTGGGTAGTAAAAGCGGTCTGGTGCTGGCGGGTCTGATTAAGTGGTGCAGAGGGTCAACCAATCTTGGTGGACTTTGAATTTGGTGGATGTATGTTGCTTTTGTTTTGTTGGAGGCCACTGGAAGACATTATTGGAATTTTGTCAGACTGGGCTCAAATTATGGGGCCCCTTCATGGGTCTGCCATTCAGTTATGACATTTATTTTACTACCTAGAGTTTCACAGGACACCTGATGTCCATATTGTCTGGGGTTGCTGGGTGTTGATAGTCTTCCAGTTGGTCCTCAGTGAGTGGAGTGGAGGTCCAGCACTTGCCTCTGGTGTGTGCCTACTCTCAAGTCTGAATCCAAACAATAAACACCATCAACTTAAGCAAATTAATTTCATAAACACAAATAAAAAAAAAATTATAGCAAACAATTTGAACTGAACCCAAACATGTTTGGATGACGAAGGATTTTGTTATTTCAAAATATGCTTGAGTGAGATCCCACTGTACACTGATTAATTGACAAGACATTTTCACTGTGATAAGCAGGAGTATTTCTTTGCGAAGAAAAAATCATTCACTGTGATAGATAAGTTTTAAATATAGCACAGTAACAAGTTTCAACAGTTGGTAAGGTGTGTACATACATTTGATCTTTAGAACAGTACTTTATGTTTGGTAGCAAAAGAGGGGAAGTCTCTCCACAATCAGCTTATCTAAATCCATCAATAATCTTAAAATTTTATTTGCCCAAAATGCTGTGTGTACTAGTGGCTTTAGGCATAGTATATAATAGCTCTATCTAGAAATCTAACATTACATTTATATATACAAGAGTATTTACATTCTTATACAGCCACTAGCATGCATAGCATTTCTGGCAAGTCCTTAGTCCTATGTTCACTGGAATACGACCCGCCAAATCGTTTAACAACCAGGTACCCATTTTACTGTTGGGTAAACAGAGGCTACAGTTAAGGATTGAAGCCCAGTTAATCCTCCCCGACCAGGATACAAACCCAGGCCAAAGTGCACGTGAAATGCCAGGCAAGTGTCATACTACTTCGCCACGGGGACTTCGGTTTGTAACAAATTTTGTATGTATGTACTTTTACCTGAATACAAATTATTATTACTATTATTATTATTAATTAGCTTCTGTTCAAGATTCAGTCACCATTAGGTGTGCTTCAATGGTAAATGGTATACATATATGAGTAGAGCATTTTTCATATTAGAAACAAAGTTATTTTATAATTCTAATCAACTGAATATATAGATATTCTGTTCTGGAAATATTTATTGCTTGTTATATATTAAGTAACTTGGCCAATATTTTCTATTAGAAAATGAACTAAAAATAAAAAATAAATAACTTTTATAATAGCCTCCTGTTGACTTCAGAAAAGTAGAAGGCCGAATATTAGGTGCCATTGCGATCTGGTAAGTATTATATTTCCCAAGGCTTAGAACCCTACATTTGTCAAAATTAAAATAAAAAATGTCCAAAAGCCCGGCGTGACTCCCCACAGCAAAGCCTAAAGTTACCCCGTGAACGAGCAACAATCACAACCTAATGTGTATACTCATTCAGTTTGATGACATCAATTTTCGTGTTATTGTCTTTCATTTTGGTCTCAAATTGTTTGCAATATAAAGGCGCGTATTTTAAAACTAGTCCCATAATATTAGAGCAATAAATGGAATTATAACAAATATTTTAAGTTTTGGATGCACATCATCACAAAATTATTTGTATCTTTCCAGTGTTCTGACATCGATTTTTGTGTTACAGTACATCTTTCATTTTAGTATCAAATTGTGTGCAATATAAAGGCGCACATTTTAAAACTAGTCCCATAATAATAGCACAATAAATAGAATTTTAACAAATATTTTAAAATTTTGACCAAAACGTATTTATAATCAATAAAGTGTTCTGATATCAAGTTTCGTTTTACATCTTTTATTTTGGTATCAAATTGTGTGCAATTTAAAGGCGCTCATTTTAAAACCACTCCCAGACTGATCGGATAAAATTTAAATTTTAACAAATATTTTAATTTGGTGACGCATTATGTGTCACTGGATATGACTCAAGAGAAAATTGGTGACGCATTATGTGTCACAAGATGGAAAGTGTTAATTTTCTAGTTTGGTGCTCATTCTGTCAAGCATGGCACTCTGTCAGTCAAGTTAAGCACAGTTAGATCTGGCCAATAACTGGATAAGTGGGTACCCTGATACCTGTAATCATACCACTTGCTACGACAGAAACCTTGATAATCCTAGATGTTTAGTTGTTTGGTGTTGGGATTTAAGAGCTACAGCAGATGAGGTGCATATTGATTCATACCACCCAGTTTTCTGAATAAAACCACAATTGGAATTTAATTAGCCTATACAGTATTAGTTAACAAAATTTAGTACCAAATGGCTAAAAGTAAGAGCCTTGTAGTGAAAATAGCATGTTGCTGCAGTATATATAAATCTATCCCTCGATCATCGTCGCCCCCTCAATCAACAACAATATATATAACTCTAGCGGCTACAAATATATGTTCACTGGGAAAGATCCATAACCCGTTGGTCTGGCCACCACCAGACTCAACCCTGCACAAGGATTAAACTAGAAAAAAATTATCAATAATAAGCCAATAATCATTCCACCTGGGTAATTAAAAATGTTTTGAAAATCTCACAGAATGTTCACAAAAATTCTCAAATGTTTTCTACCAACCCTCAAGCAGGGCCCTTGCAGTAGTTGGCAATACCAGTATACCTATCATACAATAAATACTCTAAGTTACTGGGAAAATATTAGGAGTTGGTGTGCTACAACTTGGAAGTGTAAAGATGACTGTAAACTGATACAACACTGATAGCTGATAGCTTTGCAAGAATATACAAATACCAATCTTATGTAATCTCACCAACTCAATTGGTGTTGGTGAGATTACACCAAATGGTATATTCACCACTACTTGTGAATTATTATTATTATTATTATTATTATTATTATTATTATTATTATTATTATTATTATTATTATTATAACACCTTCGACAATCCTATCTCTAAAGCACTCCTGGGATGTAAACAAACAACAGTCTTCCTCACAATAACAAGACGGCATCCTGCTCCATGTTCATAATCTTCAAGCTCAGTCCATCTCCCACTACGCCAGTCATCAGGGCACTTGAAGTACCAGCTTGCGTTAAAGTTTGCTTTCCTCGCCACGAGGAAATAAATGACCAGGAGGACCAAATCACCAAAAGAAACCACCAAGAACACTGAATCCCTGGGCCAGTCACCAGCTGAACCCCAGACCCTGCTAGTTCCGTCTCATGCAACGTTCACATCTCGCCACTTTCCAACTTATTCACATATTTTTTCAGTAAGAATAAATACTAAACAATTTTGATACGTTTCAATTTAACAAATAAAATTATTTGTGTAATTATTAAACATAAACGAAAAAAGAGTATGTCATAGTGGAGTAATGAGAGGTAACTTGCAGCACGCGGAAATAAGTGCCAAAGAGAGTAAATGTAACTGTTTATTTCTCAAAAATGTGTCTTTTCTTTTCTTTTTAGATTTCAGAGCATACACAAATACCGAGAAACATGTATAAAAACTCGGTCACCCTACCACGTAGTCTATTAAACAAGAACATTAGGTTAGATTGTTTATAATTATTTATAATTATAGTCAGGGTAGCTTAATTTGGTTAGCTTAATTTATTTTTTATTTATTTAATTAATTATACAAGAGTTTTTACATTCTTGTACAACCACTAACACGTCCTTAGTCCTTAATCCTAATTTTCACACGCATACTCAGGAAGCAGCCCGTAGCAGCTGTCTAACTCCCTAATTACTACTAGATGAACAGATGCATCAGGGTAAAGAAACTTCCCATTTGTTCCCGCCTCCGCCGGGAATCGAACCCGGGCCCTTAGGACTACGAACTCCGAGCGCTGCCCACTCAGCCGTCAGGCTCCCCTTCACTCCTTTAGTTAGGTTTGACTAGATTTAATTAGTATTTGGTTGGATTATGTTAGGTTGCGTTAGGTTAGGCCCTATATACCAGCCCATTCTCCTGTTAAGATCGTATACTTTTTGTAACTATGTGCACTACAGCATCCACATAAGTTACAAAACTATAGTTAGGCTATAGTTACGCTATATATATTGACGCTATGTATATTGGCGTAATGGACAATTAGATAGTAGACTTTGGTACTATTCACTTTATAGTCCAGAACAAATAAAGCTAAACACCAAACTCGAATATTTCTAGGCCTAGTATAGCACATATATGAACTATATTAGGTCTATGATGGTTAGGTTAGGTTTTATTAGCAACATAAATACAAAATCCTTTTCAGTTTGTCCAAATTCGATTAGTACCAAATTCTACTTTCTAACTATCAATTACGTCAATATATGTACGATAGTCCACATCGTTACTACAAGTATCTAAACACAAGGATGGGCTGACCTATATGGTTCTTTGGTAAGTTATCTCAGTAAAAATAAAAGCCAACCAAATTCTAGGAATATTCAGACATAGTTATTCAACTCTATAAATCCCTGGTGCTTGTATTATTGTATCCAAGAATGGGGACCTCATCATCAGAAAGTTGTTGTTTTAGATTCAGCTACTGGGAACAGTAGCTGTTCTGGAGTACCCAGTAGCACGGGCTATGGTGAGCCCGTAGTGGACCTGGCACAGGAGCGGCCTCTCCCGGTGAAGGCACCCGATGTGTGTGTCTGTGCGGATCACATGACCCTGTATGACTAACAGCCCTGTAAGATGGGTAATTTTAAGCATCACGTAGAACTAAACAAATTTAGTTCTACGGCCTCTCGGACGTAGGTTCGAATCCTCGTCATGGCCCTTGTGGATTTGCCAGGATCAGGTTGGGTTACCGTTACCTGTGGCAGGTGGCTACAGGTGATGGATCTCCCAATCCTGAGCACTCCAGGTGCAAACTCTGTGAGCAGGAATTGGGTACATGATCTCCCACACACACACTATTGAATGTCCAATCATTAGGCCTATCAGACCTGCCGGCATGAGGTACCTGGAGCTAAACAATCACTTTATTAGCTCGTGTTCTTGAGGATATCCTCGTAACTATATCCATCAGGGGGAATAGGGGGACCTTTGACAAGCCGCCAGCTTCCTGTCCTCGTCGAGGCCACTAGTATTATAGGCCCTCAGGTAAATAACGCGCCTGATGTGTGTCTGTGTGGATCACATGACCCTGTATGACTAACAGTCCTGTAAGATGGGTAATTTTTAGCATCACGTAGCTATAGTTCTTGACACACTGTATAACCCTTCACAAAGTCTTGACACACTATGTAATCCTCCACATAATCCTAGCTGCATAACAACCACATGTACCTGAGTATGATAATTAAATAAAAATAGGCAAGGGTTCCGCATGATCAAATTTCCCTGTAGAAATGAAGCCCCGTGAAATGTGATACGCAGAACAGTGCTTCTCTAAATAAAAGGTAAATAGGATACACTGGTGTTTTAATAACATTTTATTAAAAATACGAAACGGGTAAATACGTACAAACAATGATTTGGGCTACTTTAAAAGGGCGATTGCCACATTTACGTTATAAGCACATTATAAATGTAATAATAATAATAATAATAATAATAATAAATAATAATAATAATAATAACAGCAGACACAAACATAGATTACTTTGGCCAGTGAGTCTGAGCAGAGCTTTCGAATTTCAATCGGAGAAGGTAGTGCCAATTGCACAATTCATTGGTGCATCTTAGAACACACTAGAAAAGGCTTTCGTTATGATGAAACTAAGAGAAGAGGCCTCGGTTATGATGAGAGAGAAGAGGCCTTCATTATAATGTAACGTGGAGATGGCTTCTGTTATGACGGGACACGACAGATGGGGTCACGAGGGGTCGTGGGTGTAGGAGGGGTCACGAGGGATCGTGGGTGCTGTAGGGGGGGTCACGAGGGGTAGTGGGTGCTGTAGGAGGGGTCACGAGGGGTAGTGGGTGCTGTAGGAGGGGTCACGAGGGGTAGTGGGTGCTGTAGGAGGGGTCACGAGGGGTAGTGGGTGCTGTAGGAGGGGGTCACGAGGGGTAGTGGGTGCTGTAGGAGGGGTCACGAGGGGTAGTGGGTGCTGTAGGAGGGGTCACGAGGGGTAGTGGGTGCTGTAGGAGGGGTCACGAGGGGTAGTGGGTGCTGTAGGAGGGGTCACGAGGGGTAGTGGGTGCTGTAGGAGGGGTCACGAGGGGTAGTGGGTGCTGTAGGAGGGGTCACGAGGGGTCGTGGGTGCTGTAGGAGGGGTCACGAGGGGCAGTGGGTGCTGTAGGAGGGGTGGTGGACAGGTAGGGAGCCAGGTCGTAGCCAAACATGAGGAAGTCAACACGATATCGTTCATAAAGAGCCAGAGTCAGCTCCCGTGGCACTCTCTGTGGTGGAGATAACAATAAAGCTATAATTATTCATACATATATATACATACACACATATATATTTATATAGGATAAATATGTAGGATAAAATAAATCATAGGCTTGCAATTTTAATTGTTGTGAAATTTGAAAAGAAAGTCTGTCCTGGTAACCAAATAAATGTAAGCCTTTGTCAACACACTCAAACATTGTCCCTGTGACGAACAGTCACACTGTTCTGTGTATATGCTACTGACTAATGACCATACTGTGCCCTACAGTGTACACTGTGCCCCACAGTGTACAGTGTGGCGCATAATGTGGGGCACAGTGTGGGCAGCAGTACAGTACTGGGTAACGGTGTTCGAAATGCTGTGCGAGTTAGTGGCTTTGTAAGAGTGTAAATACATCAATACTATGCACTCTCATGAAGCCTATATGTATTTTCTTGTATATAAATACACAGATAAATACATGTGGGAGAGAGTAGTACCTGGAAGAGTTGGATGGCGGTGTGGAGAGAGGAGGATGAGGTGTGGCGGTTCATCCACCAGTCGTCAGACGCATCCCCCAGCTGGTACTTGTGTAGGATGTACCTGCAACACATCCCTCGTTACCTCACCCGACACATCCCTCGTTACCTCACCCGACACACTCATTACCTCACCCGACACACTCGTTACCTCACCCGACACACTCGTTACCTCACCCGACACACGCGTTACCTCACCCAACACATCCCTCGTTACCTCACCCGACACATCCCTCGTTACCTCACCCGACACACTCGTTACCTCACCCGACACACTCGTTATACCTCACCCGACACACGCGTTACCTCACCCAACACATCCCTCGTTACCTCACCCAACACATCCCTCGTTACCTCACCCAACACATCCCTCGTTACCTCACCCGACACACTCGTTACCTCACCCGACACACGCGTTACCTCACCCAACACATCCCTCGTTACCTCACCCAACACATCCCTCGTTACCTCACCCAACACATCCCTCGTTACCTCACCCAACACATCCCTCGTTACCTCACCCAACACATCCCTCGTTACCTCACCCGACACACTCGTTACCTCACCCGACACACGCGTTACCTCACCCAACACACGCGTTACCTCACCCAACACATCCCTCGTTACCTCACCCAACACACGCGTTACCTCACCCAACACACGCGTTACCTCACCCAACACATCCCTCGTTACCTCACCCAACACATCCCTCGTTACCTCACCCAACACATCCCTCGTTACCTCACCCAACACACTCGTTACCTCACCCAACACACTCGTTACCTCACCCAACACCTACGCGTTACCTCACCCAACACACGCGTTACCTCACCCAACACACGCGTTACCTCACCCAACACACTCGTTACCTCACCCAACACACGCGTTACCTCACCCAACACACGCGTTACCTCACCCAACACACGCGTTACCTCACCCAACACACGCGTTACCTCACCCAACACACGCGTTACCTCACCCAACACACGCGTTACCTCACCCAACACACGCGTTACCTCACCCAACACACGCGTTACCTCACCCAACACACGCGTTACCTCACCCAACACACGCGTTACCTCACCCAACACACGCGTTACCTCACCCAACACACGCGTTACCTCACCCAACACACGCGTTACCTCACCCAACACACGCGTTACCTCACCCAACACACTCGTTACCTCACCCAACACACGCGTTACCTCACCCAACACACTCGTTACCTCACCCAACACACGCGTTACCTCACCCAACACACTCGTTACCTCACCCAACACACGCGTTACCTCACCCAACACACGCGTTACCTCACCCGACACACGCGTTACCTCACCCAACACACTCGTTACCTCACCCAACACACGCGTTACCTCACCCGACACACGCGTTACCTCACCCGACACACGCGTTACCTCACCCGACACACGCGTTACCTCACCCGACACACGCGTTACCTCACCCAACACACTCGTTACCTCACCCAACACACTCGTTACCTCACCCAACACACGCGTTACCTCACCCGACACACGCGTTACCTCACCCAACACACTCGTTACCTCACCCAACACACCAACGCTCCATTTGTCACCTTATTTACTAACGTGGTAACTTGTCCTCTCGAATAATACACAGTATTTTATCGTCTAAATTAGCAACGGACAAAATATGATGTACTATAAATCACAGCGGCTCACAACCAACCACGTTTTCTATGCATGGATTTATCTGTTAAGTTCGGGCAATTTAGTACATCATTTTCTGTCCGTTGTGACAACTGGAGAGGCCGGGCTGCGTAACAATCATACCAGCTGAATTGGCTTCCCTAAGCTCATCTGACTTGACTGATGGTCGGACATAAACAATCCCATTATTAAACGACCCTTAAGGGCAAGTTGACATTGTTATTGATGATATATTGGACCTTAACCCCAAGGTGAACTATATCCCGTTTGTGTACAGGTGGCTGCAGGAGCAGAAGACTTCTGACTCCTGTTAGTCAATCCTCCTTAGCCAAGACTCGAACCCAGACAAAAATTGCGTCTACACTAAGAGGGCATACAATCATCTCTCAAGACCCGACCAGAAACGTCTACCTCGTGTCATCCTTCACTGTCTCCATGGTGCCGATGACGTCGTAGTGAATGTCGCAGGGCGCGCAGTTGGCGTAGTAAGGGAACCAATGGCGGTCGGTCATGGTGCGTCTCTTGGCCCAGATGTCGTCCTCGGCTGGCGTCACCTCCACCAGGAACCGCAGGAACTCCTCGAAGCTCGGTTTCCCGGCGGGGAGCCCAGAGTTGTGGGCCCGGTACTTCTTGATGACGAGGCTGCATATTCTGGTGAGAGAACCAGGCAGGTGTGTCGTGAACCAGGCAGGTGTGTCGTGAACCAGGCAGGTGTGTCGTGAACCAGGCAGATGAGTCGTGAACCAGGCAGGTGTGTCGTGAACCAGGCAGGTGTGTCGTGAACCAGGCAGGTGTGTCGTGAACCAGGCAGGTGTGTCGTGAACCAGGCAGGTGTGTCGTGAGCCAGGCAGGTGTGTCGTGAACCAGGCAGGTGTGTCGTGAACCAGGCAGGTGTGTCGTGAACCAGGCAGGTGTGTCGTGAACAAGGCAGGTGTGTCGTGAGCCAGGCAGGTGTGTCGTGAACCAGGCAGGTGTGTCGTGAACCAGGCAGGTGTGTCGTGAACCAGGCAGATGAGTCGTGAACCAGGCAGGTGTGTCGTGAACCAGGCAGGTGTGTCGTGAACCAGGCAGGTGTGTCGTGAACCAGGCAGGTGTGTCGTGAACCAGGCAGGTGTGTCGTGAACCAGGCAGATGAGTCGTGAACCAGGCAGGTGTGTCGTGAACCAGGCAGGTGTGTCGTGAACCAGGCAGGTGTGTCGTGAACCAGGCAGATGAGTCGTGAACCAGGCAGGTGTGTCGTGAACCAGGCAGGTGTGTCGTGAACCAGGCAGACGAGTCGTGAACCAGGCAGGTGTGTCGTGAACCAGGCAGGTGTGTCGTGAACCAGGCAGGTGTGTCGTGAACCAGGCAGATGAGTCGTGAACCAGGCAGGTGTGTCGTGAACCAGGCAGGTGTGTCGTGAACCAGGCAGGTGTGTCGTGAACCAGGCAGGTGTGTCGTGAACCAGGCAGACGAGTCGTGAACCAGGCAGGTGTGTCGTGAACCAGGCAGGTGTGTCGTGAACCAGGCAGGTGTGTCGTGAACCAGGCAGATGAGTCGTGAACCAGGCAGGTGTGTCGTGAACCAGGCAGGTGTGTCGTGAACCAGGCAGGTGTGGGGTGGGCAAAGCCATGTGAGAAGCGTCATATATATAAATCAACCATCAACACCTAGTCATGCACAAGAAAATATATATTGAAAGGAACGTGAATTATTACACGAGAGCTCTCGGGGGCATTCAACACTTCTCCTGAAGGTGTGGGGAGTGTGGGTGAGCATGGAGACACTCTAAGACGAGGGGCGCTGTACCCTCTGCAGGTGGGTACAGCACCCTGCAAGGCGGTACACCACGCTCTTCAACACCACTCTGACGTACCGCCTGAGATACCCGGTGGCGACCTTGTCGAAGTAGGCGGAGACGAGGCGGACAAACGGGTGTCGGACGAGCATCACCGGGCCGAACTCCTCCATCAAGGCCAACGTGTCCTTACTGCTGGGGGAGAGATAGCAGAGACCCGTGATAACCCATATGTGTCTATATGTGTCTATATGCTGTCTGTACACTGAACTTCATTACTAACAGTGACGAGTCCTGTTACAAAAATAAACTGTATTCAGAAAATTCAGAATGACATAAACACGTGACCATTGTACTCATAAAACATGTCATAATGATCAGTTGGAACACTGCTGGGAGTATCGCGATCGCTGGATCGAAGCACCTCGCTGCTCTAATTGATCCTCTCATCATGAGTAATGCTATGAGTAATATTAATGAGGAGAGGAGGGGGCGTGAGACCTGGTGCGGGGGTGTGGGGGCTTGAGGTGGGTGTAGGCGGCGTAGTGCCAGTTGGTGGCCTTCTCCAGCAGGCCCGGGAACCCTGCCTCCAGCAGGTACTTCGTCCACGTCGTCGTCCCCACCTGTAACATGTAGTGTGTGCGTTACTGTGGCTCGTCTGCCACTATTACTGTACCTGCTACTACTGCACCTGCTGCTACCCCTGCTCTTACAGCACCTGTTGCTACCCCTGCTCTTACTGTACCTGCTGCTACTGCATCTGCTGCTACCCCTGCTCTTACTGTACCTGCTGCTACTGCATCTGCTGCTACCCCTGCTCTTACTGTACCTGCTGCTACTGCATCTGCTGCTACCCCTGCTCTTACAGCACCTGCTGCTACCCCTGCTCTTACAGCACCTGCTGCTACCCCTGCTCTTACAGCACCTGCTGCTACCCCTGCTCTTACTGTACCTGCTGCTACCCCTGCTCTTACTGTACCTGCTGCTACCCCTGCTCTTACAGCACCTGCTGCTACCCCTGCTCTTACAGCACCTGCTGCTACCCCTGCTCTTACAGCATCTGCTGTTACCCCTGCTCTTACAGCACCTGTTGCTACCCCTGCTCTTACTGTACCTGCTGCTACCCCTGCTCTTACTGTACCTGCTGCTACCCCTGCTCTTACAGCACCTGCTGCTACCCCTGCTCTTACAGCACCTGCTGCTACCCCTGCTCTTACAGCATCTGCTGTTACCCCTGCTCTTACAGCATCTGCTGTTACCCCTGCTCTTACAGCACCTGCTGCTACCCCTGCTCTTACAGCACCTAAGAACATAAGAACAACATAAGAACAAAGGTAACTGCAGAAGGCCTATTGACCCATACGAGGCAGCTCCTATTCTATAACCACCCAATCCCACTCATATACTTGTCCAACCCGTGCTTGAAACAATCGAGGGACCCCACCTCCACAATGTTACGCGGCAATTGGTTCCACAAATCAACAACCCTGTTACTGAACCAGTATTTACCCAAGTCTTTCCTAAATCTAAACTTATCCAATTTATATCCATTGTTTCGTGTTCTGTCCTGTGTTGATACTTTTAATACCCTATTAATATCCCCCCGGTTATGTCCATTCATCCACTTGTAAACCTCTATCATGTCACCCCTAACTCTTCGCCTTTCCAGTGAACAAAAGGCGAAGGTAGCAGCTACCTGCTGCTACCCCTGCTCTTACTGTACCTGCTGTTACCCCTGCTCTTACATCACCTGCTCTTACAGCACCTGCTGCTACCCCTGCTCTTACTGTACCTGCTGCTACTGCATCTGCTGTTACCCCTGCTCTTACAGCACCTGCTGCTACCCCTGCTCTTACTGTACCTGCTGCTACCCCTGCTCTTACTGTACCTGCTGCTACCCCTGCTCTTACTGTACCTGCTGCTACTGCATCTGCTGTTACCCCTGCTCTTACAGCACCTGCTGCTACCCCTGCTCTTACTGTACCTGCTGCTACCCCTGCTCTTACTGTACCTGCTGCTACCCCTGCTCTTACAGCACCTGCTGCTACCCCTGCTCTTACAGCACCTGCTGCTACCCCTGCTCTTACAGCATCTGCTGTTACCCCTGCTCTTACAGCACCTGCTGCTACCCCTGCTCTTACAGCACCTGCTGCTACCCCTGCTCTTACAGCACCTGCTGCTACCCCTGCTCTTACAGCACCTGCTGCTACCCCTGCTCTTACTGTACCTGCTGCTACCCCTGCTCTTACTGTACCTGCTGTTACCCCTGCTCTTACTGTACCTGCTGCTACCCCTGCTCTTACAGCACCTGCTGCTACCCCTGCTCTTACAGCACCTGCTGCTACCCCTGCTCTTACAGCACCTGCTGCTACCCCTGCTCTTACAGCACCTGCTGCTACCCCTGCTCTTACTGTACCTGCTGTTACCCCTGCTCTTACTGTACCTGCTGCTACCCCTGCTCTTACAGCACCTGCTGTTACCCCTGCTCTTACTGTACCTGCTGCTACTGCATCTGCTGCTACCCCTGCTCTTACAGCAACTAATTATACTGTAACAACTGCCGCAACTATTATTATTCAATTCGAAAACGAGTTGTTTCTAATATATGATCCTGCCTGCTGCATGCTCACAATAATAAGACGATGTTGTTGTTGTTGTATAACTGACAACAAAAAGGATAACGACACTAAATAATTTCCATAAAATATCATTGGAGAGCAAACACAAGTCAAAAGGTTACACACACGGTCCCTCTCGCCGGACCCGCAAGCAAGGACTCCCGCCCCCTTAAGATGCTAATGAAGATCTAGGTTAATACGAGTCAACACCTCCCACGCCCTCCTACTTAGTACGAGGTTCAAGACTCACACCTTGCTCGCTCTGTGTCTCTCTGTGTCTCTCTGTGTCTCTCTCTGTCTCTCTGTGTCTCTCTGTGTCTCTCTGTCTCTCTCTGTCTCTCTCTGTCTCTCTGTGTCTCTCTGTGTCTCTCTGTGTCTCTCTGTGTCTCTCTGTCTCTCTCTCTCTGTCTCTCTCTCTCTGTCTCTCTCTCTCTGTCTCTCTCTCTCTCTCTCTCTCTGTCTCTCTCTCTCTCTCTCTCTCTCTCTCTCTCTCTCTCTCTCTCTCTCTCTCTCTCTCTCTCCTTCTTCACCTTGGCGTTGAAGCACATGACCAGGCTTGTGGGAGGGGAGCCAGCGGAGTCTGGTGAGGGGCGCCGCAGCCACGGAGCCGTACGACACAGTGCCAGCCAGGTCGTGGCACACCTTGGAGACGCGCGCCCTCCGCTCTTCGTACACCTGGAGGCCGCCGGTGCCATGGAGGGAAGTACACAGTCAATCCACTGCACTATTACATACTGTATACACGCCATCTGCTAGCCTCATCACGGCCTCACATCACTGGGGCGTTCGGTCACAACAGGTGGTCACGTGACAGCACATGGAAGAAATGCAATCATTTTCGAGGACGTGTTCACCGTGACTGTAATCTTTGTTGATTTAAAGCAAAATGTGAGGTTTCACCATGTGTTTATCACCCTTGGCTGCTCACCACATAGGGAGCCGGTCGGCCGAGCGGAACAGCACACTGGACTTGTGATCCTGTGGTCCCGGGTTCGATCCCGGGCGCCGGCGAGAAACAATGGGAAGAGTTTCTTTCAACCTATACCCCTGTTACCTAGCAGTAAAATAGGTACCTGGGTGTTAGTCAGCTGTCACGGGCTGCTTCCTGGGGGTGGAGGCCTGGTAGAGGACCGGGCCGCGGGGACACTAAAGCCCCGAAATCCATCTCAAGATAACCTTCCCCACAACACAGTACGAAGTCTGGTACTGTTTCATTCACCTGGGTTCTAAGAGACTCGAACAGCGGGCTCCCCCACGTGTGTGAGGCCGAAGCTCTATGGACTGGGCTATAAGTAGTCTTAATAAGAAAACATTCAAGAAGCAATTACTGCTGCCAAGCTGGAATTTTCGACTTTCTAGTACTGTCATCATACGTTAATGATCTCACTATCTTCAACAATTGTTACCCAGAAATGTCATTAACCTTCAGATAGAGTACTTTATGACAATTAAATGGTGCATATTGGGATGACTCTCTCACCCTGTTGATGTTAAAACAGTAATGATGTAAACTCTCATATTACTCCAAGTCCTCACTGTATACCCCAGTCACTAGTTTGACTTCTTTAAGATCGACTATCTTAAAGATTGACTATCTTTTAAGATTAACTTAAAATTCACTACAAATAAAGCTTAATAAAAGCTAAAATTATTTATTTGTTGAAGAGGAAGGATGGCGGCCCTCGGACCGGTGAGTGAGAAGAAGTCTTAACATATAACAACTACCCAACCACTTGGGACTGAACGGTAGAGCGACGGTCTCGCTTCATGCAGGTCGGCGTTCAATCCCCGACCGTCCAAGTGTTTGGGCACCATTCCTTCCCTCCGTCCCATCCCAAATCCTTATCCTGACCCCTTCCAAGTGCTTTATAGTCATAATGGCTTGGTGCTTTCTCCTCGTATTTCCTTCCTTCCTACACGACGGGAAGGACGTTGAACACACGCGACAAAGATCTAGCAAATAATGTTTAGGGGGAATGGGGGGGACTTAAACAAGCCGCTGGCTTCCTGTACTCTCCCAAGCCACTAGAGATAGTGATCCTCGGCTCAATTCAACACTATGTGGGGTATGTATGTTTCGCACGTCAGGCGGTAGACCTATTAGTACATGAATATATAGAAATGTTTATCAATCAGGCACACACAGTGGTTTAGATTGTAAAGGAGGTAAGATGATTATAGGGCCTTCATTGAGCACTTAGAAGGGATAGGCGAGAACCCGGCAATGTGATGTTATAGTGGCCAGAATACGCCTGGGATATAGACGTATCTGGCAGCTTTCTCAAAACCCAAATGTCGAGTACACAATGTGTCAACTTTGTGAAAGAGAAAACATGCACTATCTTGAACATTATATTGTAGAATGTCTCATACTGACTGACTTTCGCCCTCCTGGGCTAAGGTATGCTGAACTCTGTAGTTACTATATGAGTACTGGAACACATGATGATATATTGGACTTGTATCCAAGATTGACCATGTAATATATCAATCATACGATGTATATATATGATGTAACTATATAACCTGAGCTTGTAAAAGCCCCTTCATCACCTTCAGTGATTAAGTGCTTAATTGCACACTAGTTTCTTTATCAACTATCCTCACCCTGTCAGAGTAAATGAGACAAATGTATGTGAATGCATGTGTGTGTGTGTGTGTGTGTGTGTGTGTGTGTGTGTGTGTGTGTGTGTGTGTGTGTGTGTGTGTGTGTGTGTATGTGTGTGTGTGTGTGTATATGTATGTATATGTGTGTGTGTGTATGTATATGTATGGGAATAAAGTATATATGGAAGCTGATCAGAATTACATTTCACCTTTGTGAATGTACATTAATGACACTATGTAAAAGACACATCAAACACTTTATGCAGCGCATACGTAAATCTGTGTATCTATGTATTTACGTATGTAGGTTAGCTTAGCACTTTAAAAGCACCGAATCACCTTCTGTGGTTGAGTGTTCAATAAACCCTAGAACTATATGTTTAACACTTCTCTAACCCTGTCCATGGAGGACAGAAGAAAATGTATATATTCTGGTTAGCATTGTAAATGTGTGGCCACGTCTGTGGTAGAAAAAAAAAAAAAAAAATAGGGATAGGCGGACCAGCAGCTGGGACAGGACAGAGGGAAGGAACAGTGCTCAGCCACCTGGGTCGTCGAGTATCGAACACCGACTTTGCAAGGAGCGAGGCCGTTGTTGTACCGAGCAGTGCAGGTGGTTGGTGGTTGTATAAGGAAGAATAAGCTAGTGACGAGGTCGAGGAAACAACACCACCACAACACCACGCTGGTGCAGCTTCCCCCCCCCCCCCATCCTACAACTCAACCATCTTCCCATCACACACAACACAACTTGATCATTGACATCACTATAACAATTACCAAGATATAAATAAACATAAGGTATTAACAGCTGACAGAATATAAATATAACCCACCTTCTCTCTTGCCTTGATAAATGCTTCATCTACACTATCATTTCTTTCACCGCGGCGTATACTTCTGTAGTTGTGAGTTCCTTCGCTTACATTGTATACTGCTGGGAAGGAAGATCTTAAGACCTCATGGGGATTGATCTAAACCACCTTCTTCTTCATAATCATTACTCTGAGACGCATCAAAATCTCCATCATTGTTCTTAAGGACCACTTGCACCGCGCCATTTCCCTCACCCACATTCCCAGCACGTAGGAACCGCTCTTGCTTCACCAGCACAGCCAAGCTCTGCAAATATAATAATCATTAGCTAATGTCACGAATCAGCGCAGGACAGACAAGAGGAGACACCTCTCCACCCACACGGTGTTAATGGGGGTCATCTAGCACCCAGAGCCCTACATCTCCACCCACACGGTGTTAATGGGGGTCATCTAGCACCTACAGCCCTACATCTCCACCCACACGGTGTTAATGGGGGTCATCTAGCACCCAGAGCCCTACATCTCCACCCACACGGTGTTAATGGGGGTCATCTAGCACCCAGAGCCCTACAACACCACCCACACGGTGTTAATGTAGGTCATCTAGCACCTACAGCCCTACATCTCCACCCACACGGTGTTAATGGAGGTCATCTAGCACCTACAGCCCTACAACACCACCCACACGGTGTTAATGGAGGTCATCTAGCACCTACAGCCCTACATCTCCACCCACACGGTGTTAATGTAGGTCATCTAGCACCTACAGCCCTACATCTCCACCCACACGGTGTTAATGTAGGTCATCTAGCACCTACAGCCCTACATCTCCACCCACACGGTGTTAATGGGGGTCATCTAGCACCTACAGCCCTACATCTCCACCCACACGGTGTTAATGGGGGTCATCTAGCACCTACAGCCCTACATCTCCACCCACACGGTGTTAATGGGGTCATCTAGCACCCAGAGCCCTACATCTCCACCCACACGGTGTTAATGGGGGTCATCTAGCACCTACAGCCCTACATCTCCACCCACACGGTGTTAATGGGGGTCATCTAGCACCCAGAGCCCTACATCTCCACCCACACGGTGTTAATGGGGGTCATCTAGCACCCAGAGCCCTACATCTCCACCCACACGGTGTTAATGGGGGTCATCTAGCACCCAGAGCTCTACATCACCACCCACACGGTGTTAATGGGGGTCATCTAGCACCTACAGCCCTACATCTCCACCCACACGGTGTTAATGGGGGTCATCTAGCACCTACAGCCCTACATCTCCACCCACACGGTGTTAATGGGGGTCATCTAGCACCTACAGCCCTACATCTCCACCCACACGGTGTTAATGGGGGTCATCTAGCACCTACAGCCCTACATCTCCACCCACACGGTGTTAATGGGGGTCATCTAGCACCTACAGCCCTACATCTCCACCCACACGGTGTTAATGGGGGTCATCTAGCACCTACAGCCCTACATCTCCACCCACACGGTGTTAATGGGGGTCATCTAGCACCCAGAGCCCTACATCTCCACCCACACGGTGTTAATGGGGGTCATCTAGCACCTACAGCCCTACAACACCACCCACACGGTGTTAATGGAGGTCATCTAGCACCTACAGCCCTACATCTCCACCCACACGGTGTTAATGGGGGTCATCTAGCACCCAGAGCCCTACATCTCCACCCACACGGTGTTAATGGGGGTCATCTAGCACCCAGAGCCCTACATCTCCACCCACACGGTGTTAATGGGGGTCATCTAGCACCCAGAGCCCTACATCTCCACCCACACGGTGTTAATGGGGATCATCTAGCACCCAGAGCCCTACATCTCCACCCACACGGTATTAATGGGGGTCATCTAGCACCCAGAGCCCTACATCTCCACCCACACGGTGTTAATGGAGGTCATCTAGCACCTACAGCCCTACATCTCCACCCACACGGTGTTAATGGGGGTCATCTAGCACCCAGAGCCCTACATCTCCACCCACACGGTGTTAATGGAGGTCATCTAGCACCTACAGCCCTACATCTCCACCCACACGGTGTTAATGGGGGTCATCTAGCACCCAGAGCCCTACATCTCCACCCACACGGTGTTAATGGAGGTCATCTAGCACCTACAGCCCTACATCTCCACCCACACGGTGTTAATGGAGGTCATCTAGCACCTACAGCCCTACATCTCCACCCACACGGTGTTAATGGGGGTCATCTAGCACCCAGAGCCCTACATCTCCACCCACACGGTGTTAATGGGGGTCATCTAGCACCCAGAGCCCTACATCTCCACCCACACGGTGTTAATGGGGGTCATCTAGCACCCAGAGCTCTACATCACCACCCACACGGTGTTAATGGGGGTCATCTAGCACCTACAGCCCTACATCTCCACCCACACGGTGTTAATGGGGGTCATCTAGCACCCAGAGCCCTACATCTCCACCCACACGGTGTTAATGGGGGTCATCTAGCACCCAGAGCCCTACATCTCCACCCACACGGTGTTAATGGGGGTCATCTAGCACCCAGAGCCCTACATCTCCACCCACACGGTGTTAATGGGAGTCATCTAGCACCCAGAGCTCTACATCACCACCCACACGGTGTTAATGGGGGTCATCTAGCACCTACAGCCCTACATCTCCACCCACACGGTGTTAATGGGGGTCATCTAGCACCTACAGCCCTACATCTCCACCCACACGGTGTTAATGGGGGTCATCTAGCACCTACAGCCCTACATCTCCACACACACGGTGTTAATGGGGGTCATCTAGCACCCAGAGCCCTACATCTCCACCCACACGGTGTTAATGGGGGTCATCTAGCACCCAGAGCTCTACATCACCACCCACACGGTGTTAATGGGGGTCATCTAGCACCTACAGCCCTACATCTCCACCCACACGATGTTAATGGGGGTCATCTAGCACCTACAGCCCTACATCTCCACCCACACGGTGTTAATGGGGGTCATCTAGCACCCAGAGCCCTACATCTCCACCCACACGGTGTTAATGGGGATCATCTAGCACCCAGAGCCCTACATCTCCACCCACACGGTGTTAATGGGGGTCATCTAGCACCCAGAGCTCTACATCACCACCCACACGGTGTTAATGGGGGTCATCTAGCACCTACAGCCCTACATCTCCACCCACACGGTGTTAATGGGGGTCATCTAGCACCTACAGCCCTACATCTCCACCCACACGGTGTTAATGGAGGTCATCTAGCACCCAGAGCCCTACATCACCACCCACACGGTGTTAATGGAGGTCATCTAGCACCCAGAGCTCTACATCACCACCCACACGGTGTTAATGGAGGTCATATAGCACCCAGAGCTCTACATCACCACCCACACGGTGTTAATGGAGGTCATCTAGCACCCAGAGCCCTACATCACCACCCACACGGTGTTAATGGAGGTCATCTAGCACCCAGAGCCCTACATCACCACCCACACGGTGTTAATGGAGGTCATCTAGCACCCAGAGCCCTACATCACCACCCACACGGTGTTAATGGGGGTCATCTAGCACCCAGAGCCCTACATCACCACCCACACGGTGTTAATGGAGGTCATCTAGCACCTACAGCCCTACATCACCACCCACACGGTGTTAATGGAGGTCATCTAGCACCCAGAGCCCTACATCACCACCCACACGGTGTTAATGGGGGTCATCTAGCACCCAGAGCCCTACATCACCACCCACACGGTGTTAATGGGGGTCATCTAGCACCCAGAGCTCTACATCACCACCCACACGGTGTTAATGGAGGTCATCTAGCACCCAGAGCCCTACATCACCACCCACACGGTGTTAATGGAGGTCATCTAGCACCCAGAGCCCTACATCACCACCCACACGGTGTTAATGGGGGTCATCTAGCACCCAGAGCCCTACATCACCACCCACACGGTGTTAATGGGGGTCATCTAGCACCCAGAGCTCTACATCACCACCCACACGGTGTTAATGGGGGTCATCTAGCACCCAGAGCCCTACATCACCACCCACACGGTGTTAATTTAGGTCATCTAGCACCCAGAGCCCTACATCACCACCCACACGGTGTTAATGGGGGTCATCTAGCACCCAGAGCCCTACATCACCACCCACACGGTGTTAATGGGGGTCATCTAGCACCCAGAGCCCTACATCTCCACCCACACGGTGTTAATGGGGGTCATCTTGCACCCAGAGCCCTACATCACCACCCACACGGTGTTAATGGGGGTCATCTAGCCCCCAGAGCCCTACATCTCCACCCACACGGTGTTAATGGGGGTCATCTAGCACCCAGAGCCCTACATCACCACCCACACGGTGTTAATGGGGTCATCTAGCACCCAGAGCCCTACATCACCACCCACACGGTGTTAATGGGGTCATCTAGCACCCAGAGCCCTGCAACACAAGGCAACACGTCCAGTGTGAAAAACACACACTCCGGTTTTCTCTATATTTATAAAACTGTAAATGCAGTATTAATCCTGACCTCAAAAGCTGCTAAGGTGACAGAGAGAACCCATGGTAAGAGGACTGAGAGAGAACCCATGGTAAGAGGACTGAGAGAGAACCCATGGTAAGAGGACTGAGAGAGAACCCATGGTAAGAGGACCGAGAGAGAACCCATGGTAAGAGGACTGAGAGAGAACCCATGGTAAGAGGACTGAGAGAGAACCCATGGTAAGAGGACTGAGAGAGAACCCATGGTAAGAGGACCGAGAGAGAACCCATGGTAAGAGGACTGAGAGAGAACCCATGGTAAGAGGACTGAGAGAGAACCCATGGTAAGAGGACTGAGAGAGAACCCATGGTAAGAGGACTGAGAGAGAACCCATGGTAAGAGGACTGAGAGAGAACCCATGGTAAGAGGACTGAGAGAGAACCCATGGTAAGAGGACTGAGAGAGAACCCATGGTAAGAGGACTGAGAGAGAACCCATGGTAAGAGGACTGAGAGAGAACCCATGGTAAGAGGACTGAGAGAGAACCCATGGTAAGAGGACTGAGAGAGAACCCATGGTAAGAGGACTGAGAGAGAACCCATGGTAAGAGGACTGAGAGAGAACCCATGGTAAGAGGACTGAGAGAGAACCCATGGTAAGAGGACTGAGAGAGAACCCATGGTAAGAGGACAGAGAGAACCCATGACCACCATATAAGAAACACCTATCTATCAGATATTCCAAGAGTGGGACTCAACCACAGCAGATATGCCGTGCAAATAAATGGTCCACGGCTGAGAATGACCAAAAGGAGATTAAAAGCTGTATTAACCTCTAACCATTTGAAAAGATAAACTGAGAAATGCCTAATTCACACCATTTTAACTAAGGTCCTTCACATTTTTTTATCCCAATTAACTCTATTTGAGTTTTGCATTTACTCATATATATATATATATATATATATATATATATATATATATATATATATATATATATATATATATATATATATATATATATATATATATATATATTTAGCACTATTATAGGATGAGGACAAGTTCTCACTCCCCGTTGAGACATGTGTCTCATCCGTTGAGACATGTGTCTCATCCGTTGAGACATGTGTCTCATCCGTTGAGACATGTGTCTCAACGGATGAGACATGTGTCTCATCCGTTGAGACATGTGTCTCATCCGTTGAGACATGTGTCTCATCTGTTCTCAGGATGACAGCCGTTCAATCACCACCCTAACTACTTGCTCTCAATATAACTATAGATCCTATATTACTATAACAAACAGACTATGCCTTAAAACATGAAGTATCTTTAAAAAAAAAATATACCATGTAACTTCAACAATTATATATTAGGTTTCCTCGTGTATAATATTCAGTTTAATCCCACCATTAATATGAAATTAAAATTACGTTTTTAAAGTTAGCCCAAAACGGTGAGGAGAATAGTTGCATAATAGGTATTGCAACTATTATACTACTATCTACTATTGTGTATGTTATTTAATGTTAGTATTGCAACATGTTTACATGTTTATTAAGTATATTATTGGTAGAGAGGTATTGAGAGGCAGCGGAGAGAGGAGGTAGACACCCACCAGGAGGAACACCAGCAGGTAGGCCAC
>NC_091159.1:22686918-22696918 GCF_040958095.1 Procambarus clarkii
ACGGGGAGAAGGAATGGTGCCCAACCTCTTGGACGGTCGGGGATTGAACGCCGACCTGCATGAAACGAGACCGCCGCTCTACCGTCCAGCCCAAGTGGTTGGACAGAGAGAGAGAGAGAGTGCGAGCGCGCCTTAAATCTGGGAGGACGGGCTGAAATATCATATATCCTCGCAAAATTTACTTAATGTCCCGTTTTCTATTTGTAGGTCATGGCTTAGGTTCTATCAATTTAGTCCATCATTTTAGTGACGTTGTGGCCACTAGAGAGGACGGGCTGGGTGGTGAAGGGTGCCACAGACTCCACCAACAAGTGTATATTCACTTACATAGATTTAATTACGTAACAGCAATTAAAAATAAACAGTAAATTTAATACGTAATTTAATTAATTTGAATTTGCTTTAATTACGGTAACGTCTATACACACGCACAAGATTATGATTAATATGATAAATTATGATATAAATCATGATTAATCATGATTATATGATTAATATGATAAAAACATGATTAATATGATAAAATTTTGTTTATCTTCTGAAACATTAATGTGAGATATTGGAGCTTTTCTTGGTAAGTTTTTTTACTGAATGTGTGATGACTGCTGACTGTTTAAACGGTGAGTTTCCCACCTGTAACCTGAAGGGTAGAGTGACCTTGAGGGGTAGATGACCTTGAGGGGTAGATGACCTTGAGGGGTAGATAACCTTGAGCGGTAGAGTGATCTCATAGAGGTAGAGTGACCTTGAGCGGTAGAGTGATCTCATAGAGGTAGAGTGACCTTGAGCGGTAGAGTGACCTTGCCCCCCCCCCCTCCATAAAAAGTGGCGCGACTTGTCCAGAAAGTTCGGGTGGTGAAGGTTAATATATTTGGACCACGCCCTTAAGAGCAATAGCTAATGAATTTAAATATTGATAAATATCACACATGTCTAAAACACCTGAGAGTGGCCAGGCATGTGTCTGGGAGGCCATGATGAACACGTGTGAGGCACGCCCTTCAACTCACCCACTTGCACTGGTAGGCACTGTTACGGCTTAGGGTGTAGTCCTCAGGGCCCGGGTTCGATTCCCGGTCGAGGCAGAAACAAATGCATGGACAGTTTGTTTCATGATGATGTCCCTGTTCACCTAGCAGTAAATAGGTACTGTGAGAGTTAGACAGCTGCTACGGGCTGCTTCCTGAGTGTGTGTGTGTGTGTGTGTGTGTGTGTGTGTGTGTGTGTGTGTGTGTGTGTGTGTGTGTGTGTGTGTGTGTGTGTGTGTGTGTGTGTTAGAAAGAAATATATGTAGTAGACATAATAGAGGATAATTGATTGGTTAGAAAGGCGGAGACCAAGAGCTAACAGCTCGAAACCGCAGGCAGAAATAGTAAATACAGGGACGACCTCGCTTCTTGCAGGTTGGCGTTCGATCCCCGACGGTGGAAGTGGTTGGGCACCGTTCCATGAATGAATATTGCAGGTGCAACACTCATACTGGCTTACCACTTTCCCCTCATTACCTTACCTTACCCCCAGTTCAACCTCGCATGTCTCACACTCTACAAGTACACATATCAACTGCTGGTTTTTTTACCAAGATTTACCTGAAAGCCATTATATCTCTAGTGATCTAGACGGGGACAGGAAGCCGGCGGCTAGCCAAATGTTCCCCCCATTGCTCTTGAGGATTTTTTTTTTCACTTGAAATTTAAATTAAAGTAATTATTGTCTTGGCATTTACAGAGCCTCGGCGGGTAGGCGGTTCCATTGGCTTATAACCCCGTAGGGTGAAGAAGTATATCTTCTCAGTTGTACATTGTGGCGTGTTGAGCTTGAAGCCCTTCCCTCTTGTATCTGTTACATCTGATTAGTTTTAAGGAAGTGGTCTAGATTAATATCCTCCACCTTGTTCAATATCTTAAAGTTCTCGAGGTGATGAGCCTTGTCATGTCTGGTTTGCAGTGCTGTTAGTCCTGTGGAATAAACTGGCAGGAGTTTAACCCTTCCTGGCAAGAGCCTCGATTTACTTCTGGGATTATGTGTGTGGCTGTGTTATGAAGCCACACCACTCGTCGCCATGTTGAATCACCAGGCCACAGTACAGGTCCCACCACGCTAGTCACACGCACCAATGACCGGAGTCGGGGCTCCATACATTTACGGCCCCGTTCATTCCAGAGTTGACACCAATAATCAACTTTTAAATGAATTCGACGTCGAGCATACAATTGTTTGAGTGCCCCCATTGATCGAGGGGGGGGGGGGGAGCTGTAAGCCTAGTAGACTATTATCTGGAGTTAGGCAGCAAACCTTGACCCAATAGTTCATCACTCTCTGCGATCAAGAGAGTGATCGCTTACCTCACTTAATCTCTCACTTAAGTGAGAGTACCTCACTTTTAATCTTATTTAAGTGAGAGTACCTCACTTTTAATCTCACTTAAAGTGAGAGTACCTCACTTAATCGTAGAGCGAGGTGAACTCACGCTAATAAATGTCCACGTTTTTGCATGTATAATTAGTATAGCTGCTAAACCCCACCTGCTTCCACGATATATCTGTGAATAATCCCCGAGGTCCTTATATCGTGACCTCAGTATACCTAGACAAAGGAAGGCTATACCACACACATACCTGAGGTGTGGTCAGATGAGGTACACAAGCAGCTCGCGGCACTGTAGGTCAGCTTGGGGTCCTCAGTCGCCGCTAACTGAGGCAACTTGCTAAACCCAGAATATACATATTCATGGACACTGGAGCCACCTGCTCCAATCTGCTGCCACTGACGTCACGTGTGAGGAGCTGGGCGCCTCATTCTCAGATTCCTGTCCCCCCCCCCTCACAAATTAAGCTAAAATAAACAAGTATATAAACGGCTGAATTATTTACTTAACTGAAGATTAACAGGACTAGCAATGTTAATACAAAGTTCACTACTGGTCTCGTCTGACGTCAACGGTTTGACGCCTGTCCCTTATCACTAATATACCTGAACAAGCGCAGGGAACAGTTTGAACAGAAGTGAACAGTATATGAAGGAAAATGGTTATTACTTCCGGTGACATTAATAGGCGTTTTGGCCTTCAAAAAAAATAATAATCAAAACGAAATATAATTTAGCATTATTTTGGGAGAATTTGAAGTACCGGCAAGAGTTACATATAATTTACACAAAAGGAAGAAGACACAACAGGGCATCAAACCACTTACTCTATATACAACAGTGCATGTAAGGTGCTTGCTCTACCTCCTCCTCGCCAAGAGTAGGGGACGTGACTGTGGCGACCAATCCCTCAGTGCAACCCCCCACTCATGTTGACACGCCTCGGGGCAACAACACCTCTGCAATAAACAATTACCTGTCAATCACTCCCACACATCTTGCAATTACACCACATCAAAATGACAATTATAATTAATAATATTCAAATAATTGTACAAGTATATATATATATATATATATATATATATATATATATATATATATATATATATATATATATATATATATATATATATATATATATATATATATATATATATATATATATATATATATATAGTCTGTTCCTCGCTTTAATGACAGCTATTTAGCCTGTTTCTCCCATTGCTTTCTCTCCCACTATAGGGCGCCTGATAGCTTGAGTGGACAGCGCTTCGGATTCGTAGTTCTGAGGTTCCGGGTTCGATCCCCGATGGAGGCGCAGACAAATGGGCCAAATGTTTCTTTCACTCTGATGCACTTATTCACCTAGCAGTAAATAGGTACCTGGGAGTTAGACAGCTGCTATGGGCTGCATCCTGGGAATGTGTAACAAAAAGGAGGCCTGGTCGAGGACCGGGCCGCGGGGATGCTAAGCCCCGAAATCATCTCAAGATAACGCCCCCCCCCCTGACGCCAGGTGTCAAGGCTGCTTGCCCACCCAATCGTGATGATATCAGGTGTCAAAGGTACTTGGCCCTCACCTTCCTTGACGGCGGGTGACTGGTCAGCTCTCCCCGGCCAACCCGTTCTCGCAAATTTAGTAAGTCAATATTGACTTATTAAATATGTGCATAGGTGACATACTTAACATAATAGTTTCCCTTGAAAAGCTTCATAGAAAACACCGACCTTACCTAACCTACTTAGTATGTTAAGATAAGCATCTTATTGCTTCGTAATTACAATTATTACCTAACCTATAATAGGTATAGGTTAAGTAATAATTGTAATTACGAAGCAATAAGATGCTTATCTTAAGATACTAACAAGGTTAGGTAAGGTCGGTGTTTTCTATGAATCTTTTTAAGGGTATCTATTATGTTTAGTATATCACCTATGCACGTAGTTAATAAGTCAATATTGACTTTACGAATTTGCGAGAACGGGTTGCCCCGGCCGTCAAGTGTGGTGGAAGACCCCCCCCCCCCACAGCTTCAAGCTACGCTACACACACACACTAACATTATGCTCGACTTGTGACAGTCACATGCAAACCATATTTACCATAAGCGACTGATACAGAATATTTTATGAGAGTTAGAATGTGTTTTAGTTTGTGCAGCGAGGCTACATTTGCTGCTCAGTCATTGATTTATTTTTATGGCAAAGAAAACGGCGTACTATACACAGAGTATACTGGTAAGCGACTACTATTATACAGAGTACACAAGTAAGTGTCCAGTACTATACACAAAGTACACAGGTAAGTGGGACACACCATGGTGACACACACACACACACCTGTAGCACCAAGATACACACCTGCTGAGTGCGAGGAACAAATTCATATACTCTACGGTAATAATTTTGTGAAATTACTGAATGTTTGGATGGGTGGATTAGGCTCCGATGACGATGGTAAAATTGAAGGTTTTTGATCCATACAAGTGTGGCCAGATGGCTGTAACAACCATTAGGTATCTTGTGTTGATACAAACATTACAGTCAACTAAACATTTCCAGGGGGTTATGTAACTTCAGATGTTTAGGCTGCCCCATCACCCCCCTCCCTCCCTCTGATGTCACATGTGTGGTCTTGAGAGACAAGGTATAGTTTATACACTTCTCCATAGCTCCACCACACCCACAGCTCTGATGTCAGGTGTATAGGCTGTTCCCTCGATCTCCCTCCCCCACGCTGACGCCCAGGTGAGACGTGAATTACCCGAGTATAATGAGATGAATGGGCTGACTACTATGTTGATGTATGCGTGTGTTCAGGGAGGCCTAGAGTGATCTCTGAGGGGGGCGGGGAGGGTGGCTAGGAGGGGTGGGTGGAGGGGAGAAGGACTGGTAGAGAAGGGGAGGGGGTGAGGGTGGGGGGGGGGGAGGGCGAGTAATAAACACACCTGATGTCGTCTAAATGGAATACCTGCCACTGTTTCTACCATCGTCACTACTAGTGCCATCGTTAGTGTCATTGTCACCATCCCCCCCACCACAATCACCACCTCTCACCACCACCACCACCACCACCACCTTGGCATGTCTCAAACCACCACACCTGCCATTGATTTGAAACTAATCATTCCAATCAGATGCCCCCGGCGACTCAGAAGAGCATCTCTCACTTTCAGTCTTCTGATAACACTATCACCACCCGCTGTGCACACTGCAATGTTCACTATTAAACACCTGCTCGTCAATATGTGCAATAACATCTGCCACAGTGTGCCGCCGGCTCCACCAGTCCTCCCTCCAGCTCCTAGAGACAGAAAAAAACAAAAAAATAAAACTTTCTGCGTGTAAAATATTTCTCTCCGCGAACTGACATTACTGATTATCGCCTGCCAGACTAATTTTAAAATTTTAATTAAATCAGAGTTGTTTTTCTGTCTTAGAATTAAAAAAAAACATCTTAGCTGAGGAGAATTCTTCGTCCCGCTTGTCTCCCAGCAACATATGAAAATGATCTTTTAATCAACTTTTTAATTCCGTCGCCACATTTTTATATTCTTTTGTTCCACGTGACCGTGCTGGAGGGTTGGGGGTGTGTGCTGGTGGTGGCTGTGTTGGTGGTGGCTGTGTTGGTGGGGGGCGGTGCTGGGGAGAGGGGTGCTGCGTTGGTGGGGGCTGTGCTGGGGAGGGCTTTGCTAGTGGGGGCCCATGCCAATGAAGTGGTTCCAGTAAGCCTGTGGTGTGGGGAGGGGTTGTGTTGATGAGCCGGGCCGGCCATCAGTGTAGCGAGGGCTGGCCTCCCTGCCGAAGGGCCAGAAGATGAGGGCTGCTCCCCAAGGCAGAGGGCTGGAGGCCTTAGTTATTATTATTATTAACATCTTTATTGACAAAATTAATTACAATTTTGTCTAATCTGAGGATTTTGATAGTCTTATTAAATTGAGGTTAATGCTAGTATTCACTGTCACGCAGGACAGAGGGTCATACATAAGACAATAGGTCTAAACTGTAGGAGGCCTTAGTGATGCTGGGATTGGGGGGGGGGGGAAGGGTGCAGGACCAGAGGATCTCTCTCCTCCCGCCCACCAACGGACACGGCTGACCGTCTCACGCTTCTTCAGTGGTACATTCAACCCGTCCGTCCCGAAAGTTGTACAGACACCAGAGCATGTTTCCTGTTTTGAAGTTCCAAACACTGGTGAGGGGGGACTGTAGAGGACCCCAGCACTCTACACACAGAGGGCTGCAACACTGGTGAGGGAGACTGTAGAGGACCCCAGCACTCTACACACAGAAGGCTGCAACACTGGTGAGGGAGACTGTAGAGGACCCCAGCACTCTACACACAGAGGGCTGCAACACTGGTGAGGGGGGACTGTAGAGGACCCCAACACTCTACACACAGAGGGCTGCAACACTGGTGAGGGGGGACTGTAGAGGACCCCAACACTCTACACACAGAGGGCTGCAACACTGGTGAGGGGGACTGTAGAGGACCCCAGCACTCTACACACAGAGGGCTGCAACACTGGTGAGGGGAGACTGTAGAGGACCCCAGCACTCTACACACAGAGGGCTGCAACACTGGTGAGGGGGGACTGTAGAGGACCCCAGCACTCTACACACAGAGGGCTGCAACACTGGTGAGGGGGGACTGTAGAGGACCCCAACACTCTACACACAGAGGGCTGCAACACTGGTGAGGGGGACTGTAGAGGACCCCAGCACTCTACACACAGAGGGCTGCAACACTGGTGAGGGGGGACTGTAGGAGACCCCAACACTCTACACACAGAGGGCTGCAACACTGGTGAGGGAGACTGTAGAGGACCCCAACACTCTACACACAGAGGGCAGCAACACTGGTGAGGGGGACTGTAGAGGACCCCAGCACTCTACACACAGAGGGCTGCAACACTGGTGAGGGGGGACTGTAGAAGACCCGTAGTGAGCATGGCAGGTGCTACAGATCTGTTATGAACTTGTTCAATACGCGTGACAGATGTCGAAGGAGAGGCAGGGGGGGGGAGGGGATAGAGAGAAGGCAAGGAGAACGAGAGAAATTGCCTGGGGTGGGGGGTTGGGGGGGAAGGGGGGAGCACAGTAAACTCTTACGCCTAATTAGCGAGTCTGGGAGTCTCACACCGAGGTAATGGCCGGCCAGGGCTGGAGACGAGGGCTCCTGTGTCACCCCCTTAATTGTGTTCTCCCAACAATGCTTCTTTTGGTGTTATCACCTTGGGTAAAGGCATCATTAATTTGCTCCTGGGAGCGTTGCGAACCCCACAACGACGGCGCCAAGTGATAACAAGAACCTCCTGCTTCCTTCCTCCCACACACACACACACACACACACACACACACACACACACACACACACACACACACACACACACACACACACACACACACACACACACACACACCTTGTATACAATACTCTGTAAACAAAGGTCAATATGATTTGTCCCAACTTTCCGTTTTCTCTCCTTGCAATCGCGGGCAATATCACGACCTCCAGTACAGGCGACGAAGCTTACACGCTCCGATCGACTACTCTGCGGAAAGTTATCAAGATCAAAGATTTGTGTTATTCAACCTTGGTGAAATCTTGCATGCAAGCATAGTTACCATACCGTTGATTGTGGGGGATATTGCACGCATAAGAACGAGGGGACACAGGTTGGATACACCGGAGTTATAAGACCGAGTGGACATATATGGTCACACAGAAAACTATTTGAGTATACACGATAATTCCATTTACATTAAATTCTTCCAAGAAAACGTTTTCAGAATATACCTTTTATATTATAACCCAACGATTTATTATGCAATAAAGTTATAACTTGAGAAAGATCTCTGTTTGGGACAAAGGTTCACGTCCCAGTTTACATGCAAACTATTACTGGAACCATAATATGCTTTCAGACCATCACAAATAACTTGATAACTATTCAGAAGGGTTGAAGGTGGGTGTAGTCTCTCATAATAATGGATTTGCTCTGAGGACGGGATCTGATACGATAGATACGATAGAACCATACAAATTGGGACGCAAAAACGGTATTCGATAAATAAGATAGAAAGTCGAGTTTCTAGAGCAGAATCTGAACTCCAGTAAGAACAGCAATGCAAAAAATTATCGTGCTCAATCCTGTAAACACAACTAGGCGAGTACACACACACACACACACACACACACACACACACACACACACACACACACACACACACACACACACACACACACACACACACACACACACACACTCACACACATGGTATATTTGTAAATGATCTCCCAGAGGGTATAGATTCGTTCCTCTCAATGTTTGCCGACGATGCAAAAATTATGAGGAGGATTGAAACAGAGGATGATAGTAGGATGCTACAAGATGACCTAGATAGACTGAGTGAATGGTCCAACAAATGGCTGTTGAAGTTCAACCCGAGTAAATGCAAAGTAATGAAACTAGGCAGTGGAAACAGGAGGCCAGGCACAGGATACAGAATAGGAGATGAAGTACTTAATGAAACAGAGAGAGAGAAAGATCAAGGAGTTGATATCACACCAAACCTGTCTCCTGAAGCCCACATAAAGAGAATAACGTCTGCGGCATATGCGAGGCTGGCTAACATCAGAACGGCGTTCAGGAACCTGTGTAAGGAATCATTCAGAATCTTGTACACCACATATGTAAGACCAATCCTGGAGTATGCGGCCCCAGCATGGAGCCCGTACCTTGTCAAGCACAAGACGAAGCTGGAAAAAGTCCAAAGGTATGCTACTAGACTAGTCCCAGAACTAAGAGGCATGAGTTATGAGGAAAGGCTGCGGGAAATGCACCTTACGACACTGGAAGACAGAAGAGTAAGGGGGACATGATCACAATCTACAAAATCCTCAGGGGAATCGACCGGGTAAACAAGGATGAACTATTCAACACTGGTGGGACGCGAACAAGGGGACACAGGTGGAAGCTGAGTACCCAAATGAGCCACAGAGACATTAGAAAGAACTTTTTCAGTGTCAGAGTAGTTAGTAAATGGAATGCACTAGTAAGTGATGTGGTGGAGGCTGACTCCATACACAGTTTCAAATATAGATATGATAGAGCCCAGTAGGCTCAGGAATCTGTACACCAGTTGATTGACGGTTGAGAGGCGGGACCAAAGAGCCAGAGCTCAACCCTCGCAAGCACAATTAGGTGAGTACACTTAGGTGAGTACACACAAACTGAGATCACTTGTCAATAATTCACATCCCACGCAAGGCTCGTCAGCTTTTGTCATCCAGGCAAGGAAGCCAAAGCAGAAGAAACTAATAGATATCACAAGTGGAGGGGAAAAAAGTGTTTATTTCCCAGGTGAGAGCTCATTAGTAATCTCTTTCACAGGTGAGAGAAGTCGCCGGTAATCCTTCTGACACAGGTGAAGCCAGACCTTTTATTTCCCGCCCAGCAAAAAATAGAAGGCTAATTAAAATACAAGATGTTATTATTCTTGCTGTTGACTTGTTTCATAATAGGACGACGGGGGGAATTATTGCTTTTATCTCTCTCTGTTTATCTCCCCCCCTGTCACACTGAGAGAGAGAGAGAGAGAGAGAGAGAGAGAGAGAGAGAGAGAG
>NC_091159.1:22699418-22754418 GCF_040958095.1 Procambarus clarkii
AAAGTATTGAACAAGACACAGGAAGTATTGAACAAGACACAGAAAGTATTGAACAAGACACAGGAATTATTGAACAAGACACAGGAAATATTGAACAAGACACTGGAAGTATTGAACAAGACACTGGAAGCATTGAACAAGACACTGGAAGTATTGAACAAGACACAGGAAGTATTGAACAAGACACAGGACGTATTGAACAAGACACTGGAAGTATTGAACAAGACACAGGAAGCATTGAACAAGACACAGGACGTATTGAACAAGACACAGAAAGTATTGAACAAGACACAGGAAGTATTGAACAAGGCACATGAAGTATTGAACAAGACACAGGAAGTATTGAACAAGACACAGGAAGTATTGAACAAGACCCAGGAAGCATTGAACAAGACACAGGAAGCATTGAACAAGACACAGGAAGTATTGAACAAGACACATGAAGTATTGAACAAGACACTGGAAGTATTGAACAAGCCACAGGAAGTATTGAACAAGACACTGGAAGTATTGAACAAGGCACTGGAAGTATTGAACAAGACACAGGAAGTATTGAACAAGCCACAGGAAGTATTGAACAAGACACTGGAAGTATTGAACAAGGCACTGGAAGTATTGAACAAGGCACTGGAAGTATTGAACAAGCCACAGGAAGTATTGAACAAGACACTGGAAGTATTGAACAAGCCACAGGAAGTATTGAACAAGACACTGGAAGTATTGAACAAGACACAGGAAGTATTGAACAAGACACAGGAAGTATTGAACAAGCCACAGGAAGTATTGAACAAGACACTGGAAGTATTGAACAAGACACAGGAAGTATTGAACAAGCCACAGGAAGTATTGAACAAGACACAGGAAGTATTGAACAAGCCACAGGAAGTATTGAACAAGACACTGGAAGTATTGAACAAGACACAGGAAGTATTGAACAAGCCACAGGAAGTATTGAACAAGACACTGGAAGTACTGAACAAGGCACTGGAAGTACTGAACAAGGCACTGGAAGTATTGAACAAGACACAGGAAGTATTGAACAAGACACATTAAGTATTGAACAAGACACTGGAAGTATTGAACAAGCCACAGGAAGTATTGAACAAGACACTGGAAGTATTGAACAAGGCACTGGAAGTATTGAACAAGCCACAGGAAGTATTGAACAAGACACTGGAAGTATTGAACAAGGCACTGGAAGTATTGAACAAGGCACTGGAAGTATTGAACAAGACACAGGAAGTATTGAACAAGACACAATAAGTATTGAACAAGACACAGGAAGCATTGAACAAGGCACAGTAAGTATTGAACAAGACCCAGGAAATAAAATAGGATCGCTTGAACATCTGGCAACGAGAGGCTAGCTGTCCGAGTCATAGAAAATGGTTTAGAAATTAAAATTGGGGGGATAACTGACTAAACATGAGGAGAGGGTTGTGGTGATGTGGTTGAGGGGTGTTGTGGTAGTGTGGTTGATGAGTGGGTTGTGGTAGTGTGGTTGAGGGGTGTTGTGGTAGTGTGATTGAGGGGAGGGTTGTGGTAGTGTGATTGAGGGGAGGGTTGTGGTAGTGTGGTTGAGCGGAGGGTTGTGGTAGTGTGGTTGAGGGGAGGGTTGTGGTAGTGTGATTGAGGGGAGGGTTGTGGTAGTGTGATTGAGGGGAGGGTTGTGGTAGTGTGATTGAGGGAAGGGTTGTGGTGGTGTGGTTGAGCGGAGGGTTGTGGTAGTGTGGTTGAGGGGAGGTTGTGGTAGTGTGGTTGAGGAGAGGGTTGTGGTAGTGTGGTTGAGGGGAGGGTTGTGGTAGTGTGATTGAGGGGAGGGTTGTGGTAGTGTGGTTGAGGGAAGGGTTGTGGTGGTGTGGTTGAGCGGAGGGTTGTGGTAGTGTGGTTGAGGGGAGGTTGTGGTAGTGTGGTTGAGGAGAGGGTTGTGGTAGTGTGGTTGAGGGGAGGGTTGTGGTAGTGTGGTTGAGGGGAGGGTTGTGGTAGTGTGGTTGAGGGGAGGGTTGTGGTAGTGTGGTTGAGGAGAGGGTTGTGGTAGTGTGGTTGAGGGGAGGTTGTGGTAGTGTGGTTGAGGGGAGGGTTGTGGTAGTGTGGTTGAAGAGAGGGTTGTGGTAGTGTGGTTGAGGGGAGGTTGTGGTAGTGTGGTTGAGGGGAGGGTTGTGGTAGTGTGGTTGGGGGGAGGTTGTGGTAGTGTGGTTGAGGAGAGGGTTGTGGTAGTGTGGTTGAGGAGAGGGTTGTGGTATTGTGGATGAGGAGAGGGTTGTGGTAGTGTGGTTGAGGGGAGGGTTGTGGTAGTGTGGTTGAGAAGAGGGTTGTGGTAGTGTGGTTGAGGAGAAGGTTGTGGTAGTGTGGTTGAGGAGAGGGGTTGTGGTAGCGTGGTTGAGGACAGGGTTGTGGTAGTGTGGTTGAGGGGAGGTTGTGGTAGTATGGTTGAGGAGAGGGTTGTGGTAGTGTGGTTGAGGAGAGGGTTGTGGTAGTGTGGTTGAGGAGAGGGTTGTGGTAGTGTGGTTGAGGGGAGGTTGTGGTGGTGTGGTTGAGGAGAGGGTTGTGGTAGTGTGGTTGAGGAGAGGGTTGTGGTAGTGTGGTTGAGGGGAGGTTGTGGTAGTGTGGTTGAGGGGAGGTTGTGGTGGTGTGGTTGAGGAGAGGGTTGTGGTAGTGTGGTTGAGGGGAGGTTGTGGTAGTATGGTTGAGGAGAGGGTTGTGGTAGTGTGGTTGAGGAGAGGGTTGTGGTAGTGTGGTTGAGGGGAGGTTGTGGTGGTGTGGTTGAGGAGAGGGTTGTGGTAGTGTGGTTGAGGAGAAGGTTGTGGTAGTGTGGTTGAGGAGAGGGTTGTGGTAGTGTGGTTGAGGAGAGGGTTGTGGTAGTGTGGTTGAGGACAGGGTTGTGGTAGTGTGGTTGAGAAGAGGGTTGTGGTAGTGTGGTTGAGGAGAGGGTTGTGGTAGTGTGATTGAGGGGAGATTGTGGTAGTGTGGTTGAGGAGAGGGTTGTGGTAGTGTGGTTGAGGGGAGATTGTTGTAGTGTGGTTGAGGAGAGGGTTGTGGTAGTGTGGTTGAGGGGAGATTGTTGTAGTGTGGTTGAGGAGAGGGTTGTGGTGGTGTGGTTGAGGGGAGATTGTTGTAGTGTGGTTGAGGGGAGGGTTGTGGTAGTGTGGTTGAGGGGAGGGTTGTGGTAGTGTGATTGAGGGGAGGTTGTGGTGGTGTGGTTGAGGGGAGGTTGTTGTAGTGTGGTTGAGGGGAGGGTTGTGGTAGTGTGGTTGAGGGGAGGTTGTGGTAGTGTAGTTGAGGAGAGGGTTGTGGTAGTGTGGTTGAAGGGAGGTTGTGGTAGTGTGGTTGAGGGGAGGTTGTTGTAGTGTGGTTGAGGGGAGGGTTGTGGTAGTGTGGTTGAGGGGAGGTTGTGGTAGTGTGGTTGAGGAGAGGGTTGTGGTAGTGTGGTTGAGGGGAGGTTGTGGTAGTGTGATTGAGGAGAGGGTTGTGGTAGTGTGGTTGAGGGGAGGTTGTGGTAGTGTGGTTGAGGAGAGGGTTGTGGTAGTGTGGTTGAGGAGAGAGGTTGTGGTAGTGTGGTTGAGGACAGGGTTGTGGTAGTGTGGTTGAGGACAGGGTTGTGGTAGTGTGGTTGAGAAGAGGGTTGTGGTAGTGTGGTTGAGGAGAGGGTTGTGGTAGTGTGGTTGAGGGGAGGTTGTGGTGGTGTGGTTGAGGAGAGGGTTGTGGTAGTGTGGTTGAGGGGAGGTTGTGGTAGTATGGTTGAGGAGAGGGTTGTGGTGGTGTGGTTGAGCGGAGGGTTGTGGTAGTGTGGTTGAGGGGAGGTTGTGGTAGTGTGGTTGAGGAGCGGGTTGCGGTAGTGTGGTTGAGGAGAGGGTTGTAGTAGTGTGGTTGAGGAGTGGGTTGTGGTAGTGTGGTTGAGGAGAGGGTTGTGGTAGTGTGGTTGAGGAGAGGGTTGTGGTAGTGTGGTTGAGGAGAGGGTTGTGGTAGTGTGGTTGTGGAGAGGGTTGTGGTAGTGTGGTTGAGGGGAGGTTGTGGTGGTGTGGTTGAGGGGAGGTTGTGGTAGTGTGGTTGAGGAGTGGGTTGTGGTACTGTGGTTGAGGAGTGGGTTGTGGTAGTGTGGTAGAGGGGAGGGTTGTGGTAGTGTGGTTAAGGGGAGGGTTGTGGTAGTGTGGTTGATGGGGAGGGTTGGAGTACTGTGGTTGAGGAGTGGGTTGTGGTAGTGTGGTTGAGGAGTGGGTTGTGGTAGTGTGGTTGAGGAGAGTGTTGTGGTAGTGTGGTTGAGGAGAAGGTTGTGGTAGTGTGGTTGAGGAGAGGGTTGTGGTAGTGTGGTTGAGGAGAGGGTTGTGGTAGTGTGGTTGAGGGGGAGGGTTGTGGTAGTGTGGTTGAGGAGAGGGTGTGGTAGTGTGGTTGAGGAGAAGGTTGTGGTAGTGTGGTTGAGGGGGAGGGTTGTGGTAGTGTGGTTGAGGGGGAGGGTTGTGGTAGTGTGGTTGAGGAGAGGGTTGTGGTAGTGTGGTTGAGGAGAGGGTTGTGGTAGTGTGGTTGAGGAGAGGGTTGTGGTAGTGTGGTTGAGGAGAGGGTTGTGGTATTGTGGTTCAGGATAGGGTTGTGGTAGTGTGGTTGAGGGGAGGTTGTGGTAGTGTGGAGGTTGTGGTAGTGTGGTTGAGGGGAGGTTGTGGTAGTATGGTTGAGGGGAGGTTGTGGTAGTGTGGTTGAGGGGAGGTTGTGGTAGTGTGGTTGTGGATAGGGTTTTGGTAGTGTGGTTGAGGGGAGGTTGTGGTAGTGTGGTTGTGGAGAGGGTTGTGGTAGTGTGGTTGTGGAGAGGGTTGTGGTAGTGTGGTTGTGGAGAGGGTTGTGGTAGTGTGGTTGTGGAGAGGGTTGTGGTAGTGTGGTTGAGGGGAGGTTGTGGTGGTGTGGTTGAGGGGAGGGTTGTGGTAGTGTGGTTAAGGGGAGGGTTGTGGTAGTGTGGTTGAGGGGAGGTTGTGGTAGTGTGGTTGAGGAGAGGTTGTGGTAGTGTGGTTGAGGGGAGGGTGTGGTAGTGTGGTTGAGGAGAGGTTGTGGTAGTGTGGTTGAGGGGAGGCTGTGGTAGTGTGGTTGAGGGGAGGTTGTGGTAGTGTGGTTGAGGGGGAGACATCGTAAGTCACATCATAGTTTCTTGTTGCTTCAGAGTAATTATCTAATATTAAAAAAAGGAAGATTAATTTATTGTATTGGTATTTTATTTGCGTCATTAATGGTTTGTTCGTTCTGAGGGTAAATACTTGTATATGTATGTACCAGGGAAGACAAATGTTCACTGGTGAACAAGAAGGAGCGTGAAGAACATGGCGCCTCCTGGGGAGGGCGGCCATTGTTGTAACAGTAACATTTCAGCTGGTTGATGCAGGTTGTTGCACATGTTCCGCGGGTGCATCTACATCAGTAATGATATTCTCCCGGGGATGGTGGTTGTACCGTGTGTCCTCCAGCCTCTGGTCTTCCCAAGTTTCTCATACTTATTGTTTAATACTTTGGCTCCATCAGCGCCCAGGGTAATGCTTGCATACTTCAAATTAATTCCTGCACTCTGAGGAGTAAGTTACAGGTGTGGCAACAGTGTAGAGGCCCGTGTGTCCTCCGCGGCGCTCGGCGGTTACTTCTCCAGCCGCCCGCCGCTGCCGACCAATGACAGCGCGAGGCGCTTATTGTATCAACTCTCTCCGCCAATCGTTCGTTCTGAGGGCTGGAGCCGCGACCAATAGAAAGCGGCTTCGGGGCGTGGGCGTGGTCTATCATCTGAGTACTGAGGCAAAGGATCTAAAGGAAGATTATTATCGTGTCAGCTTCCGCCAAACTTGTTGCTGATTAGAGGTAACGGTGAGGCGAGTCAGAGCGCTCCAGGGCAGGGCCGCAGCCAGTCTTAAGGGCCTTCCAGACGGACCCCGTGAAGGAACCGGTGCGCCACGCCTCACCTACAGACAGTGTCAGCCACAATTACGTCTTCGGGGAGTGTGAGAGGAGGCGGTGACGGGGCGGCTTCCGCCATGAGTGGATCAAATGTGGATGTTCCCGTGGGCGATGCCCTCTTGATGGCGCAGCGTCAAATGCTGTCGTCGCTGCCGCCCGCGCTCTTCCTGCGGGCGTCGGAGCGATATCAGCGCACGCCAAAATGCGCCCGCTGCCGCAACCATGGCGTAGTATCGGCACTTAAAGGTCACAAACGCTACTGCAGATGGCGGGATTGTATTTGCGCAAAGTGCACGCTAATTGCCGAGCGGCAGCGGGTGATGGCAGCGCAGGTAGCGCTCCGGCGGCAGCAAGCGCAGGAGGAGAACGAGGTGCGAGATTTATCGTTATTATACCGATCGCCGGTCACCTCCGCCAGCAGCAGCAACGGCAGCCCCGCCACAGCCGCCGCTGGCGGAGGTGGCGGCCCCACGCCCGCCACGCCCGTCACTGCCGACCCCTTCTCCCCCGAGCTGCTCCTCCCGCCGCACCTCGCCCTCTCCATCTCCCTCCAGCAGCACCACCACCACCACCAGCAGCAGCGGCCCATATACACCTCTCCGTCCTCGTCCTCTTCAGATCAACTCTCGCCAGGTAAGTGTGACGCGGCCACCAGCGTTACACTAGAGGCGGCGCCGCCACTGGTGTCACACTAGGCGACGGCGCCGCCACTGGTGTCACACTAGGGGCGGCGCCGCCACTGGTGTCACACTAGGGGGCGGCGCCGCCACTGGTGTCACACTAGGGGGCGGCGCCGCCACTGGTGTCACGCTGGTGGCCATCCTATACGTGTCTTCAGTGATGTACACAACAATTTCTCGGTGCTCTTCGCGGTGACACACCCTGTGTCTCCTTACCATAACACACACACACACACACACACACACACACACACACACACACACACACACACACACACACACACACACACACACACACACACACACAAGAGTCAGGGCAAGACTAAGCCCTGCAGGATAATATCACCCAAGACTTGGCCCTGAAGCCCCTCACAAAGAGGATCATCAGCGGTCAATGCCAGGTTGGACAATATAAGAACTGCCTGTAGGAACTTATGTAAGGAATCATTTAGAACCTTGTTTATCACGTATGTCAGACCAGTCCTGGAGTATGTAGCTCCAGCGTGGAGTCCGTATCTAGTCAAGCATAAGACTAATTTGGAGAAGGTTCAAAGGGATGCCACCAGACTAGTAACCGAGCTGAAGGGTATGAGCTACAAGGAGAGACTACAGGAACTAAACTTCACGTCACTGGAAGGCAGAAGAGATGAGGGGGGGGGGACATGATCACCACATACAAGATTCTCAGATGAATTATAAAGACAGATTATTTAACACTAGAAAGAACATTTTTTAGTGTTAGAGTAATTAATAAATGGAATGCATAAGAAAGTGATGTTGTGGAAGCTGACTCCATACACAGTTTCTGACGGGGATGCAGTTTCTTTCACCTGTTACTCCTGTTCACCTACCAATAAATAGATACCTGGGAGTTAAGACAGCTGCTGTGGGCTCCCTCCTGTGTGTATATGTGTGTGTGTATGTGTGTGTATGTGTGTGTGTATGTGTGTGTGTGTGTGTGTGTGTGTGTGTGTGTGTGTGTGTGTGTGTGTGTGTGTGTGTGTGTGTGTGTGTGTGTGTGTGTGTGTGCTGTTAGGGAGAAATATGTGTTATAGATATGATAGAGAAAAATAGGTCAGGGAATCAGTACATTAGACAACCGACAGTTAGACAGGCGGGGTCCAAGAGCTAAGATCACAATCCTACAGGCAGAAAACACAAAACATAACAAACACTCATTATGAAAATATAAGGAACCAACCAGGGGCCGAGAGCTGGCACTCGACCCTACAAGTCTAACATTCTCTAATCATTCATCTGGCATCGCTCGATAACAGCCATACCGGACGTATAAGAATTACAAACTGAATTTATCAGGAGCTTAAGTTCCGCTCAGCGCATAAGGTGCGTTCAACGCTTAAGTTGGGTCCAACGCTTAAGTTTCGCTCAGCGCTAAAGTTGCGTTCAGCGGCGGGTCCCGAGCGCGTTAATTAAATATGCTGTGACTCGTCGATAAGATGATATCTCAAGCCGCTAATAATGCCAACTTGTGTAGCGGAGTATCGCTACACGTTGATGCTACGTAGCGCTCCAACGCTTGGCGGTCTGCTATGTATAGCGGTGAGACATAACTTTATCATGAATTACTTATCAACGTACCAAAGTATATAATGATATACTTTGTATATCAAAGTATAATAATGTCCAAAGTATATAATGATTTATGTAGCGATGGTTTATAATGAGTTACATAATGATGAACCCAAACACTAAAAGCCGTACACAAGGATGGATTAAATTTCCTGAATCACAAAAGTTGAAAGGAAAAAATATCGTAAATCTATTACTAGATGCACACTCACACCGTCACACTGGTCCACGGCTGTCACACTGGCGCCGACGGCTGTCACACTGGCCCACGGCTGTCACACTGGCCCACGGCTGTCACACTGGCCCACGGCTGTCACACTGGCCCACGGCTGTCACACTGGCCCACGGCTGTCACACTGACCCACGGCTGTCACACTGGCCCACGGCTGTCACACTGGTCCACGGCTGTCACACTGGTCCTCGGCTGTCACACTGACCCACGGCTGTCACACTGGCCCACGGCTGTCACACTGGCGCCGACGGCTGTCACACTGGCCAACGGCTGTCACACTGGTCGACGGCTGTCACACTGGCGCCCACGGCTGTCACACTGGCGCCGACGGCTGTCACACTGGCGCCCACGGCTGTCACACTGGCGCCGACGGCTGTCACACTGGCCAACGGCTGTCACACTGGTCGACGGCTGTCACACTGGCCCACGGCTGTCACACTGGCGCCGACGGCTGTCACACTGGCGCCCACGGCTGTCACACTGGTCGACGGCTGTCACACTGGTCCTCTGCTGTCACACTGGCGCCCACGGCTGTCACACTGGCGCCGACGGCTGTCACACTGGCCAACGGCTGTCACACTGGCGCCCACGGCTGTCACACTGGCGCCGACGGCTGTCACACTGGCCAACGGCTGTTACATTGGTCCTCGGCTGTCACACTGGCCCACGGTTGTCACACTGGCGCCCACGGCTGTCACACTGGCGCCGACGGCTGTCACACTGGCCAACGGCTGTCACACTGGCGCCCACGGCTGTCACACTGGCGCCGACGGCTGTCACACTGGCGGACGACTGTCACACTGGCCGACAGATGTCACACTGGTCCACGGCTGTCACACTGGTCCACGGCTGTCATACTAGCCGACGGCTGTCACACTGGCCGACGGCTGTCACACTGGCGCCGACGGCTGTCACACTGGCGCCGACGGCTGTCACACTGGCACCGACGGCTGTCACACTGGTCCACGGCTGTCACACTGGCCGACGGCTGTCACACTGGCGCCGACGGCTGTCACACTGGCGCCGACGGCTGTCACACTGGCCGACGGCTGTCACACTGGTCCACGGCTGTCACACTGGTCCACGGCTGTCACACTGGCGCCGACGGCTGTCACACTGGCGCCGACGGCTGTCACACTGGCGCCGACGGCTGTCACACTGGCGCCGACGGCTGTCACACTGGTCCACGGCTGTCACACTGGCCGACGGCTGTCACACTGGCGCCGACGGCTGTCACACTGGCGCCGACGGCTGTCACACTGGCGCCGACGGCTGTCACACTGGCCCACGACTGTCACACTGGCCGACGGCTGTCACACTGGCGCCGACGGCTGTCACACTGGCCCACGGCTGTCACACTGGCGCCGACGGCTGTCACACTGGCCCACGACTGTCACACTGGCCGGCGGCTGTCACACTGGCGCCGACGGCTGTCACACTGGCGCCGACGGCTGTCACACTGGCCGACGGCTGTCACACTGGTCCACGGCTGTCACACTGGCCGACGGCTGTCACACTGGCCCACGACTGTCACACTGGCCGACGGCTGTCACACTGGCGCCGACGGCTGTCACACTGGCCCACGGTTGTCACACTGGCGCCGACGGCTGTCACACTGGCCCACGGCTGTCACACTGGCGCCGACGGCTGTCACACTGGCGCCGACGGCTGTCACACTGGCGCCGACGGCTGTCACACTGGCGCCGACGGCTGTCACACTGATCGACGGTTGTCACACTGTCCTACGGTTGTCACACTGGCCGACGGCTGTCACACTGGCGCCGACGGCTGTCACACTGATCGACGGTTGTCACACTGTCCTACGGTTGTCACACTGGCCGACGGCTGTCACACTGGCGCCGACGGCTGTCACACTGGCCGACGGCTGTCACACTGGCCGACGGCTGTCACACTGGCGCCGACGGCTGTCACACTGGCCGATGGCTGTCACATGGCCGACGGCTGCCACACTGGCCGACGGCTGTCACACTGGCCGACGGCTGTCACACTGGCCGACGGCTGTCACACTGGCCGACGGTTGTCACACTGGCGCCGACGGCTGTCACACTGGCCGACGGCTGTCACACTTGCCGTCGGCTGTCACACTGGCGCCGACGGTTGTCACACTGGCGCCGACGGCTGTCACACTGGCCGACGGCTGTCACACTGGTCGACGGCCGTCACACTGGCCGACGACTGTCACACTGGCGCCGACGGCTGTCACACTGGCCGACGGCTGTCATACTGGTCGACGGCCGTCACACTGGCCGACGGCTGTTAATCTTCCAGGAAGAAGATTAACTAGGCGCTAATCCTCAACTATACGCCTCTGTTCACCCAGCAGTGAATGGGTACCTGATTGTTAAACGATTTGACGGGTCGTATTCCGGGGAAAAATTAGGATTATGAACCTGTCGGAAACGCTACGCGTGCTAGTGGCCGTACAAGAACGTGAGATTGTTCTTGTTAAAGATGTAACGGTGGGGGGGGGGATATAACTCTCTTTAATCCATTATTCCACCCCCCAGTTAACTAACGAGGCCGGAGGAAACAGCTTTCTTTAGTCCGTTAGAGCACCTCCAGAGTTCCTACGGCAGCCTCTCTCGTTCAACACCTTGTAACCTAGGTATTCGACTACCTAGGTGCGGGGACTACAAGGCGCCGTAACTTGATCAGCTACCCGCGACTCTAGAGAACTCTAGAACACACTTCACTGCCACAAACGTATAAGAGAACCAAAAGGGAAGAAATGGATAATGAAGTAATTAGTGAGGGGTTGGGGTGAGGGAGGTAGAGAGGTGGGAGGAGGGTCGTCAGTTGAAAGGGAGAGTTTGGAGAGGGGTGGACGGAGAGGAGAGAGAATACGGAGATGAGTGGAGGTAGAGGGAGAAGTAGAAAAGTAGATAGTAGCAGTAGAAAAGTAAATATTAGAAGTAGAAAAGTGCTGCCACCATCCATTCAAGACCATTACATACCAGACAAGGAGTGGAACTTGTCGGAATCACAATATTCTCAAAGATGTTATAAAAAGGTCATTATTAGTATGTTTCATCTGTATCATGTATCCTGTAAGACTCTAACTCAATAACCTCAACAGTGATCATCACTCTCGTTTGCATATTATCCAAAAAATGCCAGATGTAGGAACAATTAAAATCCGATTACAAGTAAAGTGACTCAAGTATTTATTTGGCATGATAAATATCGGAATTCAAGGACTCGAACTGAAGGTTCATTATTAATGTACAAAGTGAGTCATTATCCAAGACTTCGAGAACCCTACAACTGTCTGCCCCTGATCCTCACACAACACTTGTAAACACGACTAAGTCACCTTTCATGCTCAACTCACCAAGTGTCTGCCTATAGCTGGATAGAGAGGGAGGGGGGGGGGAGAGGGTCTGTAGTTGACAGAGACTGTCTCGCCCCGTCCGGCTGACAGCCTCCCTGGCTAGGCTGTCCTCGGTTCTGCTCCGCTGGCTGTTCTCCTGTCTAATCCTCTCGAATCTACAGCTCCCTCAGTATATACTGGGAAACCTAGTAGCTAACTCCGCCCACAAGTAGATAGCCTCAGGCTCTCTACCAAACTACTCCTTAAACGTCGGCATGTTTGACGGCTATCAGGCTACAATTATCAGATTAGCAGAAGCAAGGTGAAATTCTCACGGGCTGACCTCAGGTCACTTGGTGGTCATTAACACTGTAGAGGTGTGACAGACCTGTCAAATCTTGTCTGGCTTGACTCATGTACTATATATATTTTAAATAAAACTAAACAAAACACCTTTACGGTGTTACAAAGATTCAGCTACTGGGGAACAAAAAGTTCCAAGTAGCACGGGCTATGGTGAGCCCGTAGAGGACTTACCCGGCACAGGAGCGGGGCTGTAATGTGAGAGCTCTTGTATATATAAATACTGTTCAGAGGACGCTCACTTCGCTGAAGAGTGCGCGTGTGTTCTGGTACTCAGAGATGGGAGCGGCGGGCTGCGTCTCGCTGGACCGGACCCGTGATAAGAACCAAGAACCTCATCCTCGGAAACAACGAGGTCCTTATGAAAGGACAAAAAATATTAACAAATCCACAAGGGCCATGACGAGGATTCGAACCTGCGTCCGGGAGCATCCCAGACACTGCCTTAATCACAACGGCCCTTGTGGATTTGTTCATTTGATGTATCACGTTAGTGTGATCTCTGTGTGTGTGACAAGAAGTATTGTAAGGACAGTAAGGACTACCACAAAGAAATTTGGTAAGGACAATATTGTATTGTGTATACTGAGGACAACCAATACTGCGGCGAAGGTTGTCTCCTCACAACCCCCTGCGAGTGTTCCAAGTCACTGTCTTCAAGTTATCTTGAGATGATTTCGGGGTTTAGTGCCCCCGCGGCCCGGTCCTCGACCAGGCCTCCACCCCCAGGAAGCAGCCCGTGACAGCTGATTAACTCCCAGGTACCTATTTACTGCTAGGTAACAGGGGTATCAGGGTGACAGAAACTCTGCCCATTGTTTCTCGCCAGCGCCCGGGATCAATCCCGGGACCACAGCATCACGCGCCAGGTTTCTGTGGACTCAGCCACCGGCTCACTGTCGCTACGGCTCTAACACCGTAAGAAACATACACAATAATTGTCTTGCACGTTTACGTGTTAACAGCGCTGGACGGAGCTTAACCTGGAGTTCAAGGTGTAAAAGATCTGTAAAAGTTCTTTTCACTTTCGTAAAGAATTGTTTTTTTTGGTGACGAAGCTTTTGCGATATAAGGAATTCATGTATTTTCATACCTTGTTGTTCTTTGTTTTTATCAAGTATTTATCTAAAGGGTCGACGATTGACGAGAATTCTTGCATTTTTACCTGAAGATCATTATCCCTCTTCTGACTTCGACGGGGACAGGAAGCCGGCGGCTTGTCAAACGCTCCCTCCCCTCCACTCATTATTCATGAGGATTTTTTTTTCAGTTAGATTTTGAACCGGATGTTTCGAGCTACGGCCGTAAGATTGCCGATTTCTGAAACGTCACTATGGAGAGGGGGGGGGGGGATCTTGCTGCATGGGTGACAGCTTCTCATCCGTATCAACCTACCCTGGCCTTGCGCCCTGGTGAAGCCACTCCAGACCGACAACCAGAGTGCAACTCCATAGTCTCCTGAGACTGATGGATCCCTGCTACTATAAGGCTTCCAAACCAGGAAGTTTTCAGACTAAATCAACTGGACGTGAGACGCAAAGCGACACTCACACAATATCTCTCACACACTATAGTGAAACAACAAGATATGCTGTAGACCAAACCACACACTAGAAAGTGAAGGGACGACGACTTTCGGTCCGTCCTGGACCATTCGATTGTGAATAGTCCAGGACGGACCGAAACGTCGTCGTCCCTTCACTTTCTAGTGTGTGGTCTGGTCAACATATTTCAGCCACGTTGTTGTGACTCCTCGTCTGCTGCACAAGATATGCTGTAATTAACCACCGGGTGAAAGTCTGAGACAAGTGTGGCCACCAGGTCGTACAACCGGACGAGGGGCCCACACACCTCCACCTGTTAGTATAAGCGTTCACTGGTGCTACACTATAGGTGCTACACCCAGTATACACTTGAGGAGGAAGAGAGTAACATCATGGTAACCCGGTGCAATGAAGAGTATAATGGCAGGAGGAGGAGGAGGAAGAAGATCAATACATTCCACAGGTTTCCCACGGCCGCCTGCCGGTCCCAGGGAGGCTGGTGGCAACTGTGGTCGACGGTGTGGCAGGCAACACTTCCCCCACACCCCCAGTGGTCGACGGTGTGGCAGGTGACACTTCCCCCACACCCCCAGTGGTCGACGGTGTGGCAGGCAACACTTCCCCCACACCCCCAGTGGTCGACGGTGTGGCAGGCAACACTTCCCCCACACCCCCAGTGGTCGACGGTGTGGCAGGTGACACTTCCCCCACACCCCCAGTGGTCGACGGTGTGGCAGGCAACACTTCCCCCACACCCCCAGTGGTCGACGGTGTGGCAGGCAACACTTCCCCCACACCCCCAGTGGTCGACGGTGTGGCAGGCAACACTTCCCCCACACCCCCAGTGGTCGACGGTGTGGCAGGTGACACTTCCCCCACACCCCCAGTGGTCGACGGTGTGGCAGGTGACACTTCCCCCACACCCCCAGTGGTCGACGGTGTGGCAGGTGACACTTCCCCCACACCCCCAGTGGTCGACGGTGTGGCAGGTGACACTTCCCCCACACCCCCAGTGGTCGACGGTGTGGCAGGTGACACTTCCCCCACACCCCCAGTGGTCGACGGTGTGGCAGGTGACACTTCCCCCACACCCCCAGTGGTCGACGGTGTGGCAGGTGACACTTCCCCCACACCCCCAGTGGTCGACGGTGTGGCAGGTGACACTTCCCCCACACCCCCAGTGGTCGACGGTGTGGCAGGCGACACTTCCCCCACACCCCCAGTGGTCGACGGTGTGGCAGGTGACACTTCCCCCACACCCCCAGTGGTCGACGGTGTGGCAGGCAACACTTCCCCCACACCCCCAGTGGTCGACGGTGTGGCAGGCAACACTTCCCCCACACCCCCAGTGGTCGACGGTGTGGCAGGCAACACTTCCCCCACACCCCCAGTGGTCGACGGTGTGGCAGGCGACACTTCCCCCACACCCCCAGTGGTCGACGGTGTGGCAGGTGACACTTCCCCCACACCCCCAGTGGTCGACGGTGTGATGGGGTGTGACACCAACACTCTCCTCCTGCTAACTACCGCTCTACCACCAACAATTCATGTCAAATCGAGTATTTAATTAACTGTTTCTTCCAACGCTGACAGCCTGTTTAGACAACACTTTTTGTAACAATGTGCATCATCTTATATATATATTAGTATATTTTGGTAGCAGTCTTTCCTGTAGACATATATTATTAAATATGACCGAAAAAGTAAGATTAATAATTCTAACACGAATTTTCTCAATCTTTCGTACATTTCTTTTCACTGTTGGAGGCAATTCAAAAATCAATTCTCCAAAATTCATTTTTATTTCTAGTCTGACGCGACACGAGCGCGTTTCGTAAAACTTATTACATTTTCAAAGACTTTAGTTTACAAATACACAACTGAATAGAACTTACACATCTCCGGTTTTGTTTATATCTACATTTGAGTGAGGTGGATGGGGTGAGGTGGCATTAATATGGTATTAATTTCATCAACACAAGACAGAACAAGAGGTGGCATTAATAGGGTATTAATTTCATCAACACAAGACAGAACACGAAACAATGGGTATTGAAATGGAAGTGATTGTAGAAAGCCTATTGGTCCATATTTCTTGATGCTTCTATATTGGAGCGGAGTCTTGAGGTGGGTAGAATATAGTTGTGCATTAATTGGCTGTTGATTGCTGGTGTTGACCTCCGCTCTTTTCCATGACTGTTACATCATATGGAAAAGGATGGGAAGCTGCCCTTTCTAGATGTAACAGTCATGGAAAAGAGCGGAGGTTTCCACACTGCAGTCTACACTAAGGAAACGAACATAGGAATGTGCCTAAATGCCAACAGCGACTGCCCAGACAGGTAAAAGAGGAGTGTTGTTAACGCATATGTCGACCGTGCTCTAAACCACAGCTCAGAATGGAAGCAAGTCGACGAAGAACTCTGTAGGGTAAGGCAGGTCCTAGTCAACAACGGCTTCTCCAATGGTTTCGTCGAAGACATCATAAGAAGGAAAGTGAAACGCCATGCAACCTCTGAAGAGACAACTAACACAACACCTATACCCCCTATTAGACTATTTTACAGGAACTTCTTTTCCACAGCTCATAAAACAGAGGAAAGGGTCCTGAAAGATATTGTTAATAGAAACGTTATCCCTACAGACAAAAATCAGAGGATACAACTGACGATTTACTATAAAACCAGAAAAACGGCCAGCCTACTCATGAGAAACTCTCCAGACACAAAGCAGAACGCTTTAAAAGAGACCAACGTCGTCTATGCCTTCAAATGCCCACTTAAGGTGTGACTTAAGGTGTGTGAAACATGTTATGAACCAGTCCTCACTAACGTCTCTAAATGTCGTACTTTCTCAATTTTGAATTTGTGACAATGTTTGTATGCGTTCGTGTACGTGTGTACGTGTGCACGTGTACGCGCTTATGTACTCAAGCCCCCCCTCCCTCTCCACCCACTCCTCCCCCCCTCCCTATAATGTAATTAATTTGTAACACCTTGAGAAAGGGGAGAGGAGTGAGGGGAGAGGAGTGAGGGGAGAGGAGTGAGGGGAGAGGAGTGAGGGGAGAGAAGCTGAGTACTGAGGGAGGAGGATAAGTCAGGGATGAGGGGGGCGGGGAGGAAACGGAGATGGGGGTTAGGAGGATAGGGAAACTAGGGACCGGAAGGGACGGGAGAAGAGAAGCTAGGACTGAGGAAGGGAAGGTAACTATCAGGACAAAGCGCCAAGCCACTACGACTATATAGCACTTGGAAGGGGTCAGGATAAGGATTTGGGATGGGACGGGGGGGGGGGGGGAAGGAATTGTGCCCAATCACTTGGACGGTCTCGGGGCATTGAACGCCGACCTGCATGAAGCGAGATCGTCGCTCAACCATCCACCCAAAGCGATTGGGCACCAATCCTCCCCCCCCGTCCCATCCCCCCAATCTGGGGAGTCACAATGGTCAGGGGGGGGGGATGAGGATAGAGGAGAGTCAGTGAAGGGGAGAGAATGAGGGGGAAATTATGGGCAGGGAGTGAGGGGAAAGCGGGGGAGGGAGGGAGAGAGAGAGACCTCACAATCAACTATTAGAGGGGAAAGAACTAGATAACGAGCCACACAGATGGTTTAGTAAACAAGTGACGGGGGGGGGGGGAGGGAGAGCGTGAAACCGATGATTTCCCCTCCCTTCCGTCCCCTCCCTTCCGTCCCCTCCCCACACAGTGTCAAGGGCAGGTCTAGCAATAGATATACACACCGCTCCAGAGGTATGTGGATACTCTGAAGTTGTTGTTTTAGATTTAGCTACTCAGAACGAAATGTTCATGTAGCACGGGCTATGGCGAGCCCGTCTACTCTGAAGTATTCCGGATGGTATATATGAGCGTATATATGACGCTTGGTATGCAGGAAACATCTCTCTGGTCGCCACTGTGTGTATTCACCTAGTTGTATTCACCTAATTGTTCTTGCGGGGGTCGAGCTCGGCTCTTTCGGATCGCCTCTCAACTGTCAATCAATCAACTGTAACTAACTACTATCCACCCCCCCACATACACACCCAGGAAGCAGCTCCGTGACAGCTGACTAACTCCCAGGTACCTATTTACTGCTAGGTAACAGGAGCATCAGGGAGAAAGAAACTTTGCCCATTTGCTTCTGCCTGGTCCGGGAATCGAACCCGGGTCACAGAATTACGAGTCCTGCGCGCTGTCCGCTCAGCTACCAGACCCCCGTATGATGTGTGTGTGTACTTACCTATTTGTGCTTGCGGGGGTTGAGCTCTGGCTCTTTGGTCTGTGTGTGTGTGTGTGTGTGTGTGTGTGTGTGTGTGTGTGTGTGTGTGTGTGTGTGTGTGTACAGGTTTGGTGGGATTGGGGGGTGGGGGGATGAAAGCACAGTAAGGAGAGTGCGCGCGCGCACACACACACGCACACACTAGTTTCCCTAAACTACCAATTTACTGCACCAAACATCTCTACAGCCCATTATGTGACGCCTCTAACATCAACACAAACACTACCCTTCCCCTCCCCCTCTTAAGAAAAATAATTAACTACCTTAATGACACCACTAAAAGGCATCCCACCAGACGGTAACGATCAAACGACTCATTAAACCCCAGGTGAGGCTGACGCCAAGCAATACAAACCCCTACGCACCCGTGCCACAAGACGGAGAGTCGGTCCGCCCGCACCCTCCACCACCACTTAATTAATGTGACAATAATAAGAGGCCAGCAACTTGAAGGTATTGAAGGTAAACCTTATAAGTTATTCTCACACAGGACTTGGCACCCCTCAGTGTTCTAATGTGTTTTCATTATATATAGTTTTATCGCTTCGGGTAATTAGTGGCAAGAGTTCCACTACTCCGCCACACCCTTCGTCTTCCCCAAGGCTCCCTCATCTCCCTCAAGGCTCCCTCACCTCCCCTAATACTCCCTCACCTCCCCCAAGGCTCCCTCACCTCCCCCAATACTCCCTCACCTCCCTCAAGGCTCCCTCACCTCCCCTAATACTCCCTTACCTCCCCCAAGGCTCCCTCACCTCCCCTAATACTCCCTCACCTCCCCCAATACTCCCTGACCTCCCCCAATACTCCCTCACCTCCCCCAAGGCTCCCTCACCTCCCCCAATACTCCCTCACCTCCCCCAAGGCTCCTTCACCTCCCCCAATACTCCCTCACCTCCCTCAAGGCTCCCTCACCTCCCCCAATACTCCCTCACCTCCCCCAAGGCTCCTTCACCTCCCCCAATACTCCCTCAAGGCTCCCTCACCTCCCCCAAGGCTCCCTCACCTCCCCCAAGGCTCCCTCACCTCCCCCAATACTCCCTCACCTCCCCCAAGGCTCCCTCACCTCCCCCAATACTCCCTCACCTCCGCCAACGCTCCCTCACATCCCCCAAGACTCCCTCACCTCCCCCAATACTCCCTCACCTCCCCCAACGCTCCCTCACATCCCCCAAGACTCCCTCACCTCCCCCAATACTCCCTCACCTCCCCCAATACTCCCTCACCTCCCCCAAGGCTCCCTCACCTCCCCCAATACTCCCTCACCTCCCTCAAGGCTCCCTCACATCCCCTAAGACTCCCTCACCTCCCCCAATACTCCCTCACCTCCCCCAAGGCTCCTTCACCTCCCCCAATACTCCCTCACCTCCCTCAAGGCTCCCTCACCTCCCCCAACGCTCTCTCACCTCCCCCAAGGCTCCCTCACCTCCCCCAATACTCCCTCACCTCCCCCAAGGCTCCTTCACCTCCCCCAATACTCCCTCACCTCCCCCAAGGCTCCCTCACCTCCCCCAATACTCCCTCACCTCCCCCAAGGCTCCTTCACCTCCCCCAATACTCCCTCACCTCCCCGAAGGCTCCCTCACCTCCCCCAAGACTCCCTCACCTCCCCCAATACTCCCTCACCTCCCCCAAGGCTCCCTCACCTCCCCCCAACGCTCCCTCACATCCCCCAAGACTCCCTCACCTCCCCCAATACTCCCTCACCTCCCCCAAGGCTCCCTCACCTCCCCCAAGGCTCCCTCACATCCCCCAAGACTCCCTCACCTCCCCCAATACTCCCTCACCTCCCCCAAGGCTCCCTCACCTCCCCCAACGCTCCCTCACATCCCCCAAGACTCCCTCACCTCCCCCAATACTCCCTCACCTCCCCCAAGGCTCCCTCACCTCCCCCAACGCTCCCTCACATCCCCCAAGGCTCCCTCACCTCCCCCAACGCTCCCTCACATCCCCCAAGACTCCCTCACCTCCCCCAATACTCCCTCACCTCCCCCAAGGCTCCCTCACCTCCCCCAACGCTCCCTCACCTCCCCCAAGACTCCTCTTCGTGTAACCAAACTCTTACACGACACGTTGAGAACACTGACCTTTGATACGTTTACCGGTGCGCTTTTTGGCTGAGAACACATGCGCAGCTGCGCTAATTACTTATAGGGCATCTGGGGTAGCTGCACTAATTAGTTACAGGCCCCTGGGTAGCTGCACTAATTAGTTACAGGCCCCTGGGTAGCTGCACTAATTAGTTACAGCCCCTGGGTAGCTGCACTAATTAGTTACAGCCCCTGGGTAGCTGCACTAATTAGTTACAGCCCCCTGGGTAGCTGCACTAATTAGTTACAGCCCCCTGGGTAGCTGCACTAATTAGTTACAGCCCCTGGGTAGCTGCACTAATTAGTTACAGCCCCCTGGGAAGCTGCACTAATTAGTTACAGCCCCCTGGGTAGCTGCACTAATTAGTTACAGGTCCCCTGGGTAACTGCACTAATTAGTTACAGGCCCCCTAGGGGTAGCTGTACTAATTAGTTACAGCCCCCTGGGTAGCTGCACTAATTAGTTACAGCCCCCTGGGTAGCTGCACTAATTAGTTACAGCCCCCTGGGTAGCTGCACTAATTAGTTACAGCCCCCTAGGGGTAGCTGTACTAATTAGTTACAGCCCCCTGGGTAGCTGCACTAATTAGTTACAGGCCCCCTAGGGGTAGCTGTACTAATTAGTTACAGCCCCCTGGGTAGCTGCACTAATTAGTTACAGGCCCCTGGGTAGCTGCACTAATTAGTTACAGCCCCCTGGGTAGCTGCACTAATTAGTTACAGCCCCCTGGGTAGCTGCACTAATTAGTTACAGGCCCCTGGGTAACTGCACTAATTAGTTACAGGCCCCCTAGGGGTAACTGCACTAATTAGTTACAGGTCCCCTGGGTAACTGCACTAATTAGTTACAGCCCCCTGGGTAACTGCACTAATTAGTTACAGGTCCCCTGGGTAGCTGCACTAATTAGTTACAGCCCCCTGGGTAGCTGCACTAATTAGTTACAGCCCCTGGGTAGCTGCACTAATTAGTTACAGCCCCCTAGGGGTAGCTGCGGTAATTAGTTACAGTCCCCCTAGGGGTAGCTGTACTAATTAGTTACAGCCCCCTGGGTAGCTGCACTAATTAGTTACAGCCCCCTGGGTAGCTGCACTAATTAGTTACAGCCCCCTGGGTAGCTGCACTAATTAGTTACAGCCCCCTGGGTAGCTGCGCTAATTAGTTACAGTCCCCCTAGGTAGCTGCACTAATTAGTTACAGGCCCCCTAGGGGTAGCTGCACTAATTAGTTACAGCCCCCTGGGTAGCTGCGCTAATTAGTTACAGTCCCCCTAGGTAGCTGCACTAATTAGTTACAGCCCCCCTGGGTAGCTGCACTAATTAGTTACAGCCCCCTGGGTAGCTGAGCTACAACCCCTGGATGTTTACCCTGGGGGAAAATAATCACTGAATAACGTAAACAAGTTTTAAAAACAATAAACGCTAGCGTTGCGTAACGTAGCGTGGTGATCCGTTAGTGTTATTAACACGCCCGATAACGAACATGTAGCAAGAAGGTGAGAATTTGATTGGCCACTACACCTTAGGGGCCAGATTCACGAAGCAGTTACGCAAGTACTTACGAACCTGTTCATATTTCCTCAATCTTTGACGGCTTTGGTTACATTTATTAAACAGTTTACCAGCATGAGAACTTGCCAATCAACTGTTGTTATTGTTATAAACAGCCTCCTGGTGCTTCGGAGCTCATTAACTGTTTGATAACTGTAAACAAAGCCGCCAAAGATTGAGAAAAGATGTACCGATTTCCAAGTGCTTCCGTAACTGCTTCGTGAATCTGGCCCCACACCACCACCACGCCCACACCATCACCACGCCCACATCAGGAGGGCGGGTCGGGTCCGTCTCAACACCCACACCTCAACAGTTAAGGATCAGAGCCCAATCGTGTCTCCCTGTCCAGGACATGAACCAGGGTAGACAGTGCTGGGTGAGGGCTCGGCTACATTGCAAGGCAGCAATAGTAAGCTTTAATTCATCATTTATGTTTCCAGAAAACATTCCTTTCTCATTTACTTAATTCCATTTGGCTTTCTCTCTACTGGAGAGAAAACCGAAAAACTGGGGAGCCGGTCGGCCGAGCGGACAGCACGCTGGACTTGTGATCCTGTGGTCCTGGGTTCGATCCCAGGCGCCGGCGAGAAACAATGGGCAGAGTTTCTTTCACCCTATGCCCCTGTTACCTAGCAGTAAAATAGGCACCTGGGAGTTAGTCAGCTGTCACGGGCTGCTTCCTGGGGGTGGAGGCCTGGTCGAGGACCGGACCGCGGGGACACTAAAAAAGCCCCGAAATCATCTCAAGATAACCTCAAGATAACCGGTGTAAGCAGAAGGGAAGATAGTGGGGAGAGAGCCTTCTGCTTTTTCAATCTTGATTTCGTGTGTTGAGAGAAGAATATGAAGGAGTGACAGTGTCAGTGACGCCGCCTCTCTCCATCCAATTACGAAAGCTGTACATCCTTCACGGCGGTTCACTTCACAATAGTTGATGCGTTACGATACGCCACGAGGTTGTCTATAATGACCTCGCAGCGTTTGCGAGCTCGTAAGTCTTTTATAAATGTAAACAGAGCCACCATGGTTGTGGGAAGATGAAGAGGTGTCGTAAGTGGGCACGTAAATGCTTGGTGAATACGGAACGAGGCCAGGTGAAGCTCAGTACTAGAACCTCTCGTCTGCGACCACATCTTAAGGCGCCGCACTCTAAGACGACACTCTGCTGCCGCACTCTAAGACGACACACTGCCGCCTCACTCTAAGACGACACACTGCCGCCTCACTCTAAGACGTCACTCTGCTGCCGCACTCTAAGACGACACACTGCCGCCTCACTCTAAGACGACACACTGCCGCCTCACTCTAAGACGACACACTGCTGCCGCACTCTAAGACGCCAATCTCTCTCGCTACACCCTGTCACCATTGCAGCTGTCGTTGACACCACAACCAAAACATGGCACCACTACTACTCCACCACAACAACCACTACCACCACCATCACCACCACCACCACCATCACCACCACCACCACCACCACCACCACCATCACCACCACCACCACCATCACCACCACCACCACCACCACCACCATCACCACCACCACCACCATCACCACCACCACCATCACCACCACCACCATCATCACCACCACCACCATCATAAATCTAAAAATCCAAGTATTTGACAGTATTCCCGGGTTCTTTTTGACACCCGGCAGGTCTTGTTCCACCAAACTGGCAACTCCATTTTCCCGCCAAGTTGGGTCGGCGGGCGAGGCCGTCCAAGTGCGCCTAAACAAAGAATGGGCAAATTTCTAATCAGGGGCGTCATTAGTTTTTGCCGATAAACAAAGACTTAGGAAAGAAAGGGTTTAAGCTAATTTTCCTCTGACTTATTCATTTTAGCTCAAGATATGAGAGAGAAAATTTCGCTTTTTCTCACGAATCTTGTAGAATAGGAAATTCAGATTTTTGTGTTCGAGAGATATTTTCATGGAATCTGCTGTGATGTCTTCCACCTGGTCATTCTGGTCAGTAACTGCTACAATTTTAATACCATTTTGTTCTCAATACGGCGTTTCACTTCGTTAGCCACTTTTATTTCAACAGCATTCATGTTGGCGTTACCTTATGGCCAGCAGCTTGGCCAGGCTGGGGGCTGGTCGGCCGAGGTAATGCTGATAGCTAGCGGCCGAGGCGGGACTGGGGGCTGGCCGGCCAAGGCAGGATTGGGGGCTGGCCGGCCGAGGCAGGACTGGGGGGCTGGCCGGCCGAGGCAGGACTGGGGGGCTGGCCGGCCGAGGCGGGACTGGGGGGGCTAGCCGGCCGAGGCAGGATTGGGGGCTGGCCGGCCGAGGCGGGACTGGGGGCTGGCCGGCTGAGGCGGGACTGGGGGGCTAGCCGGCCGAGGCAGGACTGGGGGGCTGGCCGGCCGAGGCAGGACTGGGGGGCTGGCCCGCCGGCCGAGGCGGCACTGGGGGCCGGCCGGCCGAGGTGCCTTATCTCTGACCCGGCCAGCAAGACAAAAACACACACTAACTTCAACATTGGCTACTGAAATTTCGAGGGTGGAGGTGGTGGGTGTATGTAGAGCATAAAGAACCGCGGGGGTTAAGGGTCATCATCCCTGAAGCCAGACACGGGATGCTCGACGCTAGAGACACTCTGGCCGGGTCACTTATCGCGTTACAATTTTATCTAACTTGCGGATGGACGGGTCTGGGCTATTCAGGGAAGGCGGGGCGGAAGATTTACTTGTGTGTCCATCGCTGGCTAGGAGGGAGAGGGGGGGGGGGGGGGAGGGAAGGACGGGAGGCAGCGAGAGAGAGAGAGAGAGGAAAGGACGGGGAGGCAGCAAGAGAGGAATAGTGCCCAACCCCTTGGAAGGTCGGGGATCGAACGCCGACCTGCATGAAGCGACGAGTGTCTCTCTCCGACACTCTGGCCGGAGAGAGAGGCATTCTCCCGCTGCCTCACACACACACACACACACACACACACACACACACACACACACACACACACACACACACACACTCAACATGATTCACACACAGACACACACGCAACATAATTCACACACACACACACATGTGCACACACACACACACATGTGCACACACACACACACATGTACACACACACTAACCAACCACGAATATAGCACCACCAAACCGGCCTCCCTCAAAATCCCTTTCGTGTAGCATAACAACACGAATTACTCGCAAGAATTTACGAATTATTACGTTTAAATCCACCATCTAAATGCAAGGACATCCCCCCCCCCCCCGGCATCAGGGCAGGAACCTCACGGCCAGAGCGCAAGATAGATTCAAGAACCCCTTCACTTATTCCCATGTTGGGATTCACTACTATTCAAAATCGCCGAGCGTCTGATTCGCTCTCAAGGGGTCGACGTAGCCAAGTTGATGCACAAAGTGGGAGATAAGATGGCGGGTTGTCCCCGACCTGCGATAAGGCAGGTCCAGAGGGACTCTCTCTCCGACCAGAGGCCCCCAAATGCAGGGATAGTAATCCTCTCACCACGTCTGCTTACATCCTCATCCTGCATATATCCTTATGCCGCACACCCTTGCTCATCCTCCACACACACACACACACACACACACACACACACACACACACACACACACACACACACACACACACACACACAGTGTGTGGGGCATTATATATTATATAACATTATAGGGACATTATAGGGACTCCCTATAGTAACATTATAGGGACCTCGTAGCCAGGTGGACAGCGCGCAGGACTCGTAATTCTGTGGCGCGGGTTCGATTCCCGCACGAGGCAATAACAAATGGGCAAAGTTTCTTTCACCCTGAATGCCACTGTTACCTAGCAGTAAATAGGTACCTGGGAGTTAGTCAGCTGTCACGGGTTGCTTCCTGCTGTGTGTGTGTGTGTGTGTGTGTGTGTGTGTGTGTGTGTGTGTGTGTGTGTGTGTGTGTGTGTGTGTGTGGTGTGGGGGAAAAAAAGTAGTTAGTAAACAGTTGATTGACAGTTGAGAGGCGGGCCGAAAGAGCAAAGCTCAACCCCCGCAAACACAACTAGGTGAATACAGTAGTGAGACTGTGTGTGTGTGTGTGTGTGTGTGTGTGTGTGTGTGTGTGTGTGTGTGTGTGTGTGTGTGTGTGTGTGTGTGTTGTAAAGTAGTTTCATAGCGTTATATGACAAAGAGTGCTGGGAAGACGGGACACCACGAGCGTAGCTCTCATACACTTAGGTAATTACCACCTCGTGTAGGATGATTCAAAGGATCAATAATACGGTGTTTTAATATTTATTAATACGTCGCAATTTGAACGGATTGCTCGCTTGCTGTAGCTCTATATTGTACTGTTGTATTATCTTTGCTACAGTTTATGGGGAGGTGTAGACATGGTGTTGTGTCCGCTGCTGGTGTATTGGCTACAACCACCACCCTCACTATCACCATCGCCACCGTCACTATCATCACTACCAACATCATCACTTTTACCACAATCACCATCACTGTCACCATTACCACTAGCACCGTCCCTATTACCACCATCATTATCATCACCACGCTAATCACCACTCCCCCCTCCCTCACTATACCAACAACCATTCCCCCCACCATCCCCTCACCATTCCCCTCACCATCCCCTCACCATTCCTCTCACCATCCCCTCACCATTCCCCCCACCATTCCCCTCACCATTCCCTCACCATTCCCCTGAGCACGTCAGCCGGCGCCACAACCCTTCCCTGACGGCACTCGAGCGACTGTTGCTGGTGACGTCTACAAGTTTGAAGGGTTAGATCAATTACCAGCAACAGTTGAGGTGGATCACTGTCAGCGCGCCCCTCCACCCCTCCCGCCACCACCACATAATACACCCTCCCTCTTGTCTCAGCCGCGGGTGCTCGCTTTCCCTTCCTCCAATCATCTTGTTTCACTCCAGTAAACAACAGCGGGGTGGATCCGCCGTCCTTCTGCAGGATGGAAGGAATTATCAGGGAGAAAGCGCCAAGCCTTTACGCTATATAGCACTGGGGAAGGAGCTATGAGACCGGGGGGAAGGAATGGTGTCTTACCACTTGGACGGTCGGGGATTGAACGCCGATTTGCAGGACGTGGTAGACTCCTGCAGGGATCACCAGGTGTTGGACGAGGCTTGTAGAGAAATAAGATTATATTCTTTAATAACATGTTCTTTATATAACTGCCGGGTGATCGCCAACGAGAATTTCCCCTCAAATGGATGTCAGAATGACTTACCTGATCATCCTATATTACCTATTGTGTTGGCTGTGGCTTGGCTGGTCCCAGACCGCCGCCACGGGGCACCACATCACTACTTGAACTATATGTTTAACACATCTCTAACCCTGTCCATGGAGGACAGAAGAAAATGTATATATGCTGGTTAGCATTGTAAATGTGTGGCCACGTCTGTGGTAGAAAATATTAATAATAATAAAAAAAACTACTTAACAATCCCACCCGTTAAGGAAAGAACTTGTTCAGCAGCTCAAAAGCAAGTTCTCAAGTTCGTCACATTATTCAACTGTTGTGTCTGGTAACTGCCGACACCCTTAGAATGGTACAGTCAAGATGAATGGTAGAGAACAGTGTGTGTGTGTGTGTGTGTGTGTGTGTGTGTGTGTGTGTGTGTGTGTGTGTGTGTGTACTCACCTAGTTGTACTCACCTAGTTGTGTTTGCGGGGGTTGAGCTCTGGCTCTTTGGTCCCGCCTCTCAACCGTCAATCAACAGGTGTACAGATTCCTGAGCCTATCGGGCTCTGTCATATCTACACTTGAAACTGTGTATGGAGTGAGCCTCCACCACATCACCCCCTAATGCATTCCATTTGTCAACCACTCTGACACTAAAAAAGTTCTTTCTAATATCTCTGTGGCTCATTTGGGCACTCAGTTTCCACCTGTGTCCCCTTGTGCGTGTTCCCCTTGTGTTAAATAGACTGTCTTTATCTACCCTATCAATCCCCTTCAGAATCTTGAATGTGGTGATCATGTCCCCCCTAACTCTTCTGTCTTCCAGCGAAGTGAGGTTTAATTCCCGTAGTCTCTCCTCGTAGCTCATACCTCTCAGCTCGGGTACTAGTCTGGTGGCAAACCTTTGAACCTTTTCCAGTTTAGTCTTATCCTTGACTAGATATGGACTCCATGCTGGGGCTGCATACTCCAGGATTGGCCTGACATATGTGGTATACAAAGTTCTGAATGATTCTTTACACAAGTTTCTGAATGCCGTTCGTATGTTGGCCAGCCTGGCATATGCCGCTGATGTTATCCGCTTGATATGTGCTGCAGGAGACAGGTCTGGCGTGATATCAACCCCCAAGTCTTTTTCCTTCTCTGACTCCTGAAGAATTTCCTCTCCCAGATGATACCTTGTATCTGGCCTCCTGCTCCCTACACCTATCTTCATTACATTACATTTGGTTGGGTTAAACTCTAACAACCATTTGTTCGACCATTCCTTCAGCTTGTCTAGGTCTTCTTGAAGCCTCAAACAGTCCTCTTCTGTTTTAATCCTTCTCATAATTTTAGCATCGTCCGCAAACATTGAGAGAAATGAATCGATACCCTCCGGGAGATCATTTACATATATATGTGTGTGTGAGTGTGTGTGTGTGTGTGTGTGTGTGTGTGTGTGTGTGTGTGTGTGTGTGTGTGTGTGTGTGTGTGTGTACATTGTCTCATTCTAAACGTTCATAAACCAGGGGCCAGATTCACGAAGCAGTTACGCAAGCACTTACGAACCTGTCCATCTTTTCTCAATCTTTGGCGACTTTGGTTACAATTATTAAACAGTTAATGAGCTCCGAAGCACCAGGAGGCTGTTTATAACAATAACAACAGTTGATTGACAAGTTTTCATGCTTGTAAACTGTTTAATAAATGTAACCAAAGCCGTAAAAGATAAAGGAAAGATGTACAGGTTCGTAAGTACTTGCGTAACTGCTTTGTGAATCTGGCCTCAGGTTAGAAGGTCAGGTAGTTACAGGGAGGAAGCGTTAAGACAATATAGCACTTACAATAGGGTATGATGACGGTTGCACACTTATGACCGTCGGGAATCGAACGCCGACCATGCAATAACCGAGACATTTGCACTACCACTAATGTGATGAACGATAAACATGAAACAAGTTAGAAATACAACGAGGGCGAGGTAGCCGTCACATAGAAGTAGCCGTCACAACTGCAAGAAAAATGACAGGTTGGATAACAAGAACTTTTCACACTAGAGATGCTATACCGATGATGATACTTTTCAAAACGCTTGTGCTCTCTAGAGTGAAGTACTGCTGCACAATGACAGCCCCTTTCAAAGCTGGAGAAATTGCTGACCTAGAGAGCGTGCAGAGATCCTTTACTGCTAGAATCCACTCAGTAAAACATCTAAATTACTGGGACCGACTAAAGAGCCTAAATCTGTACTCCTTTGAGCGCAGGCGGGAGAGATACATAATAATTTACACGTGGAAAATAATTGAGGGGCTGGTCCCAAACCTGCACACAGAAATAACACCACATGAGACCAGAAGACATGGCAGGATGTGCAGAATACCCCCGTTGAAAAGCAGAGGTGCAACAGGTACTCTGAGAGAGAACTCTATCAACATCAGAGGCCCGAGACTGTTCAACACGCTTCCACTACACATAAGGGGCATAACTGGCCGACCCCTCACAGTGTTCAAGAGAGAACTGGATAAGCACCTCCAAAGGATACCTGATCAACCAGGCTGTGACTCATACGTCAGGCTGCGAGCAGCCGCGTCTAACAGCCTGGTTGATCAGTCCAGCAACCAGGAGGCCTGGTCGACGACCGGGCCGCGGGGACACTAAGCCCCGGAAGCACCTCAAGGTAGCCTCAAGGTAGGAGGTATAGCGTGGGGTCATGTTAAGGGTATAGCAAATACCGATAGATCTGCAGAGATGACCTAGGAAAGCAGAGGCAGACAGAGAAGAAAGCAGCCTAAACAAAGATAACAAAAAGGTTAAACATAGTGTGAAGGAGACACTGATAAAGATAAGACAGTACAATAGGTGGATGACCTATTTACCACAATATAAAAATTGGGGATCTTATAAGTGGTCTTATAAGATATACTGTAATTGCAAGACCCATTTTATTGCTAGTATAAATTGTTCCCCCGTGGCGCAGTGGTAAGACACTCGCCCGACGCTTAGCGAGCGCTTTGGCCCTGAGTTCGTATCCTGACTGGGGAGGATTGACCGGGCACCAATCCTGAACTGTAGCCTCTGTTCACCCAACAGTAAAATGGGTACCTGGTTGTTAAACGATTTGGCGGGTCGTATTCCAGGGAAAAATTAGGATTAAGGACCTGCCAGAAACACTGTAAGAATGAAAAAGAATGTAAGAACTCTTGTATATATATATATATATATATATATATATATATATATATATATATATATATATATATATATATATATATATATAAATATATACTAAAACATTAAGGAAATAGATTATGGAAACTCTAATCAAATTTTAAGAAACAAAACAGAGTTGCCCTGATCCAGACATATAAAATACTCAGTATTTTAGGTGGAGGGCACGGAGGAGGGCAGAAAGTTGGGGTCATGTTTGTGACGGGCAGAAAGTTGGGGTTATGTTTGTGACGGGCAGAAAGTTGGGGTCATGTTTGTGACGGGCAGAAAGTTGGGGTCATGTTTGTGACGGGCAGAAAGTTGGGGTCTTGTTTGTGACGGGCAGAAAGTTGGGGTCATGTTTGTGACGGGCAGAAAGTTGGGGTCATGTTTGTGACGGGCAGAAAGTTGAAGTCATGTTTGTGACGGGCAGAAAGTTGGAGTCATGTTTGTGACGGGCAGAAAGTTGGAGTCATGTTTGTGACGGGCAGAAAGTTGAAGTCATGTTTGTGACGGGCAGAAAGTTGGAGTCATGTTTGTGACGGGCAGAAAGTTGGAGTCATGTTTGTGACGGGCAGAAAGTTGAAGTCATGTTTGTGACGGGCAGAAAGTTGAAGTCATGTTTGTGACGGGCAGAAAGTTAGGATCTTGTTTGTGACGGGCAGAAAGTTAGGATCTTGTTTGTGACGGGCAGAAAGATAGGATCTTGTTTGTGACGGACAGAAAGTTAGGATCTTGTTTGTGACGGGCAGAATGTTTGTGACGGGCAGGAAGTTAGGATCTTGTTTGTGACGGGCAGAAAGTTGGGATCTTGTTTGTGACGGGCAGAAAGTTGAAGTCATATTTGTGACGGGCAGAAAGTTGAAGTCATGTATGTGACGGGCAGAAAGTTGGGGTTTTACATGGTGTGTGTGACGCAGAAAGTAGAGAACTTAAAGTGTGTGAGTATTCACCTAGTTGTGCTTGCGGGGGTTGAGCTCTGGCTCTTTCGGCCCGCCTCTCAACTGTCAATCAACCTTTTTTTCTCTCTCACACACACACGCAGGAAGCAGCCCGTAGCAGCTGTCTACGGAGACAGCTGCTACGGGCTGCTTCCTGTGGATATGTGTGTGTGTGTTAGAGAGAAATATATGAAGTAGACATAATTGGTTAGAAAGGCGGGGTCCAAGAGCTAATTGCTTGATTCTGCAGATACAAATAGTAAAATATACCCAAATCCCAACTATGCTCTTCCCTAGCAAAGATCACGGCTACCTAAACCCAATCCAACAACCACAGATATTCTTTTGAAAAGCCAGTTAACAAAATACCTCCAAATATAAGAGTCCCCCCCCCCGTAGCAACCTCCTCCGTAGCCCCCTCCCCTATAGCCCCCTCCCCCGTAGCCCCCTCCCCTGTAGCCCCCTCCCCTTAGCCCCCTCCCCCGAAGCCCTCTCTCCCCCATTAACAAAAAAGCGGTGAAAACAGCGGGGTGAAAAATGGGCGTGAGCGTCAATAAAGTAAACATGTTGGGTTACCGCCCCGGGCAGGTTCCAGCAGTTGTCTCATAATTGAAAACCAGTCAGCCGTGGAGAGACCGCGGGCTCTCTCTGTAACTTGTCCTGTCGGTCGCTTTACTCCTGCTGCTGCTGCTGCTGCTGCTGCACTCTGTGCTCCTGTTGGCCTCTGTGCTCCTGCTGTAGCTCTGCTGCTGCTGCTGCCCCTCTGTGCTCCTGCTGTAGCTCTGCTGCTTTACTGCTGCTGCCCCTCTGTGCTCCTGCTGTAGCTCTGCTGCTTTACTGCTGCTGCCCCTCTGTGCTCCTGCTGTAGCTCTGCTGCTGCTGCCCCTCTGTGCTCCTGTTGTAGCTCTGCTGCTGCTGCTGTTGTTGCCCCTCTGTGCTGCTGTAGCTCTGCTGCTGCTGCTGCACTCTGTGCTCCTGTTGTAGCTCTGCTGCTGCTGCCCCTCTGTGTGTAGCTCTGCTGCTGCTGCCCTCTGTGTGTAGCTCTGCTGCTGCTGACTCCATTTTGCTGCTTTCCTATTGCTATTGATGCTATAGTTGCGCTCCTGCAGCTTTACTGCTGTGGCTTGTGTTGTAGATGATGCTGCTGCAGCTGCTGTGGCTGCTGTTGGAACCGTTTTATTGCTAATTTTGACCTGATCAGAGACCGGGTCGCGGGGGCGTTGATCCACGGGGAATCACCGCAAGCTAACTCTTACCGTTGCTGTTTAATGACGATAAATAATGAATACTGATGATTTGTGCTTCTGTAGAAGTGATGGAGGTGGTGAGCGTGGCAGTGCGGCTTGATCCACTAGACTGTGGATTGGAAGTGGCTGGCGTGGGGTTCACAATTTCACTTAATTACTTGATTAGGCGAAGCGTTATGCCAATTAGTGAATTGGATTTCACAATTATTATTATTTTTTTCACAATTAAAAACAATTATTTATGTTGCTCCTCAGAGTGTTACGCGAGCACTTAGGAACCTGTACATCTTTTCTCAATCTTTGGCGGCTTTGTTTACAATTATCAGGTAATGAGCTCCGAAGCACCAGGAGGCTGTTTATAACAATAACAACAGTTGATTTGGGAAGTTTTCATGCTTGTAAACTATTTAATAAATGTAACCAAAGCCGTCAAAGATTGAGGAAAGATGTACACGTTCGTAAGTGCTTGCGTAACTGCTTCGTGAATCTGGCCCCCTGAGGTGTTGCGAGGCCGGTGACACCCAGACACCCAGACGGGGTGTACAGAGAGGCGACTGCATACAGCATTAAGGAGCTACGCTTTCTGTCAGGAATCTTGGTTATGTGAGCCTTCATGAGTGCGTGAGTGCGTGTTGTATATGTACTCCACCACCAACCACGTTATGGCTACACTCTAAATAATAACGCCTTGTTTTACACACCTCTTCATTATATTCGCTGTTACAAACATGCAAGGCCCACAGCGGGAGTTCGACTCCAAGGCCGACAGCGGGAGTTCGACTCCAAGGCCGACAGCGGGAGTTCGACTCCAAGGCCGACAGCGGGAGTTCGACTCCAAAGCCGACAGCGGGAGTTGGACTCCAAGGCCCACAGCGGGAGTTCGACTCCAAGGCCGACAGCGGGAGTTCGACTCCAAGGCCCACAGCGGGAGTTCGACTCCAAGGCCGGCAGCGGGAGTTCGACTCCAAGGCCGACAGCGGGAGTTCGACTCCAAGGCCGACAGCGGGAGTTCGACTCCAAGGCCGACAGCGGGAGTTCGACTCCAAGGCCGACAGCGGGAGTTCGACTCCAAGGCCGACAGCGGGAGTTCGACTCCAAGGCCCACAGCGGGAGTTCGACTCCAAGGCCCACAGCGGGAGTTCGACTCCAAGGCCGACAGCGGGAGTTCGACTCCAAGGCCGACAGCGGGAGTTCGACTCCAAGGCCGACAGCGGGAGTTCGACTCCTAGGCCGACAGCGGGAGTTCGACTCCAAGGCCGACAGCGGGAGTTCGACTCCAAGGCCGACAGCGGGAGTTCGACTCCAAGGCCGACAGCGTCGCCCTCCCCTCTCCAGAGCTCAGCAAATCAGCTGATGCCTGGCGTTAAGGTGTTCAGGGTGGTACAGGTGCGGTCAGGTAATTAGTGTCTCGGAGAGGTGGAGGAGGGGGGGGGGGGGAGGGTGAAGGAGGGGAGAGGGAGGGATTGGATCAATACAATCCATCTCTAGTTCAGTTGAGCTCGGGCTGGACTCTACTGTTTCTCGTTCACTTTCACTCACTCTCACAATCTCACAATTACTCATTCTCATGGACTCTTACTCTTCTAGCTCATTCATACACCTCACTATGAGAGAGAAGATTAACCCAGAACCTCTCCAGGTATGAATACATAAGGTCAGACAAAGACAATCTAATTGGCATCAGTGGTTCATGAACAAGGCAATGCAGATAATCACTCATGACGAATAGGTCTTGTCTCTGGTATCAATTCCCGTGAGTATTTTGTATATGGTGGTCATGTCTTTCTTAATACTTTCCTTAATCAGTGACAAGAGGGGTTTAAGTCCCTCTTTCCTTGCACCTCATAACTCTCAAGTGGTCCGTTCTGTGTTTGGTGAGATATGGACTCCAGACTGCCACTGCATATATCTGAATTGGTCTGATATACGTGGTAGAGAGTTTTGAACAACTGTCAACAGGGGTCCGAACCACAAAGGACTCCTGTGAGGGCGTACTGGTAATGTCTCGCTGCTCCGATGATCGTATTCTCACTGTTTGAAGTTGCTTAGGCACTCTCTTATATTCCTATCTTGTAACAACAACTTTTTCCTCCAACTAGTGGGGCAGTGAGCCAACAGTTTTGTCGACATATCGAAAATGTACATATCTTTGTCGACTCTTCTCAGAGGTTTCTAACACATATCGGATGGCATCATATTCTACCAATTGTGCGAGGCAGGACTGGCCTTTCTTGAGCCTTTGCTAGTGTCGTACAAGGGCCCTTGTCTAATGGTGCACTATTAGTCTCATGCACTCTAATACATAACATTGCAAGATATACATGTAAGGGAGACATGGCTGTAGTTTAGCATTTTGTGACTTTATATATTTTTATATAATGGCCCTATGTATACTGGCTTCCAGCTTTGGCAAGATGGTCTATTCCTAATGACATGTTGTATATCATGTTAAGTGACTAGCACCAGGGTTCAGTTCCATCTTTTAGTGTCGAAGGGGACATCTCCTGCCTCTTTCGATAGCCTTTCCCAAGTCCAACTCCAGCAAGTTGTTCCACCTTCAACTCCACAGCGCTCCAGGGAGACCTCCACTAACCTTGACACACCTTGACACACCTTGACACACCTTGACACACCTTGACAGCTTGCTACAGTTGCAGCACCGTAACCCAAGCACCGGTGTTAAGGTCTCTTATATATATATGTGGCGAACACATGGCCCCCAGCCGTGCTATGTATCACCAGTGACTCGTGTCTCACCTGTGTGATTTGAATCACAAATCATGCCCCATGTTGCAGATGATATATATGTGTCAGTATTGTGGCACAGGTGATACATGTGGCATGTAGGCCCTGAGATACGTGGAGGAGAAGACATTAATATCCAAGTGAGAGGAAATCAGCAACCAGTTGAGGGGACATCAGTAACCAGGTAGCGGTGGTTGAGTGAGGGGGGAGGAGGGGGGGGGGGGGCGTTAGCCGGAGGGGTGGTGGGGGGAAGGGGTTAGACTGGAGGGGGGGAGGGAGGGGGTACACCTCCGCCAGGTACATATCAGGTCAGGCACAAAATTAACGCAGCAGATATTTAATTAAAACTTGATCACAACAGACTAAATAATACCGCCGTGACTATTCCCCTCCCCCACCCGACCCCTTTCCCCCTCGTGGTGGGGGAGGTGGGGGAGGGAGGGGGGGGGGCGTGTGTAGCCAACCGGTTGTAAGTTGGACCAAGTGACCCCCCGGGGTGTGTCTCTCGCCTCGCTGACTCCCCTCATTTGCTGTTATCACCCCTCCTAGCCCCGCCCACACGACCCCGCCCACACCGCCCCGCCCACACGACCCCGCCCACACGGCCCCGCCCCACACGGCCCCGCCCACACGGCCCCGCCCACACGGCCCTGCCCCACACGGCCCCGCCCCACACGGCCCCGCCCCACTCTATATTCCCTTGCTTCTACCAGACCATTTTACCACATTCTGAACTGTTAACCCGTCTCTCATTCCCCTCACCATCACTACTCCTCACCATGCACACCATCACTACTCCTCACCATGCACACCATCACTACTCCTCACCATGCACACCATCACTACTCCTCACCATGCACACCATCACTACTCCACACCATGCACACCATCACTACTCCTCACCATGCACACCATCACTACTCCTCACCATGCACACCATCACTACTCCTCACCATGCACACCATCACTACTCCTCACCATGCACACCATCACTACTCCTCACCATGCACACCATCACTACTCCTCACCATGCACACCATCACTACTCCACACCATGCACACCATCACTACTCCTCACCATGCACACCATCACTACTCCTCACCATGCACACCATCACTACTCCTCACCATGCACACCATCACTACTCCTCACCATGCACACCATCACTACTTCTCACCATGCACACCATCACCACTCTTTCTACCGAGTCCTCTCCCCCTCCTTCTCTGTCTGTCTGTCTGTCTGTCTGTCTGTCTGTCTGTCTGTCTGTCTGTCTGTCTGTCTGTCTGTCTGTCTCTCTCTCTCTCTCTCTCTCTCTCTCTCTCTATTTGACCATCAATTACGGCCTCCGCATCCCTGTCTATGCCTTACTTCCCTCTTTCACATTCAACTTCATCTATTCCCCCCTCTCTATCCACTCCCCACCCCCCCCCCACTCCAAAATCCTACCCCCGCCCCCCCCCAACCTTCTCTCTCTCCCTCACTAGTTATTTTTCTCTCACGTACATTAGTTTCGATCTTTTTGTTCTGAGTTGATTCTTTTGTTCCATCGCCCTGTTGGTTACGCCTGTTAGCAGGTGCCAACTTTTTAATTGGAAGATGCTACCAACACCATGAGGGGTTGTGTGTGTGTGTGTGTGTGTGTGTGTGTGTTAGAGAGAAATACATGTACACAACGGTTCGAAAGGCGGGGTCCGAGAGCTAACACACACACACACACACACACACACACACACACACACACACACACACACACACACACACACACACACACATACACATACACATACACACACACACACACACACACACACACACACACACACACACATACACACACACACACACACACACAAACACACACACACACACAATCACCATGTGTGTGTGTGTGTGTGTGACTCTACAGGCGTAGAGTCCTACATGTCGATGTTTGCGGATGATGCAAAGTTGATGAGAAGAGTTGTGACAGATGAGGATTGCAGGATCCTCCAAGAGGACCTGAACAGATTGCAGAGATGGTCAGAGAAATGGCTACTAGAATTCAACACGAGCAAATGTAAAGTTATGGAAATGGGACTAGGAGATAGGAGACCAAAGGGACAGTACACAATGAAGGGGAACAGCCTACCTGTAACGACGCGTGAAAGAGACCTGGGGGTGGACGTAACACCTAATCTATCTCCTGAGGCACATATTAATAGGATAACGACAGCAGCGTACTCTACACTGGCAAAAGTTAGAACATCATTCAGAAACCTAAGTAAGGAGGCATTTAGGGCGCTTTACACTGCCTACGTAAGGCCAGTCTTAGAGTATGCCGCCTCATCATGGAGTCCCCATCTGAAGAAGCATATAATGAAACTGGAAAAGGTTCAGAGGTTTGCAACGAGACTCGTCCCAGAGCTACGAGGGATGGGGTATGAAGAGCGCCTGAGGGAACTGAACCTTACGACACTAGAAAGAAGAAGGGAGAGGGGGGACATGATAGGAACGTATAAGATACTCAGAGGAATTTACAGAGTGGACATAGACGAAATGTTCACACGGAATAGTAACAGAACGAGAGGACATGGATGGAAGCTTGAAACTCAGATGAGTCACAGAGATGTTAGGAAGTTTTCTTTTAGCGTGAGAGTAGTGGGGAAATGGAATGCACTTGGGGAACAGGTTGTGGAAGCAAATACTATTCATAATTTTAAAACCAGGTATGATAGGGAAATAGGACAGGAGTCATTGCTGTAAACAACCGATGCTCGAAAGGCGGGATCCAAGAGTCAATGCTCGATCCTGCAGACACAACTAGGTGAGTACAACTAGGTGAGTACACACACACATACACACACACACACACATACACACACACACACACACACACACACACACACATACACGCACACACACACAGTTGTGTGTGAGTTGAGAGGCACAGTTGTGTCACAGTTGAGAGGCGGGACCAAAGAGCCAAAGCTCAACCCCCGCAAGCTCAAATAGGTGAGTACACACACACACACACACACACACACACACACACACACACACACACACACACACACACACACACACCGTGGAAAGCAAGCCTCAGGGATTCTACAATGTGTTTAATGTCAGAGAATTAAATAAATTCAATAATACCAAATATTATAATTGCTGGAGACGTCACCATGCATTCACGTATAGATACAACATATCCACGTATAGGTTCACATATAGAGACCAAATGGGTCACTATCCATGTAGGATGTAGAATTGGATATAGCTATTGGAAGGCTGCTTTTATCCTGGCTATATCCACTTGCATGCAAGGCCTTGGATTTTTATATATTTAAAAGCATTTGCCAGTTTTGAGAGCATTTGAGGAACTTATGTGAGCTCTCTTTGTAAGGGCTCAATGTCATGTTCACTTCCCACTTTACCATAAATCTTAAGTGTCATCCGCAAATTGGATGATGTAGTTTGTAATATTACCAGATAAGTCATTGATGTGTATGACAAAAAAGGATTGGCCCCAATATGGAACTTTGCGGTACTCCACTCACCAGATTTCCCCGGAGTCAGTTCTATTCCAAGACGACCCTTTGCTTTCGTTGTTTTAACCATTGTTTAATTCATTTTAGTATTCTGCCACTTATTTCAAGTGCTTGTAATTTCCTTGTCAATCTTTCACGTGGTACTTTATCAAAAACTTTAAATAAGTTCATGTATATTATACATCAACTGGAAGACTTTTGTCTGAATAGCTGGGACCAGAGTCACGAAGCATTTACGCAAGTACTTACGAACCTGTACATCGTTTCTCAATCTTTAGCGGCTTTGTTTACAATTATTAAACCGTTAAGGAGCTCTGAAGCACCAGGAGGCTGTTTATAACAATAACAACAGTTGATTGGGAAGTTTTCATGCTTGTAAACTGTTTAATAAATGTAAACACAGCCGTCAAAGATTGAGGAAAGATGTACACGTTCGTAAGTGCTTGCGTAACTGCGTCGCGAATCTGACCCCTGGTTACCGTTTCCAAAAAATGGTGGCAGGCTTGTAAGGCAGGATCTATTATTAACAAAACCGTCTTGCGTTGAATTGACTAGATGTATGCACTGTGAGATGGTGAAGATTCCCTCATGAGTCTCTCCATCAGCTTGCAGATAATGCGAATATCGGACTATAGTTTTCTACGGGCTCACCATAGACCGTGTTACTTGGAACTTTTTGTTCCTGGTAGCGAATCTTTAACAACAACATATAGTTTTCTGCCGAGCTCTTTCTGCATTTTATTAAAATAGGGGGAATAACATCTGCATATTTCCAATCTAACGAAACTATCCATTGTTCCGGAGATTTTATGAAAAGGAATTTCAGTGGCAGATATAGTTCAGACGCCAGTGCCTTTACCACTTTGGATTTGGATCAAGCACCCGACAGACCACTGGAACATTATCTAACACAGTGCACAGTTACAAACCCATTTGGATTTATAACTTAGATTCAACAGAGCAGAAGAAGTTGTTAAATACATATGGCAAAATCTTACTGAAGCGACCATATGAGTCATAAATACTCATACTCCGCCCAAGTAAAACAGAAACAAGCAACACTTAGTGGGCCAGCCAGAGGCTTAGGACCCGCGCAGGAATATACCTGCCGAAAAAAAAAAAAAATATGGATCAAGCAGGTATCAAGCAGGATTGAATTCCATCGACTCGTGGGGGCTATTTGAATTTGTTTAGCTTGTCAATGCTCTTCGCGGTAATATCGCATGTCATAGGAATATCCCTTAATTCGGTCTCTTCACCTGCTTCAAACATCTGAATAGGTATTGGGATGTTGTTTACCCTTGTGTGAACACGGCTGCCAGTTTTGTATGTTATAACTTGGTTGGTTCCGTCTTGTAATATAGTACTACCGAGTCCTTTCTTTTGGTTTGACTTCGTACATAGGTGTAGAAACACTGAATCTTTATATTTTCAGCAAGTTTTCTTTCGTAGAGTCTTTCCGATGATCTAATTTCCTGGGTGGGTGGATTTACAGCCCTTCTCTCTATATCTCATAATCTATGTTGTTCTTCATTGATGGATATCTTCTCCAGAGGTTTCGCTTTGTTACTAAGTCCTTTTGTTTGTTGACCAGACCACACACTAGAACATGAAGGGACGACGACGTTTCGGTCCGTCCTGGACCATTCTCAAGTCGATTGTGAGAATGGTCATTCACAATCTACTTGAGAATAGTTCAGGACGGACCGAAACGTCGTCGTCCCTTCACTTTCTAGTATGTGGTTTGGTCAACATACTTCAGCCACGTTATTGTGACTGCTAGTTCCTTTTGTTTGCTTCCTGTGTTATTCATCTTCTTCTCTTTCTCCTTCTTGGCACATTATAATAGCTTGGGTTTCCACTGCTGCAGTGGTGATATTATACAGTTCGTTAGGTATGATTTCCCTTCCCCTAATCCCATGCTGAAGTTTGTTTACATATCTGATATTCTTTACGAGTGTAACTTGTCTTATTACTCTTGAATATTTTATAAGGAGGGGGGGGGGGTAATATTGGTCTGTAGTTAAGTACCTTTTCTCTACCTCCTTCCGCTGTCCGCTTAGCAACCAGACCTCCTGGGTGCGTGTGTGCGTATGCGTGTGTGAATTGTGGTGGTAGGTCATATCAGTAGAGGAAGAGCCTTATAAAGGTCGACATGTAAGTGCACAGCAGTGAAGAGCAGAGGTCTTGTGTGGGAGAGATATCATTACACTGGTGGAGTCCCGTGTGTGTGTGTGTGTGTGTGTGTGTGTGTGTGTGTGTGTGTGTGTGTGTGTGTGTGTGTATGTGTGTGTGTGTGTGTGTGTGTGTGTGTGTGTGTGTGTGTGTGTGTGTGTATGTATGTGTGTGTGTGTGTGTGTGTGTGTGTGTGTGTGTGTGTGTGTGTGTGTGTGTGTGTGTGTGTGTGTGTGTGTACCGACACCTCCTCCACCACCCCCACCTCCACATGCACCCATTAACATCTTTCATACAACCCGCCGAACCAAAAATGTAGTCTCCTATTGAATAAAAAAATCGTTCTATAAGATATTTGTGCGTGAAGAGAGTAGATAGTTAAATGGTCTCTATGATGTCTCTCTCTGCGCGCGACCTGTGAGAGCTCCTCTTGGAGGGTTAAGGTGCCATTTGGGCATTTTCTGCCCTTTCAACAAACTCGCCCCTTTTTTCATATCCCGGAGGTTAAAGAGGGCCCCCCCCCCCTTTTCAAAAGTATTGCTTCCCGCTTCGTATTTTGGGTTCACTATCCTCCAGCCGGAGGATAGTGAACTAACCATGTTATCACAAGGATGCAGTTTGATTCTGAATGATATTCGCCTCGTCGCGGCTTCGGTAATTGGATCATATTTAACGTTTTTAAAGAGGTGACGCGCCGGCAGGAAAGGCCCTTTCTGCGTCACGAGTCTGGCTCGGGGGTCATCATTCTCAGTCGCTCCTTGTCTGTCTGTGGTGATATCATCACCTCACTATCACCAATCCCACTAAGATCACTGTAACCTCCCCATCACCGGCAGTTTAACTATCACCATCCCTTACCATCAGCATCAACTCCACCATCATCACCATTTCCACACCAATTACCAGCCCTACGACCATAACCACCAACCATATCACTATCACCAACCCATCACCATCACAACCCCACCACCATTCCCCCCCCTCTCATCACCAATCACCCCACCTTTGCCCAAGCACTTGGGGTGGACGGTAGAGCGACGGTCACGCTTCATGCAGGTCGGCGCTCAATCCCCCGAGACCGTCCAAGTGGTGGGACACCATTCCTCCTTCCCCCCCCCCCCCCGTCCCATCCCTAATCATTATCTTGACCCCTTCCAAGTGCTATATAGTCGCAATGGCTTAGCGCTTTCCCCCTGATAGGAACTATCATGGGGAAACTACCTTCCCACCATCACCAGACACCATTCCCACCACCGTCACCGCCCCCCCACCCCCAGCCAGCGGAGGGGCCGTTGCCCCCGACGGCCCAACCGGCGCAAGTTGGTGGAGTAATTTGTGTAAGTTGGGGTGTGTGGTTGAGTGGTGGAGGAGGTTGGGTAATATACCGGTTGCAACCTTTAGCTAAATCTCATCTTTACAGCACGGGCGGCCTCAATGCCGAGCGGAGGAGTGGAGGGCTCGCTTATAACTCACTAAAAGGGGAAGAAGCGGTGTGGAGAGGGGGGAGGGGGGGGGGTCAGTGGGGGGGGGGGGGGGAGACACACGCCACAACAACTGGGAATTTTTCACCCTTCTTCGTCCGTTCTCAGAATAGTTTCTGTCGAGTCGAGTTACTAACTACTTGATGTGATTTTTGTGTGTCGTGTTTCTCTTCTGTTATTGGTATGAATGGCGGGATTTCTCGAGGATAAAATTTGATGATTAGGGGTTTTTGTGGTGGCGCTGTTATTCTCACCATTTACTGTGTGGCTTTTTACTGTGTGGCTTTTCATGCATAACCACAAACGGAAACTTTATTAAAGCGTTCCAAACATCTTTAACCAAACAGCCGCCGGCAGAGCAATATGACTCTTACGCCGCGGGACATTACGGCTGAAAAACGCGGAATTACCTCTTGTGTTGCAGTGCAATATGAAGGCTTAAAGTGAAATAATTCACCCCCGGGTGGGTCATTAGGATAAGAGTTTTAATATGGAAATGAAAATCATATAATTTGAAAGTCACTTCACAAAATGCGTCGAAATGATCCCTGGGCTCTTGAGAGACGCAAAAAGAAAACTTAAAGTCAGTTTTACTTTCATGTTAGTCAAGACCTGGATAATTGGAAAACCCCAAATTGAAGTTGTTCTCCCTTCTCCAAAACCCAGGTAGCGACTAAAGGGAATCTAATGGACAAGTGTCGCTGGGGGGGAAAAATGAATGAACTTTGTCTTTGATGGCGGGGGGAAAAAATGGCCCACGAGGCTCGACAATTACAGTACCGGTTACAAGAGTCCCGATTTAATAAGGCGTCCCAAGGAGCCGCGGCCAGCCGCTCGTGTGACTCAATTTACCACACACAGCCCTTGAGGGTAATTTTTTGAGCGGGAAAACACATTGGTTTATCGCCAGAGTTGCTATGGGGTTTGTGTGTGTGTGTGTGTGTGTGTGTGTGTGTGTGTGTGTGTGTGTGTGTGTGTGTGTGTTAGAGAGAAATATATGTACACAACGGTTCGAAACGCGATGGTCCCTACCATCGTCTTAGTGTTTAGCTGTCCGAGGTGGTGATTAGTGATGGTCTTAGTGGTGACACTGTACTGTCCATAGTGGTGACACTGTACTGTCCATAGTGGTGACACTGTAGTGTACTTAGTGGTGACACTGTACTGTCCTTAGTGGTGACACTGTAGTGTACTTAGTGGTGACACTGTACAGTCCATAGTGGTGACACTGTACTGTCCATAGTGGTGACACTGTACTGTCCATAGTGGTGACACTGTACTGTCCTTAGTGGTGACACTGTAGTGTACTTAGTGGTGACACACTACTGTCCTTAGTGGTGACACTGTACTGTCCATAGTGGTGACACTGTACTGTCCATAGTGGTGACACTGTAGTGTACTTAGTGGTGACACTGTACTGTCCTTAGTGGTGACACTGTAGTGTACTTAGTGGTGACACTGTACAGTCCATAGTGGTGACACTGTACTGTCCATAGTGGTGACACTGTACTGTCCATAGTGGTGACACTGTACTGTCCTTAGTGGTGACACTGTAGTGTACTTAGTGGTGACACACTACTGTCCTTAGTGGTGACACTGTACTGTCCATAGTGGTGACACTGTACTGTACTTAGTGGTGACACTGTACTGTCCATAGTGGTGACACTGTACTGTCCATAGTGGTGACACTGTACTGTCCTTAGTGGTGACACTGTAGTATACTTAGTGGTGACACTGTACTGTCCATAGTGGTGACACTGTACTCTCCATAGTGGTGACACTGTACTGTCCTTAGTGGTGACACTGTACTGTCCTTAGTGGTGACACTGTACTGTCCTTAGTGGTGACACTGTACTGTCCTTATTGGTGACACTGTACTGTCCTTAGTGGTGACACTGTACTGTCCTTATTGGTGACACTGTACTGTCCTTAGTGGTGACACTGTACTGTCCTTAGTGGTGACACTGTAGTATACTTAGTGGTGACACTGTACTGTCCATAGTGGTGACACTGTACTCTCCATAGTGGTGACACTGTACTGTCCTTAGTGGTGACACTGTACTGTCCTTAGTGGTGACACTGTACTGTCCTTAGTGGTGACACTGTACTGTCCTTAGTGGTGACACTGTACTGTCCTTAGTGGTGACACTGTAATGTCCTTAGTGGTGACACTGTACTGTCCTTAGTGGTGACACTGTACTGTCCTTAGTGGTGACACTGTACTGTCCTTAGTGGTGACACTGTACTGTCCTTAGTGGTGACACTGTACTGTCCTTAGTGGTGACACTGTACTGTCCTTAGTGGTGACACTGTACTGTCCTTAGTGGTGACACTGTACTGTCCTTAGTGGTGACACTGTACTGTCCTTAGTGGTGACACTGTACTGTCCATAGTGGTGACACTGTAGTGTACGTAGTGGTGACACTGTACTGTCCTTAGTGGTGACACTGTACTGTCCTTAGTGGTGACACTGTACTGTCCTTAGTGGTGACACTGTACTGTCCTTAGTGGTGACACTGTACTGTCCTTAGTGGTGACACTGTAGTGTCCATAGTGGTGACACTGTACTGTCCTTAGTGGTGACACTGTACTGTCCTTAGTGGTGACACTGTACTGTCCATAGTGGTGACACTGTACTGTCCTTAGTGGTGACACTGTAGTGTACTTAGTGGTGACACTGTACTGTCCTTAGTGGTGACACTGTACTGTCCTTAGTGGTGACACTGTAGTGTACTTAGTGGTGACACTGTACTGTCCTTATTGGTGACACTGTACTGTCCTTAGTGGTGACACACTACTGTCCTTAGTGGTGACACACTACTGTCCTTAGTGGTGACACTGTACTGTCCTTAGTGGTGACACTGTAGTCCTTAGTGGTGACACACTACTGTCCTTAGTGGTGACACTGTACTGTCCTTAGTGGTGACACTGTACTGTCCTTAGTGGTGACACTGTACTGTCCTTAGTGGTGACACTGTACTGTCCTTAGTGGTGACACTGTACTGTCCTTAGTGGTGACACTGTACTGTCCTTAGTGGTGACACTGTACTGTCCTTAGTGGTGACACTGTACTGTCCTTAGTGGTGACACTGTACTGTCCTTAGTGGTGACACTGTATTGTCCATAGTGGTGACACTGTACTGTCCTTAGTGGTGACACTGTAGTGTACTTAGTGGTGACACTGTACTGTCCTTAGTGGTGACACTGTACTGTCCTTAGTGGTTACACTGTAGTGTACTTAGTGGTGACACTGTACTGTCCTTATTGGTGACACTGTACTGTCCTTAGTGGTGACACTGTACTGTCCTTAGTGGTGACACTGTACTGTCCTTAGTGGTGACACTGTACTGTCCTTAGTGGTGACACTGTACTGTCCTTAGTGGTGACACACTACTGTCCTTAGTGGTGACACTGTACTGTCCTTAGTGGTGACACTGTACTGTCCATAGTAGTGACACTGTACTGTCCTTAGTGGTGACACTGTAGTGTACTTAGTGGTGACACTGTAGTGTACTTAGTGGTGACACTGTACTGTCCTTAGTGGTGACACTGTAGTGTACTTAGTGGTGACACTGTAGTGTACTTAGTGGTGACACTGTACTGTCCTTAGTGGTGACACTGTACTGTCCTTAGTGGTGACACACTACTGTCCTTAGTGGTGACACTGTACTGTCCTTAGTGGTGACACACTACTGTCCTTAGTGGTGACACTGTACTGTCCTTAGTGGTGACACTGTACTGTCCTTAGTGGTGACACTGTAGTGTACTTAGTGGTGACACTGTACTGTCCTTAGTGGTGACACTGTAGTGTACTTAGTGGTGACACTGTACTGTCCTTAGTGGTGACACTGTACTGTCCTTAGTGGTGACACTGTACTGTCCTTAGTGGTGACACTGTACTGTCTTTAGTGGTGACACTGTAGTGTACTTAGTGGTGACACTGTACTGTCCTTAGTGGTGACACTGTACTGTCCTTAGTGGTGACACTGTACTGTCCTTAGTGGTGACACTGTACTGTCCTTAGTGGTGATACACTACTGTCCTTAGTGGTGACACTGTACTTTCCTTAGTGGTGACACTGTACTGTCCTTAGTGGTGACACACTACTGTCCTTAGTGGTGACACTGTACTGTCCTTAGTGGTGACACTGTACTGTCCTTAGTGGTGACACTGTACTGTCCTTAGTGGTGACACTGTACTGTCCTTAGTGGTGACACTGTACTGTCCATAGTAGTGACACTGTACTGTCCTTAGTGGTGACACTGTACTGTCCTTAGTGGTGACACTGTAGTGTCCTTAGTGGTGACACTGTACTGTCCTTAGTGGTGACACTGTACTGTCCTTAGTGGTGACACTGTACTGTCCTTAGTGGTGACACTGTACTGTCCTTAGTGGTGACACTGTACTGTCCTTAGTGGTGACACTGTACTGTCCTTAGTGGTGACACTGTACTGTCCTTAGTGGTGACACTGTACTGTCCTTAGTGGTGACACTGTACTGTCCTTAGTGGTGACACTGTACTGTCCTTAGTGGTGACACTGTACTGTCCTTAGTGGTGACACTGTACTGTCCTTAGTGGTGACACTGTACTGTCCTTAGTGGTGACACTGTACTGTCCTTAGTGGTGACACTGTACTGTCCTTAGTGGTGACACTGTACTGTCCTTAGTGGTGACACTGTACTGTCCTTAGTGGTGACACTGTACTGTCCTTAGTGGTGACACTGTACTGTCCTTAGTGGTGACACTGTACTGTCCTTAGTGGTGACACTGTACTGTCCTTAGTGGTGACACTGTACTGTCCTTAGTGGTGACACTGTACTGTCCTTAGTGGTGACACTGTACTGTCCTTAGTGGTGACACTGTACTGTCCTTAGTGGTGACACTGTACTGTCCTTAGTGGTGACACTGTACTGTCCTTAGTGGTGACACTGTACTGTCCTTAGTGGTGACACTGTACTGTCCTTAGTGGTGACACTGTACTGTCCTTAGTGGTGACACTGTACTGTCCTTAGTGGTGACACTGTACTGTCCTTAGTGGTGACACTGTACTGTCCTTAGTGGTGACACTGTACTGTCCTTAGTGGTGACACTGTACTGTCCTTAGTGGTGACACTGTACTGTCCTTAGTGGTGACACTGTACTGTCCTTAGTGGTGACACTGTACTGTCCTTAGTGGTGACACTGTACTGTCCTTAGTGGTGACACTGTACTGTCCTTAGTGGTGACACTGTACTGTCCTTAGTGGTGACACTGTACTGTCCTTAGTGGTGACACACTACTGTCCTTAGTGGTGACACACTACTGTCCTTAGTGGTGACACTGTACTGTCCTTATTGGTGACACTGTACTGTCCTTAGCGGTGACACTGTACTGTCCTTAGTGGTGACACTGTAGTGTACTTAGTGGTGACACTGTACTGTCCTTAGTGGTGACACTGTACTGTCCTTAGTGGTGACACTGTACTGTCCTTAGTGGTGACTCTGTACTGTCCTTAGTGGTGACACTGTAGTGTACTTAGTGGAGACACTGTACTGTCCTTAGTGGAGACACTGTACTGTCCATAGTGGTGACACTGTACTGTCCTTAGTGGTGACACTGTACTGTCCTTAGTGGTGACTCTGTACTGTCCTTAGTGGTGACACTGTAGTGTACTTAGTGGAGACACTGTACTGTCCTTAGTGGAGACACTGTACTGTCCATAGTGGTGACACTGTACTGTCCTTAGTGGTGACACTGTACTGTCCTTAGTGGTGACACTGTACTGTCTTTAGTGGTGACACTGTAGTGTACTTAGTGGTGACACTGTACTGTCCTTAGTGGTGACACTGTACTGTCCTTAGTGGTGACACTGTACTGTCCTTAGTGGTGACACTGTACTGTCCTTAGTGGTGATACACTACTGTCCTTAGTGGTGACACTGTACTTTCCTTAGTGGTGACACTGTACTGTCCTTAGTGGTGACACACTACTGTCCTTAGTGGTGACACTGTACTGTCCTTAGTGGTGACACTGTACTGTCCTTAGTGGTGACACTGTACTGTCCTTAGTGGTGACACTGTACTGTCCTTAGTGGTGACACTGTACTGTCCATAGTAGTGACACTGTACTGTCCTTAGTGGTGACACTGTACTGTCCTTAGTGGTGACACTGTAGTGTACTTAGTGGTGACACTGTAGTGTCCTTAGTGGTGACACTGTACTGTCCTTAGTGGTGACACTGTACTGTCCTTAGTGGTGACACTGTACTGTCCTTAGTGGTGACACTGTACTGTCCTTAGTGGTGACACTGTACTGTCCTTAGTGGTGACACTGTACTGTCCTTAGTGGTGACACTGTACTGTCCTTAGTGGTGACACTGTACTGTCCTTAGTGGTGACACTGTACTGTCCTTATTGGTGACACTGTACTGTCCTTAGTGGTGACACTGTACTGTCCTTAGTGGTGACACTGTACTGTCCTTAGTGGTGACACTGTACTGTCCTTAGTGGTGACACTGTACTGTCCTTAGTGGTGACACTGTACTGTCCTTAGTGGTGACACTGTACTGTCCTTAGTGGTGACACTGTACTGTCCTTAGTGGTGACACTGTACTGTCCTTAGTGGTGACACTGTACTGTCCTTAGTGGTGACACTGTACTGTCCTTAGTGGTGACACTGTACTGTCCTTAGTGGTGACACTGTACTGTCCTTAGTGGTGACACTGTACTGTCCTTAGTGGTGACACTGTACTGTCCTTAGTGGTGACACTATACTGTCCTTAGTGTTGACACTGTACTGTCCTTAGTGGTGACACTGTACTGTCCTTAGTGGTGACACTGTACTGTCCTTAGTGGTGACACTGTACTGTCCTTAGTGGTGACACTGTACTGTCCTTAGTGGTGACACTGTACTGTCCTTAGTGGTGACACTGTACTGTCCTTAGTGGTGACACTGTACTGTCCTTAGTGGTGACACTGTACTGTCCTTAGTGGTGACACTGTACTGTCCTTAGTGGTGACACTGTACTGTCCTTAGTGGTGACACTGTACTGTCCTTAGTGGTGACACTGTACTGTCCTTAGTGGTGACACTGTACTGTCCTTAGTGGTGACACTGTACTGTCCTTAGTGGTGACACTGTACTGTCCTTAGTGGTGACACTGTACTGTCCTTAGTGGTGACACACTACTGTCCTTAGTGGTGACACACTACTGTCCTTAGTGGTGACACTGTACTGTCCTTATTGGTGACACTGTACTGTCCTTAGCGGTGACACTGTACTGTCCTTAGTGGTGACACTGTAGTGTACTTAGTGGTGACACTGTACTGTCCTTAGTGGTGACACTGTACTGTCCTTAGTGGTGACACTGTACTGTCCTTAGTGGTGACTCTGTACTGTCCTTAGTGGTGACACTGTAGTGTACTTAGTGGAGACACTGTACTGTCCTTAGTGGAGACACTGTACTGTCCATAGTGGTGACACTGTACTGTCCTTAGTGGTGACACTGTACTGTCCTTAGTGGTGACTCTGTACTGTCCTTAGTGGTGACACTGTAGTGTACTTAGTGGAGACACTGTACTGTCCTTAGTGGAGACACTGTACTGTCCATAGTGGTGACACTGTACTGTCCTTAGTGGTGACACTGTACTGTCCTTAGTGGTGACTCTGTACTGTCCTTAGTGGTGACACTGTAGTGTACTTAGTGGAGACACTGTACTGTCCTTAGTGGAGACACTGTACTGTCCATAGTGGTGACACTGTACTGTCCTTAGTGGTGACACTATACTGTCCTTAGTGGTGACACTGTACTGTCCTTAGTGGAGATACTATACACCAGTTGATTGACAGTTGAGAGGCGGGACCAAAGAGCAAGAGCTCAACCCCCACAAGCACAACTAGGTGAGTACACTCCTCAGTATAAACAATACCCACGTGGCTGGGACCTTTAGTGAGCAGTAATTGTTACCATTCGTGTATGGATGTATATGTATGTTCGTGTATATGTGTTATGTGTGTGTGTGGGGGGGCGGATGGGGGGGTGGTATGTAGGTGGATGTGCTTAGGGACTGTTTATGCAAGAATGTATGAACTATGGTATGTATAAATACATAAAAATGTATATATACTTAAGTATTCATACATATCCGTGTGTGTATGGAAAATACACATGTCTTTGTCGACCAACTTGGCTGGGACTCATAGTCTACCCTCACCTCACTCCCTCCCTCATCTCCCTCACCTCCCTCACCTCCCTCACACCCCTCACCACGACCCCTCCCTCACCCGTAACTCTAGCCTCCTGCCCCCCCCCTCATCCTGGGTTCCGCCCAACAATACACACAATAAAGAAATAACAAGTATGACAAAACGAATTGAAAACATGACACAAAGATTGACCAGAGGAAGACTAAAGACTAACATTGGCAGAGGATGTATGTAGGGAGGAGGAGGAGGAGGAGGAGGAGGAGGAGGAGGAGGAGGAGGAGGAGGAGGAGGAGGAGGAGGAGGAGGAGAGAGGAAATTGATGGAAAAACAAGAAATAGGATACTGATTTAGCGAATGGGGAGAGAGAGAGAGTAATGAGAGAAGAAAGGGTTACATATAGAGGAGAAAGTTTCGAAGGAAAGGGGTAGAAAAGTTGTAGCGAGGTGAATGTAAATGGTAGAATTAATGGGAAGAAGGGGATAGGAAAGGGAAGAAAGGGGGAAGGGGCAGGAGAGGGAAGAAGAGGGGGAAGGGGCAAGAAAGGGAGGAAACATTGTATAGAGCGGCGTCTCTTTGTGTGGATATAAATTCTATCAATATTTTGTTCCGTCTACAAGTTGAAGTTTTCTAAACGGATATACAATGATGGGATTATTTCTAATGCTTATACAGTGCTCTATGTGGTATTGATATTTTGAAGACTGTTATTTTGACATCTACTTTTGATCTACTTGTCCATGTGTGTGTCTGAAAGTAAGTCTGGACATCCGGGTGGTTCTGTCAGTCACAGGGAGTCTTCAAAGTGCCCTCCTTGAGGTGATTTCGGGGCTTAGCGACCCCGCGGCCCGGTCGTCGACCAGGCCTAGGCCGCCTCAATTGGCAGGCCTCCCTCTCTATAATCCTTTTTGCGCTACCAACTCACTGAATGAGTATGGAGTACAGCCCGTCCTCCTAATGCTTCCCAACGTGAAGAAAAAGGTCAATGTAAAGTGACCTAACCAACCAGAGGACCCAAAACAGAAAACGGGACAGTACGTCACTTTCATTAAAACATTAAAACGTAGTTAAGAAACCTAAACCAGGTCAATACAAGGCAATCTACACAGCCTGTGTTAAACCAAAATTGAAATATGCAGCACCAGCCTGGAAGCCACACAATGTGAAGTATAAATCCCAAATTTAAAAAGTACAACGCTTTGCAAGATATTAGTACCAGAGCTAAGAGTTAAGTTGTGGAGATTAAGGGAAGTAAACTTCAATGCCTCGAAGGAGAGAAGAAACAGAAGGAGACATGATCGCATCATACAAGATACCGAGGGGAACAAGGAATGTGGACAAGGACACCTTGAAAGTGAGAGAAAGCAGGATGAGAGGACATAAGTGGAAGCTGGGAACGAGCCGAGGGAATGTAAGGAAATACTCGTCCCCTGTACGGGTGGCCAACCAGTGGAATGGACTGAAAGAAGAAGTTGTGGAAGCCACCTCCATCCACAACTTTAAGGCCAGATTCGACAAAAGATACGAACGTCAAAACAGTTAAATTGATCACGCAACAGGTACAAGACGAGGCATACAGAGCTTGAATACCTGTAGACATGTAAGTACTGGTACTGGTAAGTACTAAATACTGGTTGTTCTACAACCATTTTTTAAGGTCTGGCGTGGCCAGGAGGGGAGCGTGACCGGCGGCGAACCACAGGTACCGGCACCTATGGTAACCAGGGTCTTGGTAAACATGTTGTGCCGCATGTAAAGTGACCGCCCTCGGGGCGCTGGTCGCTGTATTCAGTAGCCACCGGCGGCCTCTACTGACTCCTTATTGTGCTCCCGACCACCGGCAGCGGCGCCGCTATCACTGGCATGCTGGGAGGGAGAGAGAGAGGCTGGGAAGGAGGGAGGGATGCTGGAAGGGAGGGAGGGATGTTAGGAGGGAGAGAGAGAGGGAGGGTAGGAGGGAGGGATGCTGGGAGAGAGAGAGAGAGGGAGGCTGGGAGGGAGGGAGGGAGGGATGCTGGGAGAGAGGAGAATAAGAAAGAGAGATGAGAAGACACGGTAACAAGGCAGCACCTAACAAGAAGATCAAATAACCAGTCGCTTACAACACAAACTCTACACTTTACATTCTTCTCTGTCAGAAAGAAACACAAATAATCAATGGCAGCGGATAACAGAAAATGTGTGTCCAATGAATGATCGAAAACAAAAACAACCCAATTAAACTTATCAAGCAGTTTGGCTTAAACTATTTCATAGAGAACGATCTACTACTACCAGACATTGTAGCCAAATATCCGTATAGTTTGCTGGCTGTGGGTAGCAAGTGTGAATGATTGTAGCCTTCCAATCGCCGCCCACTGGATTGGCCAGTGTATAATAATCAACTCTAATCATGAAAGCAGTTAATGCAACTCTAAGTTCAGGCGATGAGTCACAATAACGTGGCTGAAGTATGTTGACCAGACCACACACTAGAAATTGAAGGGACGACGACGTTTCGGTCCGTCCTGGACCATTCTCAAGTCGATTGTCTTGAGATTGGTCCAGGACGGACCGAAACGTCGTCGTCCCTTCAATTTCTAGTGTGTGGTCTGGTCAACTCTAAGTTACTTAGCTTAGAGACTGTGCTTGTGGTCTCCACTAACTGTGTAACTACCTTATCAAGACTTAATTTGTTTAGCTAAATGAATTTTGGTGGTTCAGTTCCTGAGCCCATTGTATGCCTCTGTAAGATTTTCCACAACACCCTGTAAGATTGGTATAGGAGTCACTACTGCCCGTAGTATGGGGTATAGGGGTCACTACTGCCCGTAGTATGGGGTATAGGGGGTCACTACTGCCCGTAGTATGGGTATAGGGGTCACTACCGCCCATAGTATGGGGTATAGGGGGTCACTACCGCCCATAGTATGGGTATAGGGGTCACTACTGCCCGTAGTATGGGGTATAGGGGGTCACTACCCCCTCCCCCCCCCCCCCAGGAAGAATATGGGGTGCATAATAAATGAAACTAATACGTGTTCAAATATCAATAACATTTAGGAACATAAACTCCACAAACAATATAACGACCAATTAGCCACGTTATTAATTGTTTCCTCTATTTAATGCCTCTATAAGGAGCAGAGGAACGGAGATTACAGGTACAAAAGTAACCATCAGGAGCACAGTTCATATTAGGCCGTCAGGACACAAGACAAAAAAATAAATACGAGAGAGAAATTGGTTTTATTGAAGACGGACAACACAGAGGACTGTAACAATGTGTGGAATATGAGCTGTGAGGGGAGGGGTGTTCCGTGGGTGGGGGAGGGGGTGTTCCATGGGTGGGGGAGGGGGGTGTTCCGTGGGTGGGGGAGGGGGTGTTCCGTGGGGGGGGGGGGTGTTCCGTGGGTGGGGGAGGGGGTGTTCCGTGGGTGGGGGAGGGGGTGTTCCATGGGTGGGGGAGGGGGGTGTTCCGTGGGTGGGCAAGGGGGTGTTCCGTGGGGAGGAGGGGGGAGCGTTCCTTGGGTGGGGGGTGCTTGCCTACGTGTGTTTACCTAAGTGTGTTTGAAGAGTCCATTGTGCTACTTCTTAGCATTCATCTTCTAACATTGTAATTTTAGATTAATGGCTACTCCGTTTATTTTCTAATTTTATATATATTCATAATTGGTTCTTAAGTTTGTATCAAGATCATCATATTGCTCAGTCACTCCACTTACTGCTCATACGTCGTTGAGTTCCTTCTGACATCTATGTCCCCTCTCGTTCCTTGAGCTAGAAGAGCTAGGGGGGACATGATCACCACATACAAGATTCTCAGAGGAATTGATAGGGTAGATAAAGACAGACTATTTAAGACCAGGGGCACACGCACTAGGGAACACAGGTGGAAATTGAGTGCCCAAATGAGCCATAGAGACATTTGAAAGAATTTTTTCAGTGTCAGAGTAGTAGACAAATGGAATGCATTAGGAAGTGATGTGGTGGAGGCTGACTCCATACACAGCTTCAAGTGTAGATATGATAGAGCCCAGTAGGCTCAGGAACCTGTACACCTGTTGATTAACAGTTGAGAGGCGGGACCAAAGAGCCAGAGCTCAACCCCTCCCCAAGCACAACTAGATGAGTACACACGCACACACACCCCAGGAAGCAGCCCTTAGCAGCTATCTAACTCCCAGGTACCTATTTACTGCTAGGTAACAAGGGCATCAGGGTGAAAGAAACTCTGTCCATATGTTTCTGCCTCTGACGGGGCTTGAACCCGGGCCCTTAGGACTACGAACCCCAAGCGCTTTCCACTCAGCCAAAGGGAGGGAGGGAGGGAGCCGGTCGGCCGAGCGGACAGCACACTGGACTTGTGATCCTGTGGTCCTGGGTTCGATCCCAGGCGCCGGCGTGAAACAATGGGCAGAGTTTCTTTCACCCTATGCCCCTGTTACCTAGCAGTAAAATAGGTACCTGGGTGTTAGTCAGCTGTCACGGGCTGCTTCCTGGGGGTGGAGGCCTGGTCGAGGACCGGGCCGCGGGGACACTAAAACCCCCGAAATCATCTCAAGATAACCTCAAGAAAACCAGCCACGAGCCCCCCCCCCCAGCTCAACGTGCTCTAAGGGTTGTGTGTGTACTCACCTAATTGTGTGCTTGCGGGGGTTGAGCTCTGGCTCTTTGGTCCCGCCTCTCAACCGTCAATCAACTGGTGTACAGGTTCCTGTGTGTGTGTGTGTGTGTGTGTGTGTGTGTGTGTGTGTGTGTGTGTGTGTTTACTAGTT
>NC_091159.1:22761918-22769705 GCF_040958095.1 Procambarus clarkii
AGGCATCTTCTCTGCAACTATGACCCTGCAACCATGGCCCTGCAACCATGGCCCTGCAACCATGGCCCTGCAACCATGGCCCTGCAACTATGGCCCTGCAACCATAGCCATTGATGACACTTTCTCTCAAGACACTACCCACTCCCTCGGGACGATGCCTCACCCACCTAAATTCCCCCACAGTGTAGACCAATATGTCAAATATGTAGAGTGAGTTCGTCTATTAGGCCAGTGATATTGAAGACCTGACAGAGGAGTAAGACGACCAGAGTGTACTTAGGGGCACCTCAATGACCCCAGGCCGACACACACACACAAGTTAAACTCCTTCAGCAGGTGGAGTCACCTAGCCAAGAATGTGGGTGAATTGTGACGTCACCAGAACCCCCCAGGTTCTCACTGCAGTTACTCGTCACTGCAGACATAAGTGTGTCTACACTGCAGACTGCCACAGATACTCACACACTGGCCACCTCGTCACGGATGCCAGTGTGATTGTCACAGCTTTACGCTGAGTCACTTCCCTGCCCGACTTTCATTGCAAAAATCACTAACGAAATTAGCACTTCACTGCTTGTTGCTTCACAGCCAGTGTCACAGCGTAGTAGGCAATCACTGCTTCCACTACACTCTTCACTCTAACTGTATTTCACTGAATAAGAGATTCACTGGTTTCAGGCACTGTAACTTGAATTCACTGCACTTTTTGACCTCAGAATGACAGATCCTCTACTGAGTGGGATTGTCTCTTAGCGTCGTACAAACTCCACAGCAGGCAGTGGAGTGGTCACTCCAGGATCCCTCCGCACTCCAACTTACACAGCGGTCCCACACCGCTTCACAGTTTGCAACTCGATCCAGCAACTTTCGTAACACCGACGAAATTTACCTCCCAAAGGTATAGTAGGCTGCTCCTCGAGCTATCACCATGTCTTCAGCTTTCCACGAAGGCTAAACACGCGGTGAACGTCAAGGAAATCTCTCAGATCTGGGAGCTAATCCTCGTGCATCCGTTCCTCTAGCTGTCTCAAGCAACAATGAGGTTCCCCAGAGCAACAGTGAGGTTCCTCGGGTTATCTGGTGATTGGTCAATTCGTGCAGCTTGCAGCCAATCATGTTTTCTTCTCACATCCTGGCACCTGAGTCTTGCCTCTCGTCCTTGGCGGGAAAAATCTCATCTAGGCGACGACACCTGTCTTCCGCCATTCTTCTGCTTTACAATTTGAAATGAAAGCATCTGCGGGCCGTCTTACTTGTGCACAAGCTGGAGAGAATGACTTCACGTCGGGAATATGAGGAAGAGGGCCTGGGATATGAGGATGGACTGAAGGAATGAGGTTTATCTACTTGAACCATTTGGGATCGACTTCTGACCCTCTGCAAGATTTGTAAAAGAGTTATTTAGCACTGTGTGAGCCACCCAGCACAGCCTCCCTCCACCACAGACTTCGTGTCTCCACTATTCATCTCCTGGTCGAGGCCTGGTCGACGACCGGGCCGCGGGGACGCTAAGCCCCGGAAGCACCTCAAGGTAACCTCCTGGACTTCCTCAACGACTGGGTTAATCCTTCCGTAATCACTGCCTACCACACCAGTAGCATCGCTTCCTCACCCCAAACCTCCAATTCCTCTCCATCAACCCCTCTTCCCTCCACCCCCAACCTCCACTTCCTCTCCCCCTCCACCCCAACTACTCTTGACAACCCCCAACCCCCGCCCCTCCCGTCACCCTCCCCTCACTACCTCAAGGCCATACAGTTATCCATCACCCAGTCATATCCCCTCTTCCTTAAGGACAAAAGTCTAATTTAGTGTGAATTACCGAAAAAAATAAAAGGCTAGAATTAATATTAAATGTGGCGCGGGGAAGGGGAATGGCGGGGGAAGGGGGGGTGTGGCTGGGGTGTGTGGCTAGGGGGGGGGTGACAGGGGGGTGACAGGGGGGGTGTGGGTGGTGTGGTTGGGGTGTGGGGGTGGCTGGGGGGGGGTGGCAAGGGGTGGAGCGGGTGGTGTGGCGGATGCCACATTCCTGGCAGTCATTATGGCTCCATAATCCCGGCACTGACTCCAATATCTCTCTTAATGGACCCCCTTGCTTCATGCCCACTCTCACTACCTCACCCGGAACCTTCCCCTCACTCACTCACCCGGAACCTTCCCCTCACTCACTCACCCGGAACCTTCCCCTCACTCACTCACCCGGAACCTTCCCCTCACTCACTCACCCGGAACCTTCCCCTCACTCACTCACCCGGAACCTTCCCCTCACTCACTCACCCGGAACCTTCCCCTCACTCACTCACCCGGAACCTTCCCCCCCTCACTCACCCGGAACCTTCCCCTCACTCACCCGGAACCTTCCCCCCCTCACTCACCCGGAACCTTCCCCCCCTCACTCACCCGGAACCTTCTCCTCACTCACTCACCCGGAACCTTCCCCCCCTCACTCACCCGGAACCTTCCCCCCCTCACTCACCCGGAACCTTCCCCCCCTCACTCACCCGGAACCTTCCCCTCACTCACTCACCCGGAACCTTCCCCTCACTCACCCGGAACCTTCCCCCTCACTCACCCGGAACCTTCCCCCCCTCACTCACCCGGAACCTTCCCCCCCTCACTCACCCGGAACCTTCCCCCCCTCACTCACCCAGCACATCCCCTCTCCCCATTGGGGGTAAACCCCCCCCCCCCTCCCCTCCCTCCCTTGATCTGTAATATTCCACGATTTTTTATTTTATAATTTCAAAGAGGAAAGTGAGTTATATTTTATATTTGATTTTAATTAGTACGTTTTGACTATATTTTATGACTTCTGGTTTTTGCGTCAACCGGTGGGCGCCGAACCCGTATAATTAATTTGTGACTCAAGAGACAATGTTTGTAATGATTTTGTTCACATATAATGGTCTGCTTTTTTTTTTTTTTTTACTTTTTGTTAATGTTTGTTCTGAATTGGTCTCTCTGGAACCTATTCATGTGATGTATATATTTACTTCAGTGTCAATTTAGAAAAATATACAAAATTTTCGAGCGATTTCTTGAAAACAGGGACTGTGGAACACTGATGTTCCCCAGTACCTGTGTACACTTGTGTTCCCCAGTACCTGTGTACACTTGTGTTCCACAGTCCCTGTGGAACACAAGTGTACACAGGGGCTGTGGAATACAAGTGTACACAGGGGCTGTGGAACACAAGTGTACACAGGGACTGTGGAACACAAGTGTACACAGGGGCTGTGGAACACAAGTGTACACAGGGACTGTGGAACACAAGTGTACACAGGGACTGTGGAACACAAGTGTACACAGGGACTGTGGAACACAAGTGTACACAGGGGCTGTGGAACACAAGTGTACACAGGGGCTGTGGAACACAAGTGTACACAGGGACTGTGGAACACAAGTGTACACAGGGACTGTGGAACACAAGTGTACACAGGGGCTGTGGAACACAAGTGTACACAGGGGCTGTGGAACACAAGTGTACACAGGGGCTGTGGAACACAAGTGTACACAGGGGCTGTGGAACACAAGTGTACACAGGGACTGTGGAACACAAGTGTACACAGGGGCTGTGGAACACAAGTGTACACAGGGGCTGTGGAACACAAGTGTACACAGGGGCTGTGGAACACAAGTGTACACAGGGGCTGTGGAACACAAGTGTACACAGGGGCTGTGGAACACAAGTGTACACAGGGACTGTGGAACACAAGTGTACACAGGGACTGTGGAACACAAGTGTACACAGGGGCTGTGGAACACAAGTGTACACAGGGGCTGTGGAACACAAGTGTACACAGGGGCTGTGGAACACAAGTGTACACAGGGGCTGTGGAACACAAGTGTACACAGGGGCTGTGGAACACAAGTGTACACAGGGGCTGTGGAACACAAGTGTACACAGGGGCTGTGGAACACAAGTGTACACAGGGACTGTGGAACACAAGTGTACACAGGGGCTGTGGAACACAAGTGTACACAGGGACTGTGGAACACAAGTGTACACAGGGGCTGTGGAACACAAGTGTACACAGGGACTGTGGAACACAAGTGTACACAGGGGCTGTGGAACACAAGTGTACACAGGGGCTGTGGAACACAAGTGTACACAGGGGCTGTGGAACACAAGTGTACACAGGGACTGTGGAACACAAGTGTACACAGGGGCTGTGGAACACAAGTGTACACAGGGGCTGTGGAACACAAGTGTACACAGGGACTGTGGAACACAAGTGTACACAGGAGCTGTGGAACACAAGTGTACACAGGAGCTGTGGAACACAAGTGTACACAGGGACTGTGGAACACAAGTGTACACAGGGACTGTGGAACACAAGTGTACACAGGGGCTGTGGAACACAAGTGTACACAGGGGCTGTGGAACACAAGTGTACACAGGGGCTGTGGAACACAAGTGTACACAGGGGCTGTGGAACACAAGTGTACACAGGGGCTGTGGAACACAAGTGTACACAGGGGCTGTGGAACACAAGTGTACACAGGGACTGTGGAACACAAGTGTACACAGGGGCTGTGGAACACAAGTGTACACAGGGACTGTGGAACACAAGTGTACACAGGGGCTGTGGAACACAAGTGTACACAGGGACTGTGGAACACAAGTGTACACAGGGACTGTGGAACACAAGTGTACACAGGGGCTGTGGAACACAAGTGTACACAGGGGCTGTGGAACACAAGTGTACACAGGGACTGTGGAACACAAGTGTACACAGGGACTGTGGAACACAAGTGTACACAGGGACTGTGGAACACAAGTGTACACAGGGACTGTGGAACACAAGTGTACACAGGGACTGTGGAACACAAGTGTACACAGGGACTGTGGAACACAAGTGTACACAGGGACTGTGGAACACAAGTGTACACAGGGACTGTGGAACACAAGTGTACACAGGGGCTGTGGAACACAAGTGTACACAGGGGCTGTGGAACACAAGTGTACACAGGGGCTGTGGAACACAAGTGTACACAGGGACTGTGGAAAACAAGTGTACACAGGGGCTGTGGAACACAAGTGTACACAGGGACTGTGGAACACAAGTGTACACAGGGGCTGTGGAACACAAGTGTACACAGGGACTGTGGAACACAAGTGTACACAGGGACTGTGGAACACAAGTGTACACAGGGACTGTGGAACACAAGTGTACACAGGGGCTGTGGAACACAAGTGTACACAGGGACTGTGGAACACAAGTGTACACAGGGACTGTGGAACACAAGTGTACACAGGGACTGTGGAACACAAGTGTACACAGGGGCTGTGGAACACAAGTGTACACAGGGACTGTGGAACACAAGTGTACACAGGGACTGTGGAACACAAGTGTACACAGGGACTGTGGAACACAAGTGTACACAGGGGCTGTGGAACACAAGTGTACACAGGGGCTGTGGAACACAAGTGTACACAGGGGCTGTGGAACACAAGTGTACACAGGGGCTGTGGAACACAAGTGTACACAGGGGCTGTGGAACACAAGTGTACACAGGGGCTGTGGAACACAAGTGTACACAGGGGCTGTGGAACACAAGTGTACACAGGGGCTGTGGAACACAAGTGTACACAGGGGCTGTGGAACACAAGTGTACACAGGGGCTGTGGAACACAAGTGTACACAGGGGCTGTGGAACACAAGTGTACACAGGGGCTGTGGAACACAAGTGTACACAGGGGCTGTGGAACACAAGTGTACACAGGACCATTAGAGTGGTGGACGACTTTGTAAAATTATCTATATAAATAATTTAGAAGATCGGATACTTTGAGCATAGTTGTGTACTTATAACAACAAATACATAACTACACACACACACACACAACAAACACACAATCACCACCACACCTACCACCACATCCACCACCACAATCACCACCACATCCACCACAATCACCACCACACCTACCACCACATCCACCACAATCACCACCACACCCACCACAATCACCCCCCCCCCACCCATCTGTACATCTGCAGCAAGCATAAACCCTGGTAAACCGGCCGGGCTCTTATCAGGAATATAAGACTATACTGTTTTTACGGGCGATCGTTTCTTTCTCATTAAGAACCATAAACAAGGCGCCGCGTTCTCCCTCAACGACACCGTAAAAAGAATTTCAATATCCGGTTTATGTTTAACCCCGTCTGCAGCCAGTGTCGAAACTGGCAGTGGTCCCCAGAGCACACTGCACGGGGCATTCTTGGTTAGTCCCCCCCTCCTTGTCCACAACACTGCCTCCCTGACTGCCTGCTTGTCTGCCCTGTCTGCCTATCCTGTCTGGCCTGTCTGTCTGCCTGCCTGCCCAACCTGTCCTCCTACAAAGAACGTCGCTTTTCGATCGTAGGCAGCTCCCCCCCCCCACAGTCCTCCACCGGCGATGTTGTCACCACTACTCACGCCCCAACACACACACACACACACACACACACACACACACACACACACACACACACACACACAACCACACACACACACACACACACACACACACACACACACACACACACACACACACACACACTGCTGGAAGACAAAAGAGTTAGGGGGGGACATGATCACCACATACAAAATTCTCAGAGGAATTGATAGGGTAGATAAGGACATGCTATTTAACACAAGGGGCACACGCACTAGAGGACACAGGTGGACATTGAGTGCCCAAATGAGCCACAGAGATATTAGAAAGAATTTTGTTAGTGTCAGAGTGGTTGACAAATGGAATGCATTAGGAAGTGATGTGGTGGAGGCTGACTACATACACAGTTTCAAGTGTAGATATGATAGAGCCCAGTAGGCTCAGGAACCTGTACACCAGTTGATTGACACTTGAGAGGCGGGACCAAAGAGCGAAAGCTCAACCCCCGCAAGCACAAATAGGTGAGTACACACACGACCACAGTATGGGGTACCCACCACCCCTCCTTGGTTATCTTGAGGTTACCTTGAGGTGCTTCCGGGGCTTAGCGTCCCCACGGCCCGGTCGTCGACCAGGCCTCCTCATTGCTGGACTGGTCAACCAGGCTGTTGGACGCGGCTGCTCGCAGCCTGACGTATGAGTCATAGCCTGGTTGATCAGATATCCTTTGGAGGTGCTTATCCAGTTCTCTCTTGAACACTGAGAGGGGTCTGCCAGTTATGCCCCTTACGTGTAGTGGAAGCGTGTTGAACAGTCTCGGGGCTCTGATGTTGATAGTTCTCTCTCAGAGTTCTCTCTCAGAGTGTCCTCTCAGGGACCATACCCCCCCCTCCCCCACTCTCTTCACCACTACTAACATCTTCTACACCCATATTGGAGCACCACAACCTCCCCACAACCACCCCACCCCCACAACCTCCCCACAACCTCCCCACAACCTCCCCACAACCACCACACCCCCACAACCTCCCCACAACCACCCACACCCCCACAACCTCCCTACAACCACCCCACCCCCACAACCTCCCCACAACCACCCTACCGCCACATCCTCCCCACAACCACCCCACCCCCACAACCTCCCCACAACCACCCCACCCCCACAACCTCCCCACAACCACCCCACAACCACCCCACCCCCACAACCTCCCCACAACCACCCCACCCCCACAACCTCCCCACAACCTCCCCACAACCTCCCGACAACCACCCCACCCCCACAACCTCCCCACAACCACCCCACCCCCACAACCACCCCACCCCCACAACCTCCCCACAACCACCCCACCCCTACAACCTCCCCACAACCACCCCACCCCCACAACCTCCCCACAACCACCCC
>NC_091159.1:22770205-22793677 GCF_040958095.1 Procambarus clarkii
TACGTAGGCAGTGTAAAGCGCCCTAAATGCCTCCTTACTTAGGTTTCTGAATGATGTTCTAACTTTTGCCAGTGTAGAGTACGCTGCTGTCGTTATCCTATTTATATGTGCCTCAGGAGATAGATTAGGTGTTACGTCCACCCCCAGGTCTCTTTCACGCATCGTTACAGGTAGGCTGTTCCCCTTCATTGTGTACTGTCCCTTTGGTCTCCTATCTCCTAGTCCCATTTCCATAACTTTACATTTGCTCGTGTTGAATTCCAGTAGCCATTTCTCTGACCATCTCTGCAACCTGTTCAGGTCCTCTTGGAGGATCCTGCAATCCTCATCTGTCACAACTCTTCTCATCAACTTTGCGTCATCCGCAAACATCGACATGTAGGACTCTACGCCTGTAAACATGTCGTTAACATATACAAGAAATAGAATTGGTCCCAGCACCGATCCTTGTGGTACTCCACTTGTTACTGTTCGCCTGTCCGACTTCTCGCCCCTTACCGTAACTCTTTGGCTCCTTCCTGTTAGGTAGCTCCTTATCCATGCTAGGACCTTTCCCCCCACCCCCGCCTGCCTCTCGAGCTTGAACAGCAGTCTCATGTGCGGTACTGTATCAAAGGCTTTTTGGCAGTCCAGAAATATGCAGTCTGCCCAACCATCTCTGTCCTGTCTTATCCTCGTTATTTTATCATAGAATTCCAGAAGGTTTGTTAGGCACGATTTCCCTGTCCAGAACCCATGTTGATGTTTGTTCACAAACCTAATGTTCTCCAGGTGTGCAACCAATCGTAGCCTAATTATTCTTTCCAGTATTTTACAGGGGATGCTTGTCAGTGATACAGGTCTATAGTTAAGTGCCTCCTCCCTATCACCTTTCTTAAAGATCGGCACGACATTTGCCTTCTTCCAGCAACTGGGCAATTCTCCTGACATAAGTGACTCATTAAAGATCATTGCCAGAGGCACGCTGAGGGCCTGTGCTGCTTCTTTTAGTATCCACGGTGATACTTTGTCTGGTCCAACTGCTTTAGTTGCATCTAGAGTTGTCAACTGTTTCATTACCTCCTCTGCTGTAACCTCTATATCTGATAGTCTTTCATCTAGGGTAACCCCTTCCAACAATGGGAGCTGCTCAGGCTCGGTAGTGAACACTCCATGGAAACTGGCATTCAGTGCCTCGCAGATTTCCTTGTCACTTTCAGTATATGCCCCCTCTGTCTTCCTTAGTCTTGTCACTTGGTCGTTCACCGACATTTTTCTTCTTATATGACTGTGTAGTAACTTAGGTTGTTTTTTCGCTTTGATTGCAATATCGTTCTCATAGTCCCTTTCCGATGTTCGTCTTATGTTAATGTAATCGTTCCTAGCTCTGTTATATCTGATCCTGTTGTCCTCTGTTCTTTGTCTTCTGTACTTCCTCCACTCCCGCCTGCTGGCCATTTTTGCTTCCTGACACTGTCTATTAAACCATGGGTTATTATATTCCTTCTTATTTTTTCCCTTTACCGTTGGTATAAATCTCTCTTCGGCCTCCTGGCATTTCTGTATGACTAGGTCCATCATATCTTGGACTGTTTTTCCTTTAATTTCTTCCTCCCACTGCACTTCACCCAGATAGTCCCTTATCCTCATATAGTCCCCTTTCCTGTAGTCAGCTCTCCTTTCCCAGATCTCTTGTCCCATGGTCATAAGTTTGAATCCCATCATGTAGTCAAAGACTAGGACACAATGGTCACTGGCCCCTAGAGGTATTTCATGCTCTAAATTCTCGATATCTTCTACGTTCTGGGTGAAAATCAGGTCTAATAGGCTCGGTGCATCTCCTCCTCTTTCCCTTGTGTCTTCCTTCACATGTTGTGTCAGGAAATTCCTGTCTATAACATCTACTAATTTTGCTCCCCACGTTTCGTCCCCTCCATGGGGATTCCTTGATTCCCAATTTATCTCTCCATGATTTAGGTCCCCCATGATCAGCAGCTTCGCTCTCATTCTGTGGGCTAGTGTTGCTGCCTTCTGCAGTTCATCTATACATGCTTTGTTGTTGTCATCATACTCCTGCCTGGGTCTTCTACTGTTTGGTGGGGGATTGTAGATTACCAAGATCACAATCTTCCTCCCATCTACTGTCAGAGTTCCATGTATAAAGCTTGTGCACTCATTGGTAACTCGATTTCCCAGGTCTTCAAACTTCCATTTCCACTTTATTAGGAGTGCTACTCCCCCTCCCTGTCTCTGTGTCCTCTCTTTTCGTATCACCTGGTACCCTTCAGGAAAGATTGCATCTGAGATCATGTCATTAATTTTAGTTTCCACAATTGCAACTATGTCAGGATCTGCTTCACTCACTCTTTCTTTTATCTCTTCTGCTTTATTAGATACCCCATCAGCATTGGTGTACCAAACCTTGAGATTCTTCATGGAAACTCTTGTACCAGAGTTCTCCCTTTCTCTGGGGGTCTGGGGGGATCTGGGGGGTGTCTGGTGTGTGTTTACTAGTTGTGTTTTTTTTGCGGGGGTTGAGCTTTGCTCTTTCGGCCCGCCTCTCAACTGTCAATCAACTGTTTACTAACTACTTTTTTTTTTTTTTTTTTTTTTTCCACACCACACACACACACACACCAGGAAGCAGCCCGTGACAGCTGACTAACTCCCAGGTACCTATTTACTGCTAGGTAACAGGGGCACTTAGGGTGAAAGAAACTTTGCCCATTTGTTTCTGCCTCGTGCGGGAATCGAACCCGCGCCACAGAATTACGAGTCCTGCGCGCTATCCACCAGGCTACGAGGCCCCTGTATGTGTGTGTGTGTGTGTGTGTGTGTGTGTGTGTGTGTGTGTGTGTGTGTGTGTGTGTGTGTGTGTGTGTGTGTGTACTCACCTTGTTGTCCTTGCGGGGGTTGAGCTTTGGCTCTTTGGTCCCGCCTCTCAACCGTCAATCAACTGATGTACAGATACCTGCTGAGTTACAATTTAACTATTCTGACGTTTGAATTCTGGTTGTGGCTGGAGGTGGCTTCCACAACTTCTTCTTTCACTGCATTCCACTTGATGACCCCTCCCCCCCCCCTAAGGTACGAGAACTTCGACATACTTGAATTTCTAGCTTCCACTTATGCTCTTACGTCTTCCATTTTACTTTATCTCAATTTAAAGAAGCTGTCATTGTCCACCTTGTCAACTTCCCCTCAGTATCTTGTATGTTGTGATCATTTCTCCTGTTTCTTCGGTCCTCCAGGGTTGGGAGGTCCAGTTTCTTCAATCTGTCAACATAGCAAAGCACTTTTAGCTCTGGCACCAATCTTGTTAACCTCTCTGTTCTTGTTTAGTTGTTGTTCAGAGTTTCTCAAAGTGAGGATTGGAGGACGGTGCTGCATATTCCAGTATTGGCCTAACAAAAGCTCCGTGAACAACGCCTTGAACAAGTTCTAATTCCAGTCCGTCCTCCAAACAAAGATCCAAAAGTGATTCCATCCACCCGCCAAACCCCCTGTTTATGAATGAAAAGCGGTTTACACACGACTCACAACTGCTGACGTTCAAACGCTTCCGGAACAAGTGCTTCACTGACGAATTTTGTTCGAATCACAACGCTATAAATGCTTCACCCACGTACTACAAAAACAAATACTCGCCAACAGAACCTAAACACCCAACCTAACCTATGCCTATATATGCACAATATGCTAATATATTATAATATTAATTTATATTTAAGAAAACTTCTGTTTTGAACAGCATGTAAAAATGGATAAATGCGTCTTTGGGGTCGACCGCTGGATGGAATGGACTTGAGTCGAGGACGGGATGCTAATTTAGGTTTCCAAACTATGTTTTAATGTTTGAAAGCGTCCCATGTGCTGCCGTCACCAAGCCTGTACGTGCCACTGGTACTAACCTTGACATTATACACATTTCTCCAGTTCCTGCAGTTGTCTTCCTCTTATGGTGTAGACACCTTTTTGGGCACTCTTTCCCCCCCCCCTTCCCCTTCTTCATAACCTTACATTAACCGGAACTTTACTCCAGCAACCATTTGTTTGCCCACTTCTATATAGTCGTAATGGCTGAGTGCTTCTTTCTAATAATTATTTTCCTGTCTGGAGTTTCTTAACGTCTTTCTGCAAACAGAAACGTTTGCAGAGGTTTCCATCGTCTGCAAACATTAATATCAACGAGCTCACTTCCTCGGGTAGATAATTCACATAAATTAGGAACGGTAGTGGTCCCAGGACAGAGCCTTGGGGGATCCCTGTTATTTCACGACTCCAGCTTGACAACTGGCCTATGGCTCTTGTCACTCTGTCTTCTGCCCTTCAGGTACTCCCTGACCCAGTTCAGGGCCTTTCCAAGATCGCTTCTCCTTGTTGTACATCAGCCTTTTCTGAGGAACAATATGAATGGCCTTTTAGACGCCCAACCAATCTACACATTTGGTAATACAAGAAAGGACAACGACTTAATAATATTCCAGAACGGAGCGAATTGTCGTAATTTTTGTTATTTGCAAATGTGTGGGTTGGTTGTCTAATGTTCAGCCACGTTGTTGTTACTTGTTGTCTGCAATAGCTTCTTGAAAGTCTTGGGAAATTAAGAGTATCCAGTCTTCTATTTCCTGTAGTATTTTTAGTAATTTTGTCAAAGTACTCGATCAAGATTCATAGTACTGGATCTTCCCTTCAAAATCCACGTTGCCCTTGTGTTTCAAAGTTAATCCTATCCAGGTGCTCCAGTACTCTCAGCCCCGATTATTCCCTCCAGCACTATACACGGAATACCTGTCAGCGATTACAATTACACTAAATTACACTGTCTGTAATTTAGCGTCCCCAGTCTGACCCATTTTCTTTTTCCAAATATTGAGACTATGGTGTTTGCCTGTTTCCAAAAGTCTGCGGGATTTCCTGTTCCAAGTGTTTTACTAAAAATACCATTTAGTGGCTGACCAAGTAGCTTCGTAGCCTCATTCAGCCGCTCTAGTGATATCAAGTCTGGCCCTAATGTGAATTGTTTTTACAGGTGCGTTTTTATTCTCTTCCATGATAACTACTGTCATCCCGTGTTTCCTCTGACCTTTCATCACAACTCTGTGCCTGGAAATTGACGTGACGCTGGCCAACATTAGAATGACATTTACAAACCTAAATCACGACACTTTCAAGGCACTCTACACAGCTTTTGTTAAGGCCAGAAGGAGGGTTCACGGGAGAGGTCGAACCAGAAAAAAAGGGGTCAGGATGAGGGGGTTACAAAGAGGGAAGAACCAGGCCAAAGGGTCAGAGAAGGGGTAGAATCAAGGCGAGGGGTCAGAGGAGGAATGGGGGTCATGAAAAAGGATCAAAGTAGGAATGGGGGGTCATGACAAGTGGAGGGAAGAGGGGGCACTCAGGGAAAGTGAATACCTACCTGAGCCATGGAGGAACAGAGGGTAAAGAACAACCACCTTCCCTACCTTAGGAATCAGGTACTCAAAAGAGCAAAGAAACGACACAATGGGTCCCTATTCCCCTCCCCTCCTCTCCCCCCTCTCCTCTTCTTTACCCCCCCCCTCATCTCCTCCCCATCTTCTACCCATCTTTTTGTTTTGTTTTGTCTCCCCATCAGTGACAGAGTTCCCGTTTGGACCTGGAAATTTGTATCCAGGTTATTGTATCCAGGTTCCCGTTTGTATCTAGGTTATAGACCTGTTAATGCGGTCACTATCTACTGTGTACACCTGTTACGGTGGTCACTATCTACTGTGTACTCCTGTTACGGTGGTCACTATCTACTGTGTACTCCTGTTAGTACGGTCACTATCTACTGTGTACTCCTGTTACGGTGGTCACTATCTACTGTGTACACCTGTTACGGTGGTCACTATCTACTGTGTACTCCTGTTACTACGGTCACTATCTACTGTGTACTCCTGTTACTACGGTCACTATCTACTGTGTACACCTGTTACTACGGTCACTATCTACTGTGTACACCTGTTACTACGGTCACTATCTACTGTGTACTCCTGTTACTGCGGTCACTATCTACTGTGTACTCCTGTTACTACGGTCACTATCTACTGTGTACTCCTGTTACTACGGTCACTATCTACTGTGTACTCCTGTTACTACGGTCACTATCTACTGTGTACTCCTGTTACTACGGTCACTATCTACTGTGTACACCTGTTACTGGTTATACCCATTACATGGTAAACCTATTGATGGGATTTGGTTATCTAACCTTTCTTATCCCCCTCCTAAATCACCCCCCCCCCCTTCCCTCCCTCCTTCCCTCCCTCCCTCCCTCCCTCCCCCCCTCCCTCCCTCCCTCCCTCCCTCTCTTCTCTTTCACGCCACTTCCTCTCCCCCCCACCTATTGTGTATTAACAGATTTGGGAAAAAGGGAAAAGTGATCCACTTATTTCCCCCCCCCCCATCCTTTTGCCCAAACGGTTTCAAGACGACTAGTGGCATTTGCCCGTGCTATACCCAGGGGCACAGGGGCCTAGGGTCCAGGGCACAGGGTAGGGGTTTAGGGAAGGGGGGGGAGAGTGTTCTGGGTTTGCTGCTCACCTACCCTCCTCTCTCTGAGGTTTAAGAAGGATGGGTAACCTCCTCAGTGTGTGTCCGTCTTCGTGACTCCTTAAATGTGGGGCTACAAGATTAAAGTGTTCAGTGAGACTCCACAAGGTCTTCTCTGAATGCTCTTTGTTTTCTTCGTCGAGGACATATATTGTGCAGGTAAGAGAAGGCGGGTCTCCAGGGGTCGGGAGGAGGAGCCCCTTATGTACTGACTGACTGCTGCTACAGTTACAATTACAGTTTCCATTACAGGTTTAATACTTTAAATGACCGTTTCATTTATAATTGAATTTACAGTTTCATTGACGATTTACTATTTCATTTACAGTTGCAATTACAGCTTTAGTCATTGTTTCAATCATTTTCAGTTTCAACTGCAGGTGGAGTATTATACGTAGCCGGTAAAGCAATATAAAAATTATCAATAATTGAGCCCGTCTTCCAGTTTCCGTAGTACTTGTAGTAACGCTGAGGACCATAGTACACATACTGACCTACAACGTAATTAGAAAGTAGAAATCGGTACTATTGAATTTGGACAAACCGGAAAACTATTTTTTTTACTCACGTTGCAAAGGAAGGAAATGAAACAATCAGGGGAAAGCGCCAAGCCATTACGACTATATAGCACTGGGAAAGGGGTCAGGATAAGGATTTGGGATGGGACCAGGGGGGCAAGGAATGGTGCCCAACCACTTGGGCGGTCGGGGGATTGAACGACGACCTGCATGAAACGAGACTGACGCTCTACCGTCCAACCCAAGTGCTTGGTCATGTTGCAAAAACAAACTAATCTAACCTTCCTAGGCCTAATACACTATATCTCAGGCCTAATATAGTACATATGTGTACTATACTAGGCCTAGAAATATTGAAGTTAGCTTTATAGCTTCATTTTTTTCCGACTCCATAATGTGAATAGTACAAAGTTGTACTATCTAACTGCTTAGAACGTCAATCTTTGTACTATGGTGCACAGAGTTACATGAACCACTATCTAAGCAGGAGAATGGGTTGAAAGATTTTTTAGGGTAAGGTTGGGTTTACTGCATTAAATATCAGAGCAAAATATGTTTATATTCGCTAAAGGCTTAAGAAACGCTAACCGTCGGAGCGGCGCTGAAACACTTGCTAGTGTATGGAACACTTGCTGGTGTATGGAACACTTGCTGGTGTATGGAACACTTGCTGGTGTATGGAACACTTGCTAGTGTATGGAACACTTGCTGGTGTATGGAACACTTGCTGGTGTATGGAACACTTGCCGGTGTATGGAACACTTGCTAGTGTATGGAACACTTGCCAGTGTATGGAACACTTGCCAGTGAATGGAACACTTGCCAGTGTATGGAACACTTGCTAGTGTATGGAACACTTGCCAGTGTATGGAACACTTGCCAGTGAATGGAACACTTGCCAGTGTATGGAACACTTGCCAGTGAATGGAACACTTGCCAGTGAATGGAACACTTGCCAGTGAATGGAACACTTGCCAGTGTATGGAACACTTGCCAGTGAATGGAACACTTGCCAGTGTATGGAACACTTGCCAGTGAATGGAACACTTGCTAGTGTATGGAACACTTGCCAGTGAATGGAACACTTGCCAGTGTATGGAACACTTGCCAGTGAATGGAACACTTGCTAGTGTATGGAACACTTGCTGGTGTATGGAACACTTGCTAGTGTATGGAACACTTGCCAGTAAATGGAACACTTGCTAGTGTATGGAACACTTGCCAGTGAATGGAACACTTGCTAGTGTATGGAACACTTGCCAGTGTATGGAACACTTGCTAGTGTATGGAACACTTGCCAGTGTATGGAACACTTGCTAGTGTATGGAACACTTGCCAGTAAATGGAACACTTGCTAGTGTATGGAACACTTGCCAGTGAATGGAACACTTGCTAGTGTATGGAACACTTGCCAGTGTATGGAACACTTGCTAGTGTATGGAACACTTGCCAGTGAATGGAACACTTGCTAGTGAGTGAAACATTAGTGAGACACTCGCTACCAAACTTAAGCTATGACACCTTTTAACAAACTCAACTTTTAAGTTAACCTAAACATTTAAACACTCACAACTTATACGATAGAAACATTTATATTACATTAACTTCTTAACCTTCTATTATATATACAATTGGAACATTTACATTCCTCGTAATCTTTAAACATTACAATTTGTACATTTGAATAACATAAGAATGATAAGATAAGAATAGTTGGTTAACATTCCCATTTTCGGTATGTATATAATACTCGGTATAAAGATTATAGGGTTTAGTTATATTCAAGCTTAATGCTGATTAGTCGTTGGAAATATATATATATATATATATATATATATATATATATATATATATATATATATATATATATATATATATATATATATATATATATATATATATATATATATATGTCGTACCTAGTAGCCAGAACTCACTTCTCAGCCTACTATGCATGGCCCGATTTGCCTAATAAGCCAAGTTTTCCTCAATTAATATATTTTCTCTAAATTTTTTCTTATGGAATCATAAAGCTACCCATTTCATTATGTATGAGGTCAATTTTTTTTCATTGGAATTAAAATTAACATAGATATATGACCGAACCTAACCAACCCTACCTAACCTAACCTAACCTATCTCTATAGGTTAGGTTGGGTTATGTAGCCGAAAAAGTTAGGTTAGGTTAGGTCAGGTAGGTTAGGTAGTCGAAAAACAATTAATTCATAAAAACTTGGCTTATTAGGCAAATCGGGCCTTGCATAGTAGGCTGAGAAGTGAGTTCTGGCTACTAGGTACGACATATATATATATATATATATATATATATATATATATATATATATATATATATATATATATATATATATATATATATATATATATATATATATATATATATATATATATATATATATATGTACTCACCTATTTGTGCTTGCGGGGGTTGAGCTTTGGCTCTTTGGTCCCGCCTCTCAACCGTCAATCAACAGGTGTACAGATTCCTGAGCCTATTGGGCTCTATCATATCTACACTTGAAACTGTGTATGGAGTCAGCCTCCACCACATCACTGCCTAATGCATTTCATTTGTCAACCACTCTGACACTAAAAAAGTTCTTTCTAATATCTCTGTGGCTCATTTGGGCACTCAGTTTCCACCTGTGTCCCCTTGTGCGTGTTCCCCTTGTGTTAAATAGACTGTCTTTATCTACCCTATCAATTCCCTTCAGAATCTTGAATGTGGTGATCATGTCCCCCCTAACTCTTCTGTCTTCCAGTATGTGTGTGTGTGTGTGTGTGTGTGTGTGTGTGTGTGTGTGTGTGTGTGTGTGTGTGTGTGTGTGTGTGTGTGTGTGTGTGTGTGTGTGTGTGTGTGTGTGTGCGTGTGTGTGTGTGTGTGTGTGTGTGTGTGTGTGTGTGTGTGTGTGTGTGTGTGTGTGTGTGTGTGTGTGTGTGTGTGTGTGTGTGTGTGTGTGTGTGTGTGTGTACTCACCTAGTTGTACTCACCTAGTTGTGCTTGCGGGGGTTGAGCTCTGGCTCTTTGGTCCCGCCTCTCAACCCTCAATCAACAGGTGTACAGATTCCTGAGCCTATTGGGCTCTATCATATCTACACTTGAAACTGTGTATGGAGTCAGCCTCCACCACATCACTGCCTAATGCATTTGATTTGTCAACCACTCTGACACTAAAAAAGTTCTTTCTAATATCTCTGTGGCTCATTTGGGCACTCAGTTTCCACCTGTGTCCCCTTGTGCGTGTTCCCCTTGTGTTAAATAGACTGTCTTTATCTACCCTATCAATTCCCTTTAGAATCTTGAATGTGGTGATCATGTCCCCCCCTAACTCTTCTGTCTTCCAGTGTGTGTGTGTGTGTGTGTGTGTGTGTGTGTGTGTGTGTGTGTGTGTGTGTGTGTGTGTGTGTGTGTGTGTGTGTGTGTGTGTGTGTGTGTGTGTGTGTGTGTGTGTGTGTGTGTGTGTGTGTGTGTGTGTGTGTGTGTGTGTGTGTGTGTGTGTGTGTGTGTGTGTGTGTGTGTGTGTGTGTGTATACAGAGACTGGCAGCTCCCCTCCCCCCCCCCCTCCCCATCCACCTAGATCCCACTTGACAATTAAGGCAACTTGGCTCAGCCAGCCAACAAAAGTAAGGATCACTTTACAAGTATACAAGTAAGCCTCCTTTCACTCGGCCCTTCCTTTCCACTCTTTACCCTCTCTCCCTCCCTCTCTCCCTCCCTCTCTCCCTCCCTCCTTATTCTTCCTTCCCTGCTTCATCCTGCCTAATAAGCCTCTAAGATCAGCGATACTATCGTCGCCCAGTGGTCGTCGAGACCCCCTGAAAGCACGTGGCAGACTGGGTGTTCCTCCAGTCTTGGACTGAGCGCTCACAGCACACACTCGCCAGAAAGATCTGTGCTGTCAGGTGCCGTTAAACAGCGGAACTGAGAGGACAACCCGCTGGAGGATTGGTAGGATTGGCAGCACAATCCCACAATCCTCAAGCCGGACATGGAGCTCACGAAGCACTCCACTGGATTTGGGGTTTTCGGGAGTCGACAGCACTAAACTGGAGGCTTCTCGGTGTTTCTCCTACACTCTGAATCCCTCCAGGTGCTGTGGAGTCCGTCGACGTCTTCAAGGAGACGACTCAGCCACTTGGGCAGGACCGTACATAAAATATTTTGCAATCAGTGGTTTTCGAAGCTTGTTCAACACACTTTGGAATCAATAGGGATTTGCATGGGGTCCTTTAAACCATTTTCAGATAAAGTTAAGGTTATTATAACGAGAACGCTTAGGCCAGTATGGCTATAGAGCACTTGGAAGGGACAGGGGGACAAGGACCTGGGATACGAGGACATGGAGCCGGGATGCGAGGACATGGAGCTGGGATACGAGGACAAGGAGCTGGGATACGACGACAAGGAGCTGGGATACGAGGACAAGAAGCTGGGATACGAGGACAAGGAGCTGGGATACGAGGACATGGAGCTGGGATACGAGGACAAGGAGCCGGGATACAAGGACAAGAAGCTGGGATACGACGACAAGAAGCTGGGATACGAGGGCAAGGAGCCGGGATACAAGGACAAGAAGCTGGGATACGAGGACAAGGAGCCGGGATACAAGGACAAGAAGCTGGGATACGAGAACAAGAAGCTGGGATACGAGGACAAGGAGCTGGGCCACGAGCATAAGGAACTGGGATAAGCAGGAGTGAAGACAGTGCTCAATCCCTCGAACCGTCGGGAATCGAACGCCAACCCAGTAGGAAGCGAGGCCGCCGCTTTACCGACCAGTCCATGTCTGTTCTACTGTGTGTGACATTAAGAGTAATCAGCCTCCGCGCTGCTAGACGTCTCCAGAGCTACTTCGATCTGGCACTTTTATGGATTCGGCCTTAATGCAATCCTCTCCGCGCGTGATTCGTTTCCATAGACGAGGAATCGCGGCCTCCGACGTGGAGTCCTTCGGCCCGGATCCCTTACATTCACATTCTGAAACCAATCTCGCCTCATCAATTGCAGAGGGGGGTCGAACCCGGGATGCTTGCCTCTGTGATACCTGATTTTGAATTTGGGATTTTAATCGTCGGTGGAGAGTGGAGGACGAGGAGGTAGTGTGGAGAGGGAGGGGGGAGGAAGAGGGGTAGGGGGAGAGGGAGGGGGAGAGGGGGAGGGGAGGGGAGGGGGAGAGGTAGGGGGGAGAGGGGGGGAGGGGGAAGGGTGAACACTTGGACGAACGTTTGGTTGGAGAAAAGAAGGATTCGTATTTGTGTGAATGTTTGAGTTTTTATGTTTAATTGTAATGATGTGTGTGTGTGTGTACTCACCTATTTGTACTCACTTATTTGTGCCTGCAGGATCGAGCATTCACTCTTGGATCCCGCCTTTTTAGCCATCGGTTGTTTACAGCAATGACTCCGGTCTTATTTCCCTATCATACCTGGTTTTAAAATTATGAGTAGAATTTGGTTCCACAACCTGCTCCTTAAGTGCATTCCATTTTTCCACTACTCTCACGCTAAAAGAAAACTTCCTAACATCTCCGTAACTCATCTGAGTTTCCAACTTCAACCCATATCCCCTCGTTCTGTTACTATTCCATGTGAACTTTTCGTCAATGTCCACTCTGTCAATCCCCTGAGTATTTTATACGTTCCTATCATATCCCCCCCTATCCCTTCTTTTTCTAGTGTCGTAAGGCTCAGTTCCTTCAGGCGCTCTTCATACCCCATCCCTCGAAACACTGGGACGAGTCTCGTTGCAAACTTCTGAACCTTTTCCAGTTTCCTTATGTGTTTCTTCAGGTGGGGACTCCATGATGGGGCGGCATACTCAAAGACTGGCCTCACGTAGGCAGTGTAACGCACCCTAAATGCCTCCTTACTTAGGTTTCTGAATGATGTTCTAACTGTCGCCAGTGTAGAGTACGCTGCTGTCGTTATCCTATTTATATGTGCCTCAGGAGATAGATTACGTGTTACGTCCACACCCAGGTCTCTTTCTCGAGTCGTCACAGGTATGTAGTTCCCCTTCATTGTGCACTGTCCTTTTGGTCTATCACCTAATCCTAATTCCCTAACTTTACATTTGCTCGTGTTGAACTCCAGTAGCCATTTCTTTGACCATCTCTGCAACCTGTTCAGGTCCTTTTGGAGGATCCTGCAATCCTCATCTGTCACAACTCTTCTCATCAACTTTGTGTCATCCGCGAACATCGACATGTAGGATTCTACTCCTGTAAACATGTTGTTAACATATTAGAAACAGAATTGGTCCCATCCTTGAGATCCTTGAGGTACTCCACTCGTTACTGTTCACCAGTCCGACTTCTCGCCCTTACCGTAACTCTCTGGTTCCTTCCTGTTAGATAGTTCCTTATCCTCTGTGTGTGTGTGTAGGGGGGGGGGGAACCCTTCGGTGGTTGTTTAATACAATGATTCCTGTTCAATTCCCAATCATATCTACTGTTGAAATTACGATTGGCGTTTACCTCTACAGCCTGTTCATTCAAATCATTCCTTTTTCCTATTGCTTTAAGCTAAAATATAACTTTCTAATCTCTCTTTTTCAACTCTGTCAATCCCTGCAAACATTTTTTTTTCTCTCTCTCTCTCTCTCTTCTTTGCTAATGGCATTAGGTCCATTTCTTTCACTGTTTCTTAATACCCCCATCCAGGCGGCATGCCCTTGTCCGTTGCTTTCAATCCTCCTCGTCCGTGTCCGTGGCTCCCAATCCTCCACGCCCTTGTCCGTAGCTTCCAATCCTCCACGCCCTTGTCCGTAGCTTCCAATCCACCACGCCCTTGTCCGTGGCTGCCAATCCTCCACGCCCGTGTCCGTGGCTACCAATCCTCCACGACCGTGTCCGTGGCTTCCAATCCTCTACGCCCGTGTCCGTGGCTACCAATCTTCTAGTTGATCGTCCGTGGCTCTTCACTAACTTTACACACGTCGAAGTTTATTTATTTTTTTAAATTTTTCTGTTTTCCAAGACGAGTGTGGCACAGGTGGGGGTGACACGCATTCTCTCTGTGGGGGTGTGGGGGTGTGGGGGTGTGGGGGTGTGTGTCTGGTGTGTTTGATGTGGGGCGGGATGGGTGGGGTTGTATTAGGGGTGGAGGTGGTGTGGGGGGTGGTAGTGGTGGTGATGTGGTGGAGGGGGATGGTGTGGGGAGTGTTATTAAGGGAGGTTGCAAAGATAGGGTTATGTGGGGGTGGGGAGGTTGAGGGAAGAGGCAAAGGATAGTGGGGGAAGAGGGGAGGGAGGCTGAGGGCAAGGGTGATGGGGAAGAGGGATGGGGGGGGGGGGGGCTGAGGGCAAGTGGGAGGTCGGGAGTGGAAGCAAATCGAAAATGACATGACAAGACAAAGGTGTTTTTGAGGGACAGTCCCGAGGCGGAGACCCGTCCCTCCAGTGCAGACTATTTGTTTTTTATGAGACGACAAAGGGGGGAGAGGGTGGAAAGGGGGGGGGTAAGTGGGGAAGGAGTGAGAGTAAGGGGGGAAAACGGAGGAGTGGGAAAAGGGAGGAGAGGGGAACTGGTGGGGCCTTATGACATGATGTTTCATTCACTCTAATACATTCGTTTGGATATTTCCTTTCCCTTTGAAACATCTCAGCTTCCCTTTCGCTGTCCTTCGTCATCTCCTCCTCCTCCTCCTCCTCCTCTTCCTTCTGCACTTTCCCTACTCTTCCTGCTGCTCCTCCACCCTCTCTGCCCCTCCTTCCTCTAATACTAAAATCGCACTTTATATATAGAATTGTTCCCATAAAGCAGTTCCTCCCTTTCTTATCCTGAACAATGAAGGTAAGAGCAGGTAAGGCTTTTACCGGAAGTGTGTGTGTGTGTGTGTGTGTGTGTGTGTGTGTGTGTGTGTGTGTGTGTGTGTGTGTGTGTGTGTGTGTGTGTGTGTGTGTGTGTGTGTGTGTGTGTGTGTGTGTGTGTGTTTACTATTTGTCTGCAGAATCGAGCTATTTAGCTCTTGGAACCACATATACCACATATGTAAGACCAATCCTGGAGTATGCGGCCCCAGCATGGAGCCCGTACCTTGTCAAGCACAAGACGAAGTTGGAAAAAGTTCAGAGGTATGCCATTAGGCAAGTCCCAGAACTAAGAGGCATGAACTACGAGTAAAGGCTGGGTTAAATGCACCTCACGACACTGGAAGACAGAAGAGTAAGGGGAGACATGATCACTACCTATAAAATCCTCAGAGGAACATACAGGGTTGATAATGATAAACTGTTTAACACTGGTGGGACGCGAACAAGGGGACACAGGGAAACTGAGTACCCACATGAGCCACAGGGACGTTAGAAAGAACTTTTTCAGTGTCAGAGTAGTTAACAGGTGGAATGCATTAGGCAGTGATGTGGTGGAGGCTGACTCCATACACAGTTTCAAATGTAGATATGATAGAACGCAGTAGGCTCAGGAATTTGTACACCAGTTGATTGACAGTTGAGAGGCGGGACCAAAGAGCCAGAGCTCATCCCCCGCAAGCAAACTCGGTGAGTACACACACACATCCCCAGGAAGCAGCCCTTAGTAGCTGTCTAACACCCAGGTACCTATTTACTGCTAGGTAACAGGGGCATCAGGGTGAAAGAATCTCTGCCCATTGTTCCTCGCCGGCGCCGGAAATCGAACCCCGGGCCACAGGATTATGAGTCCCGCGTGCTGTTCACTCAGCTACCAGTGCCCCTTAACACATCTATTACATCTGTGTGTACTCACCTAATTGTACTCACCTAATTGTGCTTGCGGGGGTTGAGCTCTGGCTCTTTGGTCCCACCTCTCAACCGTCAATCAACTGGTGTACAGATTCCTGAGCCTATTGGGCTCTATCATATCTACATTTGAAACTGTGTATGGAGTCAGCCTCCACCACATCACTTCCTAGTGCATTCCATTTACTAACTACTCTGACACTGAAAAAGTTCTTTCTAACGTCTCTGTGGCTCATTTGGGTACTCAGCTTCCACCTGTGTCCCCTTGTTCGCGTCCCAGCAGTGTTGAATAGTTCATCCTTGTTTACCCGGTCGATTCCCCTGAGGATTTTGTAGGTTGTGATCATGTCCCCCCTTACTCTTCTGTCTTCCAGTGTCGTAAGGTGCATTTCCCGCAGCCTTTCCTCATAACTCATGCCTCTTAGTTCTGGGACTAGTCTAGTAGCATACCTTTGGACTTTTTCCAGCTTCGTCTTGTGCTTGACAAAGTACGGGCTCCATGCTGGGGCCGCATACTCCAGGATTGGTCTTACATATGTGGTGTACAAGATTCTGAATGATTCCTTACACAGGTTCCTGAACGCCGTTCTGATGTTAGCCAGCCTCGCATATGCCGCAGACGTTATTCTCTTTATGTGGGCTTCAGGAGACAGGTTTGGTGTGATATCAACTCCTAGATCTTTCTCTCTGTCTGTTTCATTAAGTACTTCATCTCCTATTCTGTATCCTGTGCCTGGCCTCCTGTTTCCACTGCCTAGTTTCATTACTTTGCATTTACTCGGGTTGAACTTCAACAGCCATTTGTTGGACCATTCACTCAGTCTATCCAGGTCATCTTGTAGCCTCCTACTATCATCCTCTGTTTCAATCCTCCTCATAATTTTTGCATCGTCGGCAAACATTGAGAGGAACGAATCTATACCCTCTGGGAGATCATTTACATATACCAGAAACAGTATAGGTCCAAGGACTGACCCCTGCGGGACTCCACTTGTGACGTCTCGCCAATCTGAGACCTCACCCCTCACACAGACTCGTTGTCTCCTGTTGCTTAGGTACTCCTCTATCCACCGGAGTACCTTCCCTCTCACTCCAGCCTGCATCTCCAACTTTCGCACTAGCCTCTTGTGTGGCACTGTATCAAAGGCTTTCTGACAATCCAAAAATATGCAGTCTGCCCACCCTTCTCTTTCTTGCCTTATTTTTGTTGCCTGGTCGTAGAATTCAAGTAACCCTGTGAGGCAGGACCTGCCATCCCTGAACCCATGTTGATGCTGTGTTACAAAGTTCCTTCGCTCCAGATGCTCCACTAGTTTTTTTCGCACAATCTTCTCCATCAGCTTGCATGGTATGCAGGTTAGGGACACTGGCCTGTAGTTCAGTGCCTCCTGTCTATCCCCTTTCTTGTATATCGGGACTACGTTAGCTGCTTTCCAAATATCTGGCAGTTCCCCTGTTGCCAGTGATTTGTTATACACTATGGAGAGTGGTAGGCACAGTTCTCTTGCTCCTTCCTTTAGAACCCAAGGGGAGATTCCATCTGGGCCTATAGCCTTCGTCACGTCCAACTCTAGTAAACACTTCCTTACTTCCCCACTGGTAATCTCAAACTCTTCCAGTGGTTCCTGGTTAGCTATTCCCTCACTTACCTCTGGAATTTCTCCTTGCTCTAAGGTGAAGACCTCCTGGAATTTCTTATTCAATTCCTCACACACTTCCTTGTCATTTGTAGTGAATCCTTCCGCCCCTATCCTTAATCTCATAACCAGTTCCTTTACTGTTGTTTTTCTCCTAATGTGGCTATGCAACAATTTAGGCTGAGTCTTTGCCTTGCTTGCGATGTCATTTTCGTATTGTCTTTCTGCCTCTCTTCTCATCCTGACATATTCATTCCTGGCATTCTGGTATCTTTCTCTGCTCTCTAGTGTCCTGTTATTCCTATAGTTTCTCCATGCCCTTTTACTTTGCTGCTTAGCTAGCCTACATCTCTGATTAAACCATGGGTTTCTCATCTTCATTTCTCTGTTTTCCTTTTGGACTGGGACAAACTTGTTTGCTGCGTCCTTGCACTTCTGCGTGATGTAATCCACCATATCTTGGGCCGTCTTTCCCCTGAGCTCTGTTTCCCATGCTATATCTGTTAGGAATTTTCTTATCCCCTCATAGTGTGTGTGTGTGTGTGTGTGTGTGTGTGTGTGTGTGTGTGTGTGTGTGTGTGTGTGTGTGTGTGTGTGTGTGTGTGTGTGTGTGTGTGTGTGTGTGTGTGTGTGTGTGTGTGTGTGTGTGTGTGTGTGTGTGTGTGTACTCACCTATATGTACTCACCTATATGTGCTTGCAGGATCGAGCATTGACTCTTGGATCCCGCCTTTCGAGCATCGGTTGTTTACAGCAATGACTCCTGTCCCATTTCCCTATCATACCTGGTTTTAAAATTATGAATAGTATTTGCTTCCACAACCTGTTCCTGAAGTGCATTCCATTTCCCCACTATTCTCACGCTAAAAGAAAACTTCCTTACATCTCTGTGACTCATCTGAGTTTCAAGCTTCCATCCATGTCCTCTCGTTCTGTTACTATTCCGTGTGAACATTTCGTCTATGTCCACTCTGTCAATTCCTCTGAGTATCTTATACGTTCCTATCATGTCCCCCCTCTCCCTTCTTCTTTCTAGTGTCGTAAGGCACAGTTCCCTCAGGCGCTCTTCATACCCCATCCCTCGTAGCTCTGGGACGAGTCTCGTTGCAAACCTCTGAACCTTTTCCAGTTTCATTATATGCTTCTTCAGATGGGGACTCCATGATGAGGCGGCATACTCTAAGACTGGCCTTACGTAGGCAGTGTAAAGCGCCCTAAATGCCTCCTTACTTAGGTTTCTGAATGATGTTCTAACTTTTGCCAGTGTAGAGTACGCTGCTGTCGTTATCCTATTAATATGTGCGTGTGTGTGTGTGTGTGTGTGTGTGTGTGTGTGTGTGTGTGTGTGTGTGTGTGTGTGTGTGTGTGTGTGTGTGTGTGTGTGTGTGTGTGTGTGTGTGTGTGTGTGTGTGTGTGTGTGTGTGTGTGTGTGTGTGTGTGTGTGTGTGTGTGTGTGTGTGTGTGTGTGTGTGTGTGTGTGTGTGTGTGTGTGTGTGTTACTCGCCTAGTTGTGTTTTCAGGGTCGAGCCTTTGCTCTCAAGCCCCACTATTCGACAATCTTTCGTTCTTCGGGGCAGTGACTCTTTCACTCCTGTTTTTTTTTTATTAATACATGAGGTACATCTGCATTAGTGCAGCTACCCTAGACTATATCAAGTGGAGTACAGTGTGTCAAAAAAGCTAACTAGGTGATGCTAAAAAATCCCCATCACACAGGATGGTTAGTCATACAGAGGCATGTGATAAGCAGTCTGCACTGGCAGACTCCGGATGCATTTTGAGGATATCATCAACACAAGATTGAATAAGGTAGCAGTGGTAATAAAAGTCCCCATCTCGCAGGATGGTTAGTCACACAGAGCCATGTGTTTAGTAGCCTGCACTGGCAAATTTTGGGTACACTGTGAGGATATTTTTAAGAATACGAGAGTGAATAAAGTAATTGCAGAGCTCCAGGTACCTCATGCCAACTGGTCTGAAAGGTCTAATAACTGGGCATTCAGTGATGTAGTGCGGGAGATCATGCCGTAGTTCCTGCTCACAGAGTTTGCAACTGGAGTGATCAGGATTGGGAGACCCGTCACCTGTAGCCACCTGCCACAGGTAACGGTAACCCAACCTGATCCTTGCAACCACTGTGTCGCGCAGTCTAGTGGACGTTTTGTGCTGCCCATAGATGTAGGGTTCAGATCTGAACAAATCATAGCTTTTTATACTAGTACTTTCAGGTCGTTGGGAGTCGGTAAGTGCTTTCCTATCAGATCTGAGTGTTTGGACCAATACAGTTTTGACAGCAGAGATGGGGATACCTAGATCTAATTCAACTTCAAATTTGTTACACGCTAATTTGGCTGCAATGTCTGTCTCATTATGATGGGTTATATTTATGTGTGAAGGTATCCATACAAAGGAGATTCGAGACCCTTTACTCTGTGCATCAATTAGGTCATTTATAATTGGGAGTATGAGGTTCTTGCTGTCGATCTTCGAAGAAAAGTTTTCGATTGCTTGAAGAGCAGACTTTGAATCACAGAATATTATTCCTCCTCCAATGTTTTTAATGTGCTGGTTGCTAAGTGTAATGCTGCTAGTACTGCTTGTGTGGAGGTCAGCCAGTTGTTTAACCTGACACTGACTGTCTGTGTGCAAATATTATTTCTATAAAACCTACGTGCCGCTACAGTCCGTCCAGTAGAAGATTGGACTGAGCCGTCGGTGTAGACACAGTGCTCGTGAGATCTTAAACTCTCGATGGAGGAGGCAATTGTTTCAAGAGTGACAGCTTTGAAAAGAGCAAGATTCTCATTATCTTTCTTGGTGACAGGTGTGTATGATACTTGAATGGTGGGGTACAGATAAAGAGGAATATCAGAGACAGGTAGATTGCACTTAAAAGGAATGTTAAGTTTAATAAGATTGTAAGCATTGTTGCTCAGCCAATTATCATAAAAGGAGTGAGTTGGTATGTCGACACCGGTCAATAGGGTGTTAACAGCACTAAATAATTTGTCTCTGAGCAATGCAGGAGATGTAGGATCTCTCATGAATTTAAGGCAAAAAGTGGTGTTGACTTGCATTATTCTCACTACTGTTTATCATAATTTACATTTAAAACTCTATGGAATTGGCTTCGACAACTTCATTTACGACTCTTGAGACTCAAAAAAGAACTGTCATTTGTAACTCGCATGTTTCCTATTTCCAGTTATGTTCTCTCGTTCTACAGTTCCTAAATTTGAACATTGCTTCTAAATCTATTTTATCAATCCCCAGAGGATTGATAAAATCCTGGTGATTAACCTGGCGATTTAAAAACTGATGATTTATACCAGTAATACTGGTATAAATCTAACGAGATCTGTAATTTCTTATCACTTGAGAATGAACCATGTAGGTTCGAAACGTGCCATTTCATAATAAGTATAATACATTGTTTACTTATTCAATTTTTTCTTCACCTTGAAAACAACATGACTTTTGGTGAACTCTTCCAGCTGAACCCTGATGCAAGAGTATTAGTAAGAGGGATAGAAGCCCTAAATCAGAAAATAGTAAATACGGAATATGCGGATCCATATTCACTGAGACATGCATATTATATATATATATATATATATATATATATATATATATATATATATATATATATATATATATATATATATATATATATATATATATATATATATATATATATATATATATATATATATATATATATATATATATATATATATATATATATGTTTCATTGAATATGACCGCATATTCTGTATTTATTATTTTCTGGTTTAGGGCTTCTATCCCTCTAACTATTTTCTTAGCATCAGGGCTTAATTGGAATAGGAGTTCTCCAAAACTCATTTTCGTACTTTTAAGGTGAAGAAAAGAAGTGATTTACTATAGAGTGTATTACACTTATTTGTATAATTTGCACGACGTTTCGAACCTCCATGGTTCATTCTCAAGTGAACAATCTTACAATACTAGTTGATTTTATACCCGCATTAGGTCAGGTGATAATACAATGAAGGTGAAAAACATGGGGGGATACATAAGGGATAAACATAGGGCTGCAGAAGGCTTATTGGCCCATACGAGGCATCTCCTATCTAAACACAAAGATTAATCCAGTATAATTGGCCTGTTATGTTTGGACATTGTCTTCTGTGTTGGCATCGATATGTTCTTGTCTTGTCCTTACTCTCATGGTGGGTAGAGTAAATAGTTCCGTGATTTGGGTGTTCATGGTAGGTCGCTCTATTCTTATGTGAATTGCCTCAAGAATTTGTAATCTTCTTGAATCTTGGGTTTTGTCTATTATGCAAGTATTCTTGTTCAACATTTCTCTTGTTAGAGTAATGTCATGGGCTTGTCTCATGTGATTCCTAGGGGCACCAGATTGAAGATGGCATGTCAAACGCCTCGTCAGCTTGGTCGACGTCATACCTATGTACTTACAACTTGTAAGTACATAGGTATGACGTCGACCAAGCTGACGAGGCGTTTGACATGCCATCTTCAATCTGGTGCCCCTAGGAATCACATGAGACAAGCCCATGACATTACTCTAACAAGAGAAATGTTGAACAAGAATACTTGCATAATAGACAAAACCCAAGATTCAAGAAGATTACAAATTCTTGAGGCAATTCACATAAGAATAGAGCGACCTACCATGAACACCCAAATCACGGAACTATTTACTCTACCCACCATGAGAGTAAGGACAAGACAAGAACATATCGATGCCAACACAGAAGACAATGTCCAAACATAACAGGCCAATTACACTGGATTAATCTTTGTGTTTAGATAGGAGATGCCTCGTATGGGACAATAAGCCTTCTGCAGCCCCTATGTTTATCCCTTATGTATCCCCCCATGTTTTTCACCTTCATTGTATTATCACCTGACCTAATGCGGGTATAAAATCAACTAGTATTGTAAGATTGTTCACTTGAGAATGAACCATGGAGGTTCGAAACGTCGTGCAAATTATACAAATAAGTGTAATACACTCTATAGTAAATCACTTCTTTTCTTCACCTTAAAAGTACGAAAATGAGTTTTGGAGAACTCCTATTCCAATTAAGCCCTGATGCTAAGAAAATAGTTAGAGGGATAGAAGCCCTAAACCAGAAAATAATAAATACAGAATATGCGGTCATATTCAATGAAACATGTTTGAAAGAAAACCTGCTGCCAGTATACACCAATATATATATATATATATATATATATATATATATATATATATATATATATATATATATATATATATATATATATATATATATATATATATATATATATATATATATATATATATATATATATATATATATATATATATATATATATAATGTCGTACCTAGTAGCCAGAACGCAAGGCCCGATTTGCCTAATAAGCCAAGTTTTCATGAATTAATATATTTTCTCTAATTTTTTTCTTATGAAATGATAAAGCTACCCATTTCATTATGTATGAGGTCAATTTTTTTATTGGAGTTAAAATTAACGTAGATATATGACCGAACCTAACCAACAGCACGCTGGACTTGTGATCCTGTGGTCCTGGGTTCGATCCCAGGCGCCGGCGAGAAATATTGGGCAGAGTTTCTTTCACCCTATGCCCCTGTTACCTAGCAGTAAAATAGGTACCTGGGTGTTAGTCAGCTGTCACGGGCTGCTTCCTGGGGGTGGAGGCCTGGTCGAGGACCGGGCCGCGGGGACACTAAAAAGCCCCGAAATCATCTCAAGATAACCTCAAGAAGAACCCTACCTAACCTAACCTATCTTTATAGGTTAGGTTAGGTTAGGTAGCCGAAAAAGTTAGGTTAGGTTAGGTAGTCGAAAAAACATTAATTCATGAAAACTTGGCTTATTAGGCAAATCGGGCCTTGCATAGTAGGCTGAGAAGTGCGTTCTGGCTACTAGGTACTAGGTATACTACTAGGTATATATATATATATATATATATATATATATATATATATATATATATATATATATATATATATA
>NC_091159.1:22794177-22806677 GCF_040958095.1 Procambarus clarkii
GGAGCACATGACTGTAAAGCTGCCGCCCAGTTGGGTGGGTGTGTAGCAAGACTAGTAACTGTGTGACTCACCATAGATGTAAAGTGCCTTGTATAGTGACTGTTGTGAACCTCTGTTGAATTTCTTGTGATATAAAACTATTATTTGATACGTATATGTATTTGTGTACATGGATGTATGTATATATATATATATATATATATATATATATTATTAAATATGACCGAAAAAGTAAGATTAATAATTCTAACACGAATTTTCTCAATCTTTCGTACATTACGCTTCACTGTTGGAGGTAAATCAAAAATTAATTCTCCAAAATTCATTTTATTTCTAGTCTGACGCGACACGGGCGCGTTTCGTAAAACTTATTACATTTTCAGAGACTTTAGTTCACAAATACACAACTGAATAGAACTTACGTATCTCCGATTTTATATCTACATTTGAGTGAGGTGGGAGGGGTGATGTGGCATTAACACAAGACAGAACAAGAGGGGATATTAATAGGGTATTAAAAGTATCAACACAAGACAGAACACAAGCAATGGTATTGAATAGAAGTGTTTGTAGAAAGCCTATTGGTCCATATTTCTTGATGCTTCTATATTGGAGCGGAGTCTTGAGGTGGGTAGAATATAGTTGTGCAATAATTGGCTGTTGATTGCTGGTGTTGACTTCTTGATGTGTAGTGCCTCGCAAACGTCAAGCCGCCTGCTATCGCTGTATCTATCGATGATTTCTGTGTTGTTTACTAGGATTTCTCTGGCGATGGTTTGGTTGTGGGAAGAGATTATATGTTCCTTAATGGAGCCCTGTTGCTTATGCATCGTTAAACGCCTAGAAAGAGATGTTGTTGTCTTGCCTATATACTGGGTTTTTTGGAGCTTACAGTCCCCAAGTGGGCATTTGAAGGCATAGACAACGTTAGTGTCTTTTAAAGCGTTCTGTTTTGTGTCTGGAGAGTTTCTCATGAGTAGGCTGGCCGTTTTTCTGGTTTTATAGTAAATCGTCAGTTGTATCCTCTGATTTTTGTCTGTAGGGATAACGTTTCTATTAACAATATCTTTCAGGATCCTTTCCTCCGTTTTATGAGCTGTGGAAAAGAAGTTCCTGTAAAAAAAAGTGTAAAGTTCCACACTGCAGTCTACACTAAGCAAACAAACATAGGAATGTGCCTAAATGCCAACAGCGACTGCCCTGACAGGTACAAGAGGAGTGTTGTTAACGCATATGTCGACCGTGCTCTCAGCCACAGCTCAGAATGGAAGCAAGTCGACGAAGAAACTCTGTAGGGTAAGGCAGGTCCTAGTCAATAACGGCTTCTCCAATGGTTTCGTCGAAGACATCATAAGAAGGAAAGTGAAAAGCCATGCAACCTCTGAAGAGACAACTAACACAACACCTATACCCCCTATTAGACTATTTTACAGGAACTTCTTTTCCACAGCTCATAAAACGGAGGAAAGGATCCTGAAAGATATTGTTAATAGAAACGTTATCCCTACAGACAAAAATCAGAGGATACAACTGACGATTTACTATAAACCAGAAAAACGGCCAGCCTACTCATGAGAAACTCTCCAGACACAAAACAGAACGCTTTAAAAGACACTAACGTTGTCTATGCCTTCAAATGCCCACTGGGGACTGTAAGCTCCAAAAAACCCAGTATATAGGCAAGACAACAACATCTCTTTCTAGGCGTTTAACGATGCATAAGCAACAGGGCTCCATTAAGGAACATATAATCTCTTCCCACAACCAAACCATCGCCAGAGAAATCCTAGTAAACAACACAGAAATCATCGATAGATACAGCGATAGCAGGCGGCTTGACGTTTGCGAGGCACTACACATCAAGAAGTCAACACCAGCAATCAACAGCCAATTATTGCACAACTATATTCTACCCACCTCAAGACTCCGCTCCAATATAGAAGCATCAAGAAAATATGGACCAATAGGCTTTCTACAAACACTTCTATTCAATACCCATTGTTTGTGTTCTGTCTTGTGTTGATACTTTTAATACCCTATTAATATCCCCTCTTGTTCTGTCTTGTGTTAATGCCACATCACCCCTCCCACCTCACTCAAATGTAGATATAAAATCGGAGATACGTAAGTTCTATTCAGTTGTGTATTTGTGAACTAAAGTCTTTGAAAATGTAATAAGTTTTACGAAACGCGCCCGTGTCGCGTCAGACTAGAAATAAAAATGAATTTTGGAGAATTAATTTTTGATTTACCTCCAACAGTGAAGCGTAATGTACGAAAGATTGAGAAAATTCGTGTTAGAATTATTAATCTTACTTTTTCGGTCATATTTAATAATATATATATATATATATATATATATATATATTATATATATATATATATATATATATATATTATATATATATATATATATATTGTGACGGTAAAGCGTTGGTGTTCGGCTGTTTCAAAAGCTAGGGGCAGGGCCTCGTCACATAAAGAAAAAAAAGAGAAAAGCTGGAACTTTCGTCTGTGGTAAGGTAATGGGAAGACACACAAAACACAAGTAAATTTAACAATGAAATTTTAATTATGTTAGAAAAACAAGACATGAATAAAATTGAGTATAAAATATAACAGACAAGTCAACAAACAAAATAATAAGAATAATCACTGGCAAATTAAAAGTTACGTTAAGACAAATGAGTAATAGCAAAGTAAATAAGAATGATGATGCCGGAATATTGGCTTCGAGCTGCCACCTCCCTTAGTACACGTAAGCCAAGGCTTAGTCTACCAATGAGACGTGTCAACTGCAAGGAGCACTGGGATATTCTGCCTTCTCTGGGTCGCTGCAGCCCAGACATCGACTTGTGGCGGAGGGTGGTGGGGCAGGTGCAACTGGACACCAGCCAATCAGCGACAGGCAGGCGATGGACAAGCAGTTTGCCGGTTAACGGTGGCGGAGGCGAGGCAGGTGTGCCGGTGTGCTGGATACGTTTTGCTCTCTGGGCAAAACGTTTTGGAGATACTTGCTGGATATATCTTCTATATTATCTGTTAATGTAACGTGCTTTGGAGGGAAGAGCAGGCTCAATCTCTCTTGAAAGAGATTATCGTCACAATATATATATAATATATATATATATATATAGATATTATATATATATATATATATATATAATATATATATATATATATATATATATATATATATATATATATATACATATGTACATGTGTATGTAAGATTAACAATTGTGTAACTTTAGCTTCAACATATTGTCACTTGCTTAGCTAAGTCCACCACCGCTCACGGGATGGGTATGGGGTGCATAATAAAGAAAGAACTGAACTGTTGCTGCCTCGGCCGGAAATCGAACCTGGGCCCTTAGGGAGTGAGGAACACAACCCTTGAATGTGTGGGAGGTGCGCCCCCCCCCTCCACCCCCCTGGAAGGAAAACCTGTGATAATAAAGCTTATTATACATAGGAAAACTCTTGACGTGTCTGCTCACCCTTCATCAATGTTCTTCACGCTTTTCTTCACTTCCTTTCTTCCGCTCTCCACTTCTTCCTTCGTCCTCCCCTCCCTCCCTCCTTCCCTTCCTCCCATCCTTCTACAAGTGACAAACGCATATCACTCTTCCATCATCTCTTCTGCTTCTCCTTTCCATACTTTCTTCCCCTCCATCCCACACATTTCACCCTGCCTTCTCGGTTCATCTCTATTCCTGCAACCTCCCTCCACCTTCCCTTCCTCCATCTCCCTCTCCCGTCTCTTCATCTCACACCCTTCCCTCCCCTCCATCTCTGGCCCTCCACCCCTCCAGCGCCCCCTCTCCCCCACCTCCACTTTCATTCATACATTTATCACAGTATTGTCGACCAAAATTAATCTCTCTTGCTCCCTCGCTTCACGATGGCAGCCAGTTGCAAGCTGTTCAATATTCAATTTATTTCCTTCTCTTCACTCTCATGTTTCGCTAATCACGTGTCATCACCAACCACCATGGCCGGGCACCAGGGGCCGTGCCTAGGCCTCAGATATACTAGTAGACCACAAGATATACTCGTAGACTACAAGATATGCTCGTAGACCACAAGATATACTCGTAGACTACAAGATATACTCGTAGACTAAAAGATATACTCGTAGACTAAAAGATATGCTCGTAGACTACAAGATATGCTCGTAGACCACAAGATATACTCGTAGACCATAAGATATACTCGTAGACTACAAGATTATACTCGTAGACCACAAGATATACTCGTAGACCATAAGATATACTCGTAGACTAAAAGATATACTCGCAGACCACAAGATATACTCGTAAACCACAAGATATACTCGTAGACCACAAGATATACTCGTAGACCACAAGATATACTCGTAGACCACAAGATATACTCGTAGACCACAAGATATACTCGTAGACCACAAGATATACTCGTAGACCACAAGATATACTCGTAGACCACAAGATATACTCGTAGACCACAAGATATACTCGTAGACCACAAGATATACTCGTAGACCACAAGATATACTCGTAGACTACAAGATATACTCGTAGACAACAGATATACCCGTATAAACAATGGTTTCTACCAATCCGCCAAACAGCCCGGCTCACAAATTACTAACCCCCCCTCCACACACACACACACACACACACACACACACACACACACACACACACACACACACACACACACACATACACACACACACACACGCACTCTTGAGACTGTAAAATCCGTATCCAAATGTTTTCGTCTGTGAGTCTCAAAGACTCTTGAAAAGTTCCGGGCGTGTGTCTGACAAAATGGGTCGCAGGCGGATGATACCGCCACTGGATAGATGAATACAATTTTAATTAACTTATCAAGGAGTATCCCATCCAAGTGCGGCCATAGACGTTCGTCGCGTTTCACCGTGTTTCGTGCCTTACGCCGCCTACAACGCAAATAGAAACAGTATAGATTCTTCGGGCTAATCAATCCTGGATTATCTGAAGATGTTTTTGGTGTACGGAAAAGAAAGGAACATGTACTTAAGAACGCCAAGACGTTTTCAGTTAAACGGGAGCGGGAAGTGAGAGAGAGAGAGAGAGAGATATATAGTGAGAGGAGAGACAGTGAATGAGAGAAAAAGCGTTAAAATATGTGAAATGATAAGAATGTGTTATCTTGAGCGTGGGAGAAGAGGTGGATGGGGGCGCCCGACCCACTAACCTCTGTGAGGGGGAGTGTCGAGTGCAAATTAATGGGAGGTGTTTCCCCCAGAGCGCTGCTTGGTTTGTTTACCTTCCTTCACCCGTGTTCCACATCATCCAACCTACCCATGGCTCGCTTGTTTACCTTCCTTCACCCGTGTTCCACATCATCCAACCTACCCATGGCTCGCTTGTTTACCTTCCTTCACCCGTGTTCCACATCATCCAACCTACCCATGGCTCGCTTGTTTACCTTCCTTCACCCGTGTTCCACATCATCCACCTACCCATGGCTCGCTTGTTTACCTTCCTTCACCCGTGTTCCACATCATCCAACCTACCCATGGCTCGCTTGTTTACCTTCCTTCACCCGTGTTTCCACATCATCCAACCTACCCATGGCTCGCTTGTTTACCTTCCTTCACCCGTGTTCCACATCATCCAACCTACCCATGGCTCGCTTGTTTACCTTCCTTCACCCGTGTTCCACATCATCCAACCTACCCATGGCTCGCTTGTTTACCTTCCTTCACCCGTGTTCCACATCATCCAACCTACCCATGGCTCGCTTGTTTACCTTCCTTCACCCGTGTTCCACATCATCCAACCTACCCATGGCTCGCTTGTTTACCTTCCTTCACCCGTGTTCCACATCATCCAACCTACCCATGGCTCGCTTGTTTACCTTCCTTCACCCGTGTTCCACATCATCCAACCTACCCATGGCTCGCTTGTTTACCTTCCTTCACCCGTGTTCCACATCATCCAACCTACCCATGGCTCGCTTGTTTACCTTCCTTCACCCGTGTTCCACATCATCCAACCTACCCATGGCTCGCTTGTTTACCTTCCTTCACCCGTGTTCCACATCATCCAACCTACCCATGGCTCGCTTGTTTACCTTCCTTCACCCGTGTTCCACATCATCCAACCTACCCATGGCTCGCTTATATTTCTTATCCGTACCCCTCCTATCCCTTGGGAGGGATAGCGTCCTCGCATGGCTCGTTCTCATCCAGGTCAAGGCATCGCCTTGAATCTCCTTATACAAGACGGGTCCACTAATAGTTCATTCTCATCCGGCAAAATGAGGTCCTTTTATCGCTAGTTCACATTAGGCAGAATGTGTCTGCTCTCAGGATATTCTCAATCCAGCGTGTCCCCTTCAGTTGCCACAACCAACACAAAAATGGCGAACTAAAACTCCCTAACAACCTAACCTAACCCAGCGACCTACGTATAGAAAACGTGAATGTACATGAGCCGCTAGGATGGATAGTGCATCATATTTTGTCCCTTTGGGGATTTTACCGTGAAAATGTAATGTATTATTTGAGAGGACAGGTTGCTGATAGTGAACAAGTCCACAAGGGCGTTGATGAGGGTTCGAACCTATGTGCTGGATGTTCCCAGACGCGCTCTAGTCCACTGTATCCAGTTGACTGGATAAGCTGGATTCGAACCCTCACCACAAAGATTCGAACCCACATCAAGGCCCTTGTGGATTTGTTCATTTGATATATCCCGTAATTGCGATTTCTCTGTGTAATAATAATAATAATAATAACTTTTATTAAATATAAAACATTTCAATGGTTTATTTGCAGGTACAGAGGTTGCATATTATATAAAGACGAAAATCATATACTGCTCACCTTTCTTAGATTCATTAAGACGGTGTTTCAGAAGGAGCAGCTACTTTTCGCTCGTCTGCTCCACTATGTGACAAAAAAGGGGGGCTTCATCCCCCTTTTTCGGTACAATATTCCATCGATCTCATCTAGCAAAAAAATTATCTGTTTTTGCGAATCTTTGCACCTCCTCGTCCGGGTGTCTTTGCTCGTTCCTAACCTGCACAGTGTGCTCATGTCTGTAGAGGGGCTTGGTTGTGTTCCGTGTGTTAGCGTGCTCCTGGCGTCACCGTGTTCTATATATGTCGTGTTCATGCGTTAGCGTGTTTCGCGCGTCGTGTTCATGGGTTAGCGTGTTCCGTGCGTCGTGTTCATGGTTAGCGTGTTCTGTGCGTCGTGTTCATGGTTAGCGTGTTCCGTGCGTCGTGTTCATGGGTTAGCGTGTTCCGTGCGTCGTGTTCATGGGTTAGCGTGTTCCGTGCGTCGTGTTCATGGGTTAGCGTGTTCTGTGCGTCGTGTTCATGGGTTAGCGCTTTCCGTGCGTCGTGTTCATGCGTTAGCGTGTTCTGTGCGTCGTGTTCATGCGTTAGCGTGTTCCGTGCGTCGTGTTCATGGGTTAGCGTGTTCCGTGCGTCGCGTTCATGGGTTAGCGTGTTCTGTGCGTCGTGTTCATGGGTTAGCGTGTTCCGTGCGTCGTGTTCATGGGTTAGCGTATTCCGTGCGTCGTGTTCATGGGTTAGCGTGTTCCGTGCGTCGTGTTCATGGGTTAGCGTGTTCTGTGCGTCGTGTTCATGGGTTAGCGTGTTCCGTGCGTCGTGTTCATGGGTTAGCGTGTTCCGTGCGTCGTGTTCATGGGTTAGCGTGTTCCGTGCGTCGTGTTCATGGGTTAGCGTGTTCTGTGCGTCGTGTTCATGGGTTAGCGTGTTCCGTGCGTCGTGTTCATGCGTTAGCGTGTTTCATGCGTTAGCGTGTTCTGTGCGTCGTGTTCATGCGTTAGCGTGTTCCGTGCGTCGTGTTCATGGGTTAGCGTGTTCCGTGCGTCGCGTTCATGGGTTAGCGTGTTTCTGTGCGTCGTGTTCATGGGTTAGCGTGTTCCGTGCGTCGTGTTCATGCGTTAGCGTGTTCTGTGCGTCGTGTTCATGCGTTAGCGTGTTCTGTGCGTCGTGTTCACGCGTTAGCGTGTTCTGTGCGTCGTGTTCACGCGTTAGCGTGTTCTGTGCGTCGTGTTCACGCGTTAGCGTGTTCCGTGCGTCGTGTTCACGCGTTAGCGTGTTCTGTGCGCCGTGTTCACGCGTTAGCGTGTTCTGTGCGTCGTGTTCATGGGTTAGCGTGTTCTATACGTCGCCTTCTGTGCGTCATAGTGTGCCACCGAAAAGAACACATCCGATACCAGTCGACGCTGCCTGGTGTTCCATTTCAGGAAGCCGGAAAAAAAGTTCATCTGGCCACCCTGCAATGTTACGTCACTCATTGGTTACTGCTTTCGGACCTCTCAAGTGTTTCTAAGTTGTTTTCGGACCTCTCAAGTGTTTCTAAGTTGTTTTCGGACCTCTCAAGTGTTTTCTAAGTTGTTTTCGGACCTCTCAAGTGCTTCTAAGTTGTTTTCGGACCTCTCAAGTGTTTCTAAGTTGTTTTCGGACCTCTCAAGTGTTTCTAAGTTGTTTTCGGACCTCTCAAGTGTTTCTAAGTTGTTTTCGGACCTCTCAAGTGTTTCTAAGTTGTTTTCGGACCTCTCAAGTGTTTCTAAGTTGTTTTCGGACCTCTCAAGTGTTTCTAAGTTGTTTTCGGACCTCTCAAGTGTTTCTAAGTTGTTTTCGGAACTCTCAAGTGTTTCTAAGTTGTTTTCGGACCTCTCAAGTGTTTCTCAGTTGTTTTCGGACCTCTCAAGTGTTTCTAAGTTGTTTTCGGACCTCTCAAGTGTTTCTAAGTTGCTTTCGGACCTCTCAAGTGTTTCTCAGTTGTTTTCGGACCTCTCAAGTGTTTCTAAGTTGTTTTCGGACCTCTCAAGTGTTCCTAAGTTGTTTTCGGACCTCTCAAGTGTTTCTAAGTTGTTTTCGGACCTCTCAAGTGTTTCTAAGTTGTTTTCGGACCTCTCAAGTGTTTCTAAGTTGTTTTCGGACCTCTCAAGTGCTTCAAGTGCTTGGACATTATTTAATATCGTAACAGCTGGCGTCCCCAAGACCAGCACAGTAGTTATCTTCTTGAGTTATCTTGAGATGATTTCGGGGCTTTTTTTTAGTGTCCCCGCGGCCCGGTCCTCAACCAGGCCTCCACCCCCAGGAAACAGCCCGTGACAGCTGACTAATACCCAGGTACCTATTTTACTGCTAGGTAACAGGGGCATAGGGTGAAAGACACTCTGCCCAATGTTTCTCGCCGGCGCCTGGGATCGAACCCAGGACCACAGGATCACAAGTCCAGCGTGCTGTCCGCTCGGCCGACCGGCTCCCAGTAGCGTAGACGTATTTCACTATCCAGTATCGTACAAACACACTATAGGTATCGTAGGCATGTACCATTGTCCAGCATCGTAACCAAACAGTATATATATACCAGTATCATATAGGCACTCTGTAAACAGCGCCACTCACTCATCATGTCAATATTTACGCCACAAATCATTTTTGTTGTGTCTGTTGTAACCCTTCCAATAGCCAATTTATTTATTTTTTCCAGTCAGTTGCGACAAGAGAGGGTGGTATATTTGTTTCACCAGCCCCCCCCCCCCCCGCTCCCCCCCTCTCGTTGAAATTCACTCTCACTTCCCCCCGCCGCTCTTCCACCGTAACTCCTCTCCCCCTCTCCCTCCCCCCTCTCTCTCTCTCTCTCTCTCTCCCCTCTCTCCCTCCCCTCTCTCTCTCTCTCTCTCTTGATAGAAATGTAAAATTTAATTAACTCTAGGACACGGGTAAAGAATTGTATCCAGCTGTTTATATGTTGTTTTTCTGTGGTAATTTGAGTCGCAGATGAGAGGCGAGAGAGGGAGGGGTAAGAGCAAGGGGGGCTTCGTGTGTGTGTTGTGTGTGTGTGTGTGTGTGTGTGTGTGTGTGGTGTGTGTGTGTGTGTGTGTGTGTGTGTGTGTGTGTGTGTGTGTGTGTGCAAACAAACCACAATAGCATAGGTAATATTCCATTCTTACGATGATGGGAGACTCGAACACTAGACCCTGCCTCCTACCGACCAGACCACAGATGCTCACAAGGAGGAAAGATCTCAGAGGCGCCTCAGTCTTCTACCCAACCGAGACTTTAAACCATCTCTGGAGTACCACTAAGATGTCTCCAGGTTTAAGCCTCCTTCGTCCTCATGTAAACCATTCTACCTAGTGGGAATGACTGCAGGGACAAGCAGCAGGGAGCAATGTATAATAAAGAATATGGAAGGAGTCATGTCGGAAGACCTTACCCATAAAGAACATAATAAAGTAGCTGTCACAACTGCCAGAGGAATGATAGGTTGGATAACAAGAACTTTTCAAACAAGGAATGCCATACCAAGGATGATACATCTCAAAACACTAGAACACTCTAAAGTGGAATACTGCTGCACAATAACAGACCCTTTCAAAGCTGGAAAAATTTTAGACCTGGGGAGCGTGCAAAGATCCTTACTGTCAGTCCATTCAATAAAACATCTAAATTATTTAGGACTAATTATTTTTTTTTAATCTGTATTATTTAGAGCGCAGGCGGGAGAGATACCTAATAATTTACACTTGGAAAAGATTAGAGAGATTGGTTCCAAATATGCACATGAAAATAAATGCCTCATGAAACCAGAAAGCATGGCAGGATGTGCAGAATATCCGCGTTGAAAAGCAGAGGTGCAACAGGTACTCTGAGAGAGAACTATCAACATGAGAGGCCCGAGACTGTTCAACACACTCCCGCTACACATAAGGGACATAACAGGCCAACCTCTCATGGAGTTCAAAAGAGAACTCGATAAACGCCCCTAAAGAATACCTGATTAACCAGAAGGTGATTAATACGTCAGGTTGCGAGCAGCCGCGTCCAACAGCCTGGTTGGGCAAACCATCAACCAAGAGACGTGGTCAGAGACCGGGCCGCGGGAACGTTGATCCTCAAGATCACCATAAGGTAATTACAAGGTAACCAGATAAGGGAGCCACCAACCAGAATAAATGACTGCAAGAACTATCCTGTAGTTTGGCTCCTCTTTGTCTCCATATACATTTTGGGGGACTTTCTAGCTTTCTGGTAGTGTCCCACTTTTCAAGTGACTTATGACTGAGACAAACAATACCACTTCAGCTCAATCACACTTAATATCGTGCAGAGAGCGACGTCAAGATGTTACACCACCAAAGATAACATTCACTCCAAAAGTCTACCACCTACGGGCTATTCAAGCCCGTGCCACCTCTTATGGTGACTTAATCTTCAACAACACATAATATCTATGGTGAGTGGTATTGTGTGCCCCACCATGACCACTACCTCCTGGCCAGCGTCATCGTGTCCTAACTTCCTCGCTGGTGTCCTCCGGCGCGAGTGTGAATCACTGGAGTGCGAATGTGTGTATATGTATGTTGAGCAACCACTGCACACCAATTTCCTGGTCAGTTCCGACCAAGTCCTCGAACTGGCCGCCTCTCGCGCCGCCCACACAAAGTAGTATCGCTTTCTCCTTTGACTGGAGATTGATCAGGAGCATCAAGTGGCGAGCTGAGAGGCGCCGAGGGCTCTGGCCCTCGCCCAGAGACAATGGCCCCGACCTCACCCCAATCTCCCGGAGACACTCACAACAGCGCCAGAAGCCGCCTGCACCGGGGAGGGGGTCGAACCCTCCCCTCTTGGGGCCAAAACACCCGCCACCTTCCTTGCTTCTGTTGCTGCTTCATTCACTTCCTGACATACACGCATGCGCGCTCGCCCTCTTGCTCATTCAAGCCGGTCAATTGTTACCCTTGACGCCTGAGGTGACCTCCACCAGTCACCTGACGCCTGAGGTGACCTCCACCAGTCACCTGACGCCTGAGGTGACCTCCACCAGTCACCTGGCGCCTGAGGTGACCTCCACCAGTCACCTGGCGCCTGTAGTGACCTCCACCAGTCACCTGGCGCCTGAGGTGACCTCCACCAGTCACCTGGCGCCTGAGGTGACCTCCACCAGTCACCTGACGCCTGAGGTGACCTCCACCAGTCACCTGGCGCCTGTAGTGACCTCCACCAGTCACCTGGCGCCTGAGGTGACCTCCACCAGTCACCTGGCGCCTGAGGTGACCTCCACCAGTCACCTGACGCCTGAGGTGACCTCCACCAGTCACCTGGCGCCTGTAGTGACCTCCACCAGTCACCTGGCGCCTGAGGTGACCTCCACCAGTCACCTGGCGTCTGAGGTGACCTCCACCAGTCACCTGACGCCTGAGGTGACCTCCACCAGTCACCTGGCGCCTGTAGTGACCTCCACCAGTCACCTGGCGCCTGAGGTGACCTCCACCAGTCACCTGGCGCCTGAGGTGACCTCCACCAGTCACCTGACGCCTGAGGTGACCTCCACCAGTCACCTGGCGCCTGAGGTGACCTCCACCAGTCACCTGGCGCCTGAGGTGACCTCCACCAGTCACCTGACGCCTGAGGTGACCTCCACCAGTCACCTGGCGCCTGAGGTGACCTCCACCAGTCACCTGACGCCTGAGGTG
>NC_091159.1:22809177-22859177 GCF_040958095.1 Procambarus clarkii
GATGAAAACAGCCACACGACACATTAAGGCCAGGTGGTTCGTGCCTCGCTGGCTGCCAATGGCTCCACTGCCCCACTCCTTCACGCGGATATCAGGAGCAAGTTGTAAATTTTGATTTTTTTTTTTTATAAATATTTTATTTCAACTTTTTGTACATGAAGTTTAACGTACAGCCATTAACGACGGTGGAAAAAAAGGATAAAAATGTGTGAGAATTAGAGGCTCTTGTTAAGATGAGTGCCGAGGTAATTGATGGAGGGTGTAAGGTGCCATTGTGGTTGTTAGCCGAAGCGGGTCAACTCTCGGCCGTCACCGCCTTCCCCGGGAGGGGGTACACCTCCACCAGCAGCTCCCCGGGAGGGGGTACACCTCCACCAGCAGCTCCCCGGGAGGGGGTACACTTCCACCAGCAGCTCCCCGGGAGGGGGTACACCTCCACCAGCAGCTCCCCGGGAGGGGGTACACCTCCACCAGCAGCTCCCCGGGAGGGGGTACACCTCCACCAGCAGCTCCCCGGGAGGGGGTATACCTCCACCAGCAGCTCCCCGGGAGGGGGTACACCTCCACCAGCAGCTCCCCGGGAGGGGGTACACCTCCACCAGCAGCTCCCCGGGAGGGGGTACACCTCCACCAGCAGCTCCCCGGGAGGGGGTACACCTCCACCAGCAGCTCCCCGGGAGGGGGTACACCTCCACCAGCAGCTCCCCGGGAGGGGGTACACCTCCACCAGCAGCTCCCCGGGAGGGGGTACACCTCCACCAGCAGCTCCCCGGGAGGGGGTATACCTCCACCAGCAGCTCCCCGGGAGGGGGTACACCTCCACCAGCAGCTCCCCGGGAGGGGGTACACCTCCACCAGCAGCTCCCCGGGAGGGGGTACACCTCCACCAGCAGCTCCCCGGGAGGGGGTACACCTCCACCAGCAGCTCCCCGGGAGGGGGTACACCTCCACCAGCAGCTCCCCGGGAGGGGGTACACCTCCACCAGCAGCTCCCCGGGAGGGGGTATACCTCCACCAGCAGCTCCCCGGGAGGGGGTACACCTCCACCAGCAGCCCTGGCCCTACACCCCCGTCTTCTTAAAACAACCCGTTCTCAGGCCATAGGCTCTTTAAAGCAGCGGCCGTCCTCCCCGGATGCAGTCATCAGTTTTAACGTACTGTGTATTAATAATTGTTTTATTCTTATATATAAATTAATATTATATATTAAAATCGGATTAATAGGCGTAGGTTAGGTTAGGTGTTTACGGTCCTTTAGTGATTATTTGTATTTGTAGCATTTACAGCAACCCGTCCTCGTCTCAAGTCCATTCCATCCAGCGGTCGACCTCCAGCCAGTCCTCGAAACAAAGACATAAAAGTGACTCCATGCACCCGCCAAACCCCGTTTATGAATGAAAAACGGTTTACACACGACTCAACTGATGACGTTCGAACACTTCCCCAACACTGGCGATCTTTGTGTGAACCTCAACGGTGTAAATGCTTCACTCACGTACTACAAATACAAATAATCGTCAACAGAACCTAAACACCTAACCTAACCTATGCCTATATATAAGCACAATATTCTATTATATAATAATATTAAATTATATTTGAGAACATTCCTATTTGGAATGATCAGAATGTTAAAAATTATGAGAGCGTGTTTGGGGTCGACCGCTGGATGTAATGGACTTGGTCTGAGAACGGGTTGCATCAGTTGCGAGTCGTGTGTAAACCGTTTGGTCATTCATAAACGGGGTATGGCGGCGGGATTAACGAACGTTTGGCCTTTCTTAATGCAGACGGTCTGGGGGATAAAGACTTTGAGAGAGGCCGACTGCTCCTCTAACGAGCCTGGCCTGGGGACGGGTCAGTTATCTCTTGAGATGATTTCGGGGCTTTTAGTGTCCCCGCGGCCCGGTCCTTGACCAGGCCTCCACCCCCAGGAAGTAGTCCGTGACAGCTGACTAACACCCAGGTACCTATTTTACTGCTAGGTAACAGGGGCATAGGGTGAAAGAAACTCTGCCCATTGTTTCTCGCCGGCGCCTGGGATCGAACCTAGGACCACAGGATCACAAGCCCCGCGTGCTGTCCGCTCGGCCGACCGGTCGCTTGATGATTGAAAACGGAATGACTCACATCTGATTTTCAAACAATTCTCGATCAGTTCTTCGCTGATTACCCGTGTTGGAATCACAATTTTATGACTGCAGTCGCCTTGAAAGAATCCCAGTTAAGGTTTCTAAAAAGACGTTCTAATGTTTACCAGCGTCCCATATGCTGCCGATGTCATCCGGCCTATGTGTATGCCTCTATTGTTAGTGTGGGAATTATATCCACTCCCAACTCTCTCCGATTCCCGTAGTTGCTTCCCATTTATGGTGTAGGTACCTTCTGGCCTCGTGTGTGTGCGTGTGTAATAATACGTCAGAAACGCGACGGAAAGTGTATTGTCCGTGTAATTGGAAACAGGCGGTGTCAGGTGTCCGGGTTAGGCGCCTGTCTTGAGCAAACTGTGACGACCCTCTGATGTAATTAAAAGACTTAATTGACAACCTGATAACCTTAGGTGGGGTAGTGTTGCCGACTCAAGGAAGCATGTCAGGCATTTTTAAGATACTTTTGTCTTGTATTGAACGAGCGAGCGAGAGAGAGAGAGAGAGAGAGAGAGAGAGAGAGAGAGAGAGAGAGAGAGAGAGAGAGAGAGAGAGAGAGAGAGAGAGAGAGAGAGAGAGAGAGAGAGAGAGAGAGAGAGAGAGAGAGAGAGAGATCACATCAATAGATCATACTCCTAGCGTCAACAGATTATCATCACAGCATCAATACATCATGTTCCCAGCATCAATAAATCTTCCCAACATCAACAGATCATCGTCCTCAACTTTGAGCATCCAACCCCAAGATATTTTACCTGCATACAACAACACCTGCATACAACACCTGCATACAACACGTGCATACAACAACACGTGCATACAACACCTGCATACAACAACACCTACATACAACACCTGCATAAAACAACACCTGCATACAACAACACCTGCATACAACACCTGCATACAACAACACCTACATACAACAACACTTACATACAACAACACCTGCATACAATAACACCTGCATACAATAACACCTACATACAACAACACCTGCATACAACACCTGCATACAACAACACCTACATACAACAACACTTACATACAACAACACCTGCATACAATAACACCTGCATACAATAACACCTACATACAACAACACCTGCATACAACAACACTTACATACAACAACACCTACATACAACAACACCTACATACAACAACACTTACATACAAGAACACCTGCATACAACAACACTTACATACAACAACACCTGCATACAACAACACCTACATACAACAACACCTGCATACATACAACACCTGCATACAACAACACCTACATACAACAACACCTACATACAACAACACTTACATACAAGAACACCTGCATACAACAACACTTACATACAACAACACCTGCATACAACAACACCTACATACAACAACACCTGCATACATACAACACCTGCATACAATAACACCTACATACAACAACACCTACATACACCAACACCTGCATACAACAACACCTACATACAACAACACCTACATACAACAACACTTACATACAAGAACACCTGCATACACCAACACCTGCATACAACAACACCTACATACAACAACACCTACATACAACAACACTTACATACAACAACACCTGCATACAACAACACCTACATACAACAACACCTGCATACATACAACACCTGCATACAACAACACCTACATACAACAACACTTACATACAAGAACACCTGCATACAACAACACCTACATACAACAACACCTACATACAACAACACTTACATACAACAACACCTACATACAACAACACTTACATACAAGAACATACATACAACACTTACATACAAGAACACCTGCATACAACAACACCTGCATACAACACCTGTATACAACAACACCTAAATACAACACCTGCATACAACAACACCTGCATACAACACCTGCATACAAGAACACCTACATACAACAACACCTGCATACAACAACACCTGCATACAACAACACCTACATACAACAACACTTACATACAACAACACCTGCATACAACAACACCTACATACAACAACACTTACATACAACAACACCTGCATACAACAACACCTACATACAACAACACCTACATACAAGAACACCTGCATACAATAACACTTACAGAGAGCATCAACAGCGCCCTCATTGTGGATGCATTATCGCCAGCTGAAGGCAACATCACTCTACCACTCCAAACGTCGCCCCGCCGTCTGCGTCTGACGTGTTTTGACGTCACCCCGCACACCCTAGAGGCATTTACTGTCTAACCCGCCGACGAGTGGCAGGGAATGAGGTGAGGGAGATAGTGAGGGAGATAGTGAGGGGAAGAGTGTGTGAGGAGGGTGTGAGGGGAAGACCAATGAGCGCTCACAAAGAGTGCTTCACGTTTTTAACAACTGGATTGAACAGAAGCAGATGATTTCTGTATATTTTGAGCATTCTTGGACCCCCTTCCTGCTCATCTTGAGCCTTACCGTCCTGGTTTGGCCTGGAACACTATTCGCTATTTGGATTACAACCAAGGGCCAGATTCACGAAGCTGTTACGCAAGCACTTACGAATCTGTCCATCTTTTCTCAATCTTTGGCGGCTTTGTTTACAATTATCAAACAGTTAATGAGCTCCGAAGCACCAGGAGACTGTTTATAACAATAACAATAGTTAATTGCGAAGTTTTCATGCTTATAAACTGTTTAATAAATGTAACCAAAGCCGTCAAAGATTGAGGAAAAATGTACAGGTTCGTAAGTAATTGCGTAACTGCTTTGTGAATCCGGATCCAGGTTTCTAATTACAGCTGGCCAGGCAGTTGAGGTCCAGTGCCCAATCGCTCCTTCCTTGCCCCCGACGGCTTCACAGTCCGGTATTCCATGCCACCGTACATCTGAACCTCGAACGATGATGTTATATGTTGTCTTGAGGTTGTGAGTTGTACTTCCTCTCCTCCACCTCTTCCTCCACACCATTCCCTCCAATGTGTTATTTCCTTATATTACTATTTTAACCTGGAACTTTCCTTCACCTGGAACTTCCATCACCTGGAACTTTCCTTCATCTGGAACTTCCATCACCTGGAACTTCCATCACCTGGAACTTCCATCACCTGGAACTTCCATCACCTGGAACTTCCATCATCTGGAACTTTCCTTCATCTGGAACTTCCATCATCTTGAACTTCCATCACCTGGAACTTCCATCATCTGGAACTTTCCTTCATCTGGAACTTCCATCATCTTGAACTTCCATCACCTGGAACTTCCATCACCTGGAACTTCCATCATCTGGAACTTTCCTTCATCTGGAACTTCCATCATCTGGAACTTCCATCACCTGGAACTTCCATCACCTGGAACTTCCATCACCTGGAACTTCCATCACCTGGAACTTCCATCACCTGGAACTTCCATCATCTGGAACTTTCCTTCATCTGGAACTTCCATCACCTGGAACTTCCTTCACCTGGAACTTCCATCACCTGGAACTTCCATCATCTGGAACTTTCCTTCATCTGGAACTTCCATCACCTGGAACTTCCTTCACCTGGAACTTCCATCACCTGGAACTTCCATCACCTGGAACTTCCATCATCTGGAACTTCCATCACCTGGAACTTCCTTCACCTGGAACTTCCATCACCTGGAACTTCCATCACCTGGAACTTCCTTCACCTGGAACTTCCATCACCTGGAACTTCCATCATCTGGAACTTTCCTTCATCTGGAACTTCCATCACCTGGAACTTCCTTCACCTGGAACTTCCATCACCTGGAACTTCCATCACCTGGAACTTCCATCACCTGGAACTTCCATCATCTGGAACTTCCTTCACCTGGAACTTCCATCACCTGGAACTTCCATCACCTGGAACTTCCTTCACCTGGAACTTCCATCACCTGGAACTTCCATCACCTGGAACTTCCATCACCTGGAACTTCCATCATCTGGAACTTTCCTTCATCTGGAACTTCCATCACCTGGAACTTCCTTCACCTGGAACTTCCATCACCTGGAACTTCCATCATCTGGAACTTTCCTTCATCTGGAACTTCCTTCATCTGGAACTTCCATCACCTGGAACTTCCATCATCTGGAACTTTCCTTCATCTGGAACTTCCATCACCTGGAACTTCCATCATCTGGAACTTTCCTTCATCTGGAACTTCCTTCACCTGGAGATGCTTACTTCGTCTATCCCCCATCATTTCTGGCCACCCCTGTTTCTTAGTTATTTTCATAACGTTGCATTTGATTGGCTTAATTTCTTGGAGCCACTTGTGTGTCTGTTTCTCCGCCCTCCCCGCCACGGTCTGCCCCATAAGCTTAGTGTCATTTGGAAAGGGGGAGTGGGGAGTGTGAGGGAGGAAGAGTGTGAGGGAGGAATATATATATATATATATATATATATATATATATATATATATATATATATATATATATATATATATAATATATATATATATATATATATATATATATATATATATATATATATATATATATATATATATATATATATATATATATATATATATATATATATATATATATTTTCCAAACCACAAAAAATTACATCCCCATTCCAAACCTGCAAAAAAATAATAAAAAAAAAATGGAACTAGTATAAAAAAAAATCACATTTTACTTCAGGTGCGCGCACGCGCTCTCTCACTGCAAAAGTATTAATATTTTATAATACCAATGCGGTGAGCATAATAGTTATGTCAGAGTGACATAGTGATATACCCCAACAATACATCCCCCCCCCTTCCTGGGGCCCTCCACACCCCCCCTCCTGGGGCCCTCCACAACCCCCCCCCCCTCCTGGGGCCCTCCACCCCCCCCCCCACCTACTCACACATCAGCCAAACATTTTTCATTTCCATGTTTATCGAAACGTTTCGTGGCGCGAGCTGCCTGGCTGATAACTCTTTCCACTAGGGCAGGACATTTGCATGCCACGGTGGGGCGTAAGGTTGAATCTCCTGGCGCCCACGGTGGGGATCCCCGCCCCTGTGGGAGCGGGGGCGGTGCGCCCCCTTCTGGCGAGCCTCCATAATGGAACAAACTTGAGGAAAATTGTAGTTTTCGTCAACTTGCTGGAGAAAATGCATCATTCATATATTACTGTTGGTTGAATCGTCGGGCCATGCCTAGCGTTCTCGGTCTCTGTCTCTGTCTCTCTCTCTCTCTCTCTCTCTTTATCTCTCCCTCTCTTGCTCTTGCCCTCTTTTGCTCCCTCTCTTCCTCTTTTGCTCTCGCTCTCTCTTTTGCTGTATTTCACCCTCTCTTGCTCTCTCCTTCCCTCCCTCTCTTCATCTGTTGGTCTCTCTATCTCTCCCTGACTATCAGCTATCACCAATATTCTCCGGGATTAAAACAAGAGCAGTCGAGGAGGCAACAGCAGCAGCGATAAGAGAACAGGTAGCAACAGCAGTAGTAAAATAAAGAGGCATCAGCGGCAATAGAAGAGGCAACCAGTACGAAAGACTATACGCCACCTCACGAGAGAGAGAGAGAGAGAGAGAGAGAGAGAGAGAGAGAGAGAGAGAGAGAGAGAGAGAGAGAGAGAGAGAGAGAGAGAGAGAGAGAGAGAGAGAGAGAGAGAGAGAGAGAGACGCTAACAACTGAATACCTTCAGTAAGGACTCCCTTAGGACACGGCAGACTGACCCCCTCGTCTGCTGACACGGCAGACTGACCCCCTCGTCTGCTGACACGGCAGACTGACCCCCTCGTCTGCTCACACGGCAGACTGACCCCCTCGTCTGCTCACACGGCAGACTGACCCCCTCGTCTGCTGACACGGCAGACTGACCCCCTCGTCTGCTGACACGGCAGACTGACCCCTCTTGTCTGCTGACACGGCAGACTGACCCCCTCGTCTGCTGACACGGCAGACTGACCCCTCTTGTCTGCTGACACGGCAGACTGACCCCCTCGTCTGCTGACACGGCAAACTGACCCCCTCGTCTGCTGACACGGCAGACTGACCCCCTCGTCTGCTGACACGGCAGACTGACCCCCTCGTCTGCTGACACGGCAGACTGACCCCCTCGTCTGCTGACACGGCAGACTGACCCCCTCGTCTGCTGACACGGCAGACTGACCCCCTCGTCTGCTGACACGGCAGACTGACCCCTCTTGTCTGCTGACACGGCAGACTGACCCCCTCGTCTGCTGACACGGCAGACTGACCCCTCTTGTCTGCTGACACGGCAGATTGACCCCCTCGTCTGCTGACACGGCAGACTGACCCCTCTTGTCTGCTGACACGGCAGACTGACCCCCTCGTCTGCTGACACGGCAAACTGACCCCCTCGTCTGCTGACACGGCAGACTGACCCCCTCGTCTGCTGACACGGCAGACTGACCCCCTCGTCTGCAGACACGGCAGACTGACCCCCTCGTCTGGTGACACGGCAGACTGACCCCCTCGTCTGCTGACACGGCAGACTGACCCCCTCGTCTGCTGACACGGCAGACTGACCCCCTCGTCTGCTGACACGGCAGACTGACCCCCTCGTCTGCTGACACGGCAGACTGACCCCCTCGTCTGCTGACACGGCAGACTGACCCCCTCGTCTGCTGACACGGCAGACTGACCCCCTCGTCTGCTGACACGGCAGACTGACCCCCTCGTCTGCTGACACGGCAGACTGACCCCCCCTCGTCTGCTGACACGGCAGATTGACCCCCTCGTCTGCTGACACGGCAGACTGACCCCTCTTGTCTGCTGACACGGCAGACTGACCCCCTCGTCTGCTGACACGGCAAACTGACCCCCTCGTCTGCTGACACGGCAGACTGACCCCCTCGTGTGCTGACACGGCAGACTGACCCCCTCGTCTGCAGACACGGCAGACTGACCCCCTCGTCTGCTGACACGGCAGACTGACCCCCTCGTCTGCTGACACGGCAGACTGACCCCCTCGTCTGCTGACACGGCAGACTGACCCCCTCGTCTGCTGACACGGCAGACTGACCCCCTCGTCTGCTGACACGGCAGACTGACCCCCTCGTCTGCTGAAACGGCAGACTGACCCCCTCGTCTGCTGACACGGCAGACTGACCCCCTCGTCTGCTGACACGGCAGACTGACCCCCTCGTCTGCTGACACGGCAGACTGACCCCCCCTCGTCTGCTGACACGGCAGACTGACCCCCCTCGTCTGCTGACTCGGCAGACTGACCCCCTCGTCTGCTCACACGGCAGACTGACCCCCTCGTCTGCTCACACGGCAGACTGACCCCCTCGTCTGCTCACACGGCAGACTGACCCCCTCGTCTGCTGACACGGCAGTCTGAACCCCCTCGTCTGCTCACACGGCAGACTGACCCCCTCGTCTGCTCACACGGCAGACTGACCCCCTCGTCTGCTGACACGGCAGACTGACCCCCTCGTCTGCTCACACGGCAGTCTGAACCCCCTCGTCTGCTGACACGGCAGACTGACCCCCTCGTCTGCTGACACGGCAGACTGACCCCCTCGTCTGCTGACACGGCAGTCTGAACCCCCTCGTCTGCTCACACGGCAGACTGACCCCCTCGTCTGCTCACACGGCAGACTGACCCCCTCGTCTGCTCACACGGCAGTCTGAACCCCCTCGTCTGCTCACACGGCAGTCTGAACCCCCTCGTCTGCTCACACGGCAGACTGACCCCCTCGTCTGCTGACATGGCAGACTGACCCCCTCGTCTGCTGACACGGCAGACTGACCCCCCTCGTCTGCTGACACGACAGACTGACCCCCTCGTCTGCTGACACGGCAGACTGACCCCCTCGTCTGCTGACACGGCAGACTGACCCCCTCGTCTGCTGACACGGCAGACTGACCCCCTCGTCTGCTGACACGGCAGTCTGAACCCCCTCGTCTGCTGACACGGCAGACTGATCCGCTCTTGTCAATCCATCCTCAGCTATGCTCGTCCAAGCTACGGTCAACCTTAAAGCATTAAATGACTGTAAAGTACCACACATTTATAATAGTTTGTCTCACATCTAAGTTAACATAAACCTATGTGTTCGAATTCGGTGTATAGTCAGGCCTAAATTTTAGGTTAGATTGGGTGTTTAAGGAATGTTCGGAATGTGGATATGAAGCATTTAAAGAGGCGTGATACGAACAGATGATATAACGAAGCCATGTTCGAAATATCTTCGAACCGCAAACCTCCCTCCCCCCCACCCCCGTCATCACTAAGCCCAACATGTTCCGCTCCCCTTCCTCGTCCACCAGGAGACACGTGGTGGCAGCAGCATCCCGCATTAACCGGTTGGGAAGGATGGGGGAGGAGAAGAGGGTTTCGTGTGTAGCCAACCGGTTTTAAGTCGAACCATGTGACCCCTCAGGCACGGGTTTCAGTCGCCTTCCCCAGTTTACCCTCTCCTTACCCCTACCCACCACGCTCCTGTCCCCCTACCCACCACGCTCCTCTGTTCCCCTACCCACCACGCTCCTGTCCCCCTACCCACCACGCTCCTCTGTCCCCCTACCCACCACGCTCCTGTCCCCCCTCCCCTCCCCCCCCTCTCCCCCTCACCAACGACTTATGTAAATCAGAGTATATAAAGGCTCTGATAATACGCTCCCCAAACCTCTCAATCACGCACCTGAGTGTGAAAGCGAGCATCATCTTGAGACAATTGCTTCTCAGGCCTTCCAGTTGTGCCAATATATATATATATATATATATATATATATATATATATATATATATATATATATATATATATATATATATATATATATATATATATATATATATATATATATATATATATATATATATATATATATATATATTCGTACTTTGTGTTAAAGAAAACTTTAAAGATTTTTTTTATATGTAATTGAATGAAATTGTATATAATTGTTATGTAAATTTGTATGTAATTTTTTTCTTGTAAATGTCACTATAACTGTAAGTTGTTTACCTTTAAGCACAAAGTAAATTTGTAAATTGACCTCAAAGGCATTTGTAGCGAAGTTCCTGTACCTCTCTTCCTATCACTCACAGGATGAGTATTTAATGAGTTTTTCTCCTGACAGGTCACTCCGTACAAAAAATGCAGCTGTTTCGCTAGCCAGAATCATAACCCCCCCCCCCCCCCCGGACCCCACTAAACCCATCGACGATGATGCACAGAAAACGGCAATATTATGATGGGCTAATACTTTCGAATGCTTCGCTATTTTGAGCGGAGTGGTCGCGTCCGTAAGGAATGCGACGTGTTAGATGGGAGGACAGGATGAACAACACACCAGAAGTTACCTGAACGTCACACACATTGGTAGTCGAGGGTGGTGTTACCAGCTTATGAAGCGGAGGTGTTAACGCAAGGCGAGGCGGAATGAAATACGAGAGAGAGAGAGAGAGAGAGAGAGAGAGAGAGAGAGAGAGAGAGAGAGAGAGAGAGAGAGAGAGAGAGAGAGAGAGAGAGAGAGAGAGAGAGAGAGAGAGAGTGAGAGAGAGTGAGAGAGAGAGAGAGAGAGAGAGAGAGAGAGAGAGAGAGAGAGAGAGAGAGAGAGAGAGAGAGAGAGAGAGAGAGAGAGAGAGAGAGAGAGAGAGAGAGAGAGAGAGAGAGAGAGAGAGATGAAGACCATTTGGTCACCATTTGGTCCGGCAGACATCTCCCGTCACGCAGGGTGCAGTCGCACCTCCACAGATCTCCAGTATCATCTCTTGATACTGGTAATGGCTCAAAAGGGCCATCACTTACGGGCTATTCATGCCCGTGCCACCTTTTGGGGTGGCCTAATCTTTATCAATCGATCATCAGAGAGATGCCCACTTGGAAACAAGATACGTTGGAGATGATTACGAAAACCTTAAGAGAGCTAAGGCAGTCAGGAAAGAACTACTACGAAATGCAACACAGAATCATTAGGGTGTGTTGCTGGAGGGACGACGGGTCTGTGTTGTATGGCTGTATGGAGCCTGTGTTGTATGGCTGTATGGAGCCTGTGTTGTATGGCTGTATGGAGCCTGTGTTGTATGGCTGTATGGAGCCTGTGTTGTATGGTTGTATATAGTCTGTGTTGTATGGCTGTATGGAGCCTGTGTTGTATGGTTGTATATAGCCTGTGTTGTATGGCTGTATGGAGCCTGTGTTGTATGGTTGTATATAGCCTGTGTTGTATGGCTGTATGGAGCCTGTGTTGTATGGTTGTATATAGCCTGTGTTGTATGGAGAAACACACATACACACGTTATGTATTACATGTCCCTTAACATCGTATACTCAATGATTGACACGAAATTTCTATATTTTGAAATATATATTATTTTATAGTCTCTCTTCTTTCTCCCCTACACCCCCTTTGCCCCGGTTCTTGGCCTGGTCTTTGTCTCTAGCCATCTGCATAACTCTGTACAATAGTCACCTTGTTGAAACACTCTTGAAATAACAATGAAATAATCCATTCCAGGTCCTGGAGCCGTCCCTGTCAATCAGACGACCCGCGTCCCAACCTTACCAAACACTGCCTGTCCCTCAAATATACACTCCTCACTTCGCGCAGCCCAAAGTATTGCCCAATGTGTGCACATTGTCATTCCTTGGGGACACGTATGCATCAAGCTCAAATTGTAAACTACTCCCCTAACTGCAGCGTTAAGCTTTGGAATACAAGTTCAAGTTCTAAGCTGCTGTGGCAGCAGCGAATAAGCCGTTTTCATACAAAGAAAATGGCAGCTGACGCTTAAAGAAAATGTACGGCTGTTGGTGGATCACTCAATCTACAGTCAAGTATTGTTGAGTGAAAGGCCAATAAGGTGCTATACCACGGCGCCATCTTCGTTTTAGGGTCCTACATCCCAAAGGCGGAAAACCGGCTTTATTTCTTAAAAGCGCGACGAGCCTTGACCCCCCGAAGTCCAGTTGTATGGCCATGGCGTCAAGATGTGTAGAACTCCATGGAGCGATAAGGCTCAACATCATACGTATAATTCTCATATAAATATCCCATAAAACACTCGGGTTGTTGAGGCAGTCTGGCCTGCGGGGACGGTCCTTTGAATGAAGAACTAATGTGGTAAAGAGCAGAGTCAATATTCTATAAAAATAAAAAAATCATCTCTAAACGGGAGCTTAACTGCCCTCTCTCTCTCTCTCTCTCTCTCTCTCTCTCTCTCTCTCTCTCTTGAGTCTCAGACTTGGGGCTCACGGATGGACGCTGCCAGACGTATCATGGTGTTGAAGCTGTTTTCACCGACTAAAGTAATTCCACGACCCCCAATATTGCACCACCATCACCCTCACCACCACTAGTGACACCACAATTAACAACCAGTGCCCCCAACAATCATCACAATCACCACCAATACTGCAGAAAGTTACAAGAAGAATTTGATAAACTCTAGGAGTAGGCATGGTTGCTAGAATTCAATCTCAGAAGTGTAAGGCGCTGAAAAATAGAAAGAATGGAAACCAGGAGTACAGAGTACATTCAACAAGTGGAATGTACTGAAGGAAGAAGAAGAAGCCACCTCCATCTACAGCTTTAAGACCAGATTCGGCAATGAATTCGAATGTCAGAATATTTAAAATATAACTCCACCGGCATAACAAGGTTAGCAGGCTGGGCATGAAGAGCTACACCTCATTTCCCCTCATTTTCCATTTTTTCCTCATTTCCTCCCCCTGTCATTAGACAGGGGGAGGACAGAGCACTCATAGGCAGGACGGTCCTGTCTCTAGCAGGCCCTGGAAACACAAACCGAAACTGTCTCTATTTTTCTGCTTGTTACAACTTGTAATAAAGTTGTTACATCTTGGCTTAACGTGTTTATGACGTATTAGAACGTTGTTACAACTTGCTATATTGGTTGTTATAAGTGGTTAGGAGGTGTTAAAACTTGTTCGAACGTTGTACCAACGTCGTAGTTTCGGTGTGTGTTTGGCGGGGGGCGTGTATGGCCAGCCTGCACCACACACCCGTCACCACTGATAGTAAGCAGCAAGACCACCACCAGTTGTCTTGTCTATACTCGATCTGGTACAACCACAAATGTGGTAGCTTTGAAGAGAAGTGCCTGCCAGCAGGTGTTAGCTGCCAGCGGCGTTAGAAACATTAGCACACCACTCCTGATGAACCGCAGTCTTTGTTCAAGAATAGACGGGATTGGACGGGGTGGGACTGGTACGTGGGTTTAAGGAACTAAAGGGATGAAAGAGGAACCATTCTCTGTCCAACACTGGCTGGAACTAATTGGTGGCAGCAGTTGATAGCCTTATCATTTAAACAAGTCCATTGTCCAATCAATTCCCCGCACCAACCGGTTTATGGTGGCAGCGCTAAGTGCTAAAAGGATGGTCGGTCGACTCCTCCAACACATCACAGGTTGCCATCTTTACTCTCATTTATTAACTAAATAAATATACAAGCATATGACTGATGAAGACTCTGTGGACGAAGTTAAGAGGTGCAAATTACAGGTCAATAAACGTTATGCAGGACGGCCATATAACCAACAGCCCAAAGATGCGAAGTTACCATAGAATGATTTTGATTGACAGTATGAACGCGGTGAGGATGAGCGCCCCCTTCTACCCCCCCCCCCCCCCTTAGCCCCAGGGACCCCCTGGAGTGGGACGCTGGACATTATAAGGGGGGGAGGTAGGGATAAGGGGGTGCTGGCCTGACAGTACATCAAAGTACCAGTGGGTTATAGTAGCAAACCAGTATAGATAACAAACCATATATACGGGCAGTTTTATGGCCCGTATACTAATTTATTTACTAATAAATGAAAATAAATGTATTTATTTATTCAGACATAAATGAAAACACTCCAGTATTAATGTATATTATCAGTATCCATACACCAATAAATGGAGTATGCCTCTCTGTATATAACTCGGAGAAGACTTCTTACACATGTCAATCGGTCATTTTCTTTCTTCCTGCCTATCTTGCAGGCCGAAGCATGAAGTCCAGCTGGTCCCCCTTTATCCAGCGACGTGTGCTAAAATCCTCCGCTTTATCTGATGCCCCTTCAGACATTCCTTGCCAGGGAGCTACGCCTTGTCCCAAGGCTGAATGAAAGACAACTTGGAGGACTAGTCTTTAAGCTCAGTTCTTGGATTTTTTTAAAGACATTGAAGGAAGTGACGCACTGTAGACTTCATCTCCTAGGTTTATTTCTAAGTGTAAATAGTATGGCATGTCTGATAGGCTATGGTGTGTGAGCGTGCACAAGAGCGCGCCTCTTTGTGTGTTTACTATTTGTCTGCAGAATCGAGCTATTAGCTCTTGGATCCGGCCTTTCTAACCAATCTATTTTTTCCCTCTATTATGTCTACTACATATATTTGTCTTACACACGCGCACACATCCCCAGGAAGCAATCCGTAGCAGTTGAGTAACTCCCAAGTATCTATTTACTACTAGGTGAATAGGTGCACCAGGTGAAAAGAAACGTTGCCCATACGTTTATATCACAGGTCAGCGTAGACCGAATCCGGAAGTGTGTAGTAGTAGGCCTTCATCAGTCTCAAGAGACTAATGGATGTGTACATAAACATATACATGCATGTATATGTGTGTGTATATATATATATATATATATATATATATATATATATATATATATATATATATATATATATATATATATATATATATATATATATATATATACACTCACATATACATGTACCATTTATAATTTAAATGCAACAAATCTATTTACCATTTATAATATATATATATATATATATATATATATATATATATATATATATATATATATAAATATATATATATATATATAAATATATATAAATAAATATAAATATATATAAATAAATATAAATAAATAAATATAAATATATATAAATAAATATAAATATATATAAATAAATATAAACATATATAAATAAATATATATATTATATATAGTGAGGGTACCACCTCTGGTGCCAATGTGGGGACCCATAGCCTCGGAGAAGAAAATAAAAAGTATTCAGAGGAGACCTTGTGGTCTCTCACTGAACACTAATATTATCTTCTCCTACCACCCCCATTCCTTTGTATGTACACATATATATTTACTTTATTTGAACTTTGTTACAAAAAAGGAGTTACATATGGGTTACAAAGATGGTTGTCATAGGTTGTCGAGTTCCTCCAGCTCCTCAGATGGCGGGCAGGAACCCTGGATGCAGTGCGCATTTCCCCTCTGTATCGCCACACTGAGGCGCTGGAAAAGAAAGCTTGCAGCTCTCGGGTCCCTTGTTGTTTCAATGAGCCTAGAACCCAGTTCCTTCAAAAAACTGGTAGCACTTTTACCCCAGGCGCCGAGCGTCTCAGAAGCAATGGGGACAAAATTGTAGTGGTGACCCAGTTCTCTATACTTACGGGATTTGGCTGCTTCCCTGTGGGTGGCAGCGCCACCTGGTTGTGCAACACTGAGGTTAATGTAGGTGTTAGCCAGGGTTGATACGCACGTGTAGTCCCATACCAACTGCTTGCCATTCTTCCAGGGGTTCACTGTGATACCATCCGGGCGACCAATAAGAGCATCAGAGTTACGGGGCGTTAGGTAACGGGGCTCTCTTTCAGCTGGGCATCCAGCTGTAGTGAGGCTCCTCTTGATGATGTCGTTAACTTCACTGTGCCTCGAGCGCCATCCCCCTGTGCTTTGGCAGAGTAGGCCATGGTGACCGTACCTGTCAGCCACCACCTCGCCGCAAATACACCTATATCTGGTGTGGATTGGGGCAGCAAGGCGGAGGGCCACAGCAATTCGGAGGGCGTGTGGTGTGAGACGCGTGCCAGTTGCCGACATTGGGGTTGCTAACAGGAAATCCCCTGCATGTGGTGCTGCTACTGCTGTGAGGTGAGCAATGTCGTGTTGTGTTGTTGCAGCACCCAGGCACTCTGCAGCAACTTGGTCTACAATGGGACCATCCCAGCTGGATTGCTTGTGGGATTTTGGGGATGGTGGTTGAGGTGATTGGCCTGCACGAGAGGCCCACTCTGTGGCACAGCGTGTAAAATTGGGATCATGTACACCTGCCAGCTGATGTAAGATAAATATATATATATATATATATATATATATATATATATATATATATATATATATATATATATATATATAAATATATATATATATATATATATATATATATATATATATATATATATATATATATATATATAAATATATATATATATATATATATATATATGTCGTACCTAGTAGCCAGAACTCCCTTCTCAGCCTACTATTCAAGGCCCGATTTGCCTAATAAGCCAAGTTTTCCTGAATTAATATATTTACTATGATTTTTTTCTTATGAAATGATAAAGCAACCCTTTTCTCTATGTATGAGGTCAATTTTTTGTTATTGGAGTTAAAATTAACGTAGATATATGACCGAACCTAACCAACCCTACCTAACCTAACCTAACCTATATTTATAGGTAAGGTTAGGTTAGGTAGCCAAAACAAGCTAGGTTAGGTTAGGTTAGGTAGGTTAGGTAGACGAAAAAACATTAATTCATGAAAACTTGGCTTATTAGGCAAATCGGGCTTTGAATAGTAGGCTGAGAAGTGCGTTCTGGCTATTAGGTACGACATATATATATATATATATATATATATATATATATATATATATATATATATGTCGTACCTAGTAGCCAGAACTCATTTTTCAGCCTACAATGCAAGGCCCGATTTGCCTAATAAGCCAAGTTTTCATGAATTAATATATTTTCTCTAATTTTTTTCTTATGAAATGATAAAGCAACCCATATCATTATATAAGAGGTCAATTTTTTTTTATTGGAGTTAAAATTAACGTAGATATATGACCGAACCTAACCAACCCTACCTAACCTAACCTAACCTATCTTTATAGGTTAGGTTTGGTTAGGTAGCCGAAAAAGTTAGGTTAGGTTAGGTTAGGTAGGTTAGGTAGTCGAAAAGCAATTAATTTATGAAAACTTGGCTTATTAGGCAAATCGGGCCTTGCCTAGTAGGCTCAGAAGTGAGTTCTGGCTACTAGGTACGACATATATATATATATTATATATATATATATATATATATATATATATATATATATATATATATATATATGTCGTACCTAGTAGCCAGAACTCACTTCTCAGCCTACTATTCAAGGCCCGATTTGCCTAATAAGCCAAGTTTTCCTGAATTAATATATTTACTATAATTTTTTTCTTATGAAATGATAAAGCTACCCTTTTCACTATGTATGAGGTCAATTTTTTTTTATTGGAGTTAAAATTAACGTAGATATATGACCGAACCTAACCAACCCTACCTAACCTAACCTAACCTATATATATAGGTAAGGTTAGGTTAGGTAGCCAAAAAAAGCTAGGTTAGGTTAGGTTAGGTAGGTTAGGTAGACGAAAAAACATTAATTCATGAAAATTTGGCTTATTATGCAAATCGGGCCTTGCATAGTAGGCTGAGAAGTGAGTTCTGGCTACTAGGTACGACATATATATATATATATATATATATATATATATATAAAATCCTAATAGCCAGAAGGCACTACTTGGCCTAGTATGCAAGACCGACTTGGCTAAACAGACAGGCAGAGTGATTTTAGTTATTTTCAAATTGGTTTGAGTTATTAATATATTACATTACGATCATGAGTTACTGACATAGTTATGCTAGGTTAGGTATGATCAAATTTCTATGTTAGTTTTAACTCAAATTAAAAAAAAATAATATATAATACTATGCGAATATGCATTTTTATTTCATTATAGCATAATAACCCAAATACACAAATGACCAAATTCTAGTATTTAGAAGAAATTAATTACTAAAGTCTAAAGCCTGATGACTGAACCTACTAGGTAATTCAAATATATTTTAGGACGAGTTAAAAATATATAAAAAGTTATTTATATTTGTAGTATATTTGTAAAAAATATACTTGAGAGAATTGTGTATTTACCAAAGATCACTATAACGTGATGAATGCTATTTTGTGGCATTTTTTTTTGCTAAAATGATTTTTTTTAACGTACTGTATATATTAAGTATATCAATTTATACAGTAAAAATATGGAATTGGAAGACATGAATATTCATTTTTACTCTCGCGGGAACGACATATGCTAACCAAATTAACTTACTTCACAAACTACAGGAAGCAGCCGGTGTACCATTTATAATTACACACAGAAATCACAATAGCGTGTTGCATCAAGTGAAAAAATCCATTGACCATTAATAATTTCAATGGAACAAATCCAATTACCATTTATATTTTAAATGCAACAAATCCATGTACCATTTATAATTTAAATGCAACAAATCTATTTACCATTTATAATTATTTTAGACAGGGCCCCTAAAATAGGGCAAATTACCGTCCTGCTGCTGGAGGTGTCGTTGGACAGGGGGAGGACAGAGCACTCAAAGGCAGGACGGTCCTGTCTCTAGCAGGGCGTGTGGGGTCAGCCTGCACCACACACCCGTCCAGTAGGCTCCCCGGTCATCTCCAGCTCCTGGCACGGACGATATATATACTGTGTGTACTGTTCTATCCTCCAGGAGGATGGGAGGATAGAATATGTAGTGAGAAAGAACGATAATGACGCAGCTGTGACTGGCGGTGGTGGTGGTGGTGGAGACCTGCCTGGCTGCCCCTCAGTGTTCTTCACTCACCTTAACACTGCGCCTCGTTCTTCTTGTGCTTCAAACCTCCTCACTTGGACTGACTAGTGTACACACACGCACACTGGAGGCTCTACCGTGCACGTCAAGGCTGGGTTTACCAGCTTGTTGTGGGAGCCGGTGAGGTGCACCTTCAACAATGGCGGTAAGGTGAGCAAGGTAGCCGGGAGGTGTCATGTCTTCCCGCGCTATTCCTTTTATGTTTATTTGGTTTTGTCTTAAATATAACTATTAAGCAAACTTATGACTTTAAATACTTTATGGTAATTATAAATTATGCTGTAAGTGCATGGATTTATAAATATATATAAATTTATTGTTGAGCTATTGGATACGTGGCACCGTCGCAAATATCGTCACATTTCTCAATTTGTTACCGTTTAAATTACTTGGGTTTCAGTAATTATTTGCATCATTTGAGCGTCAATATGACCTCTGGTCTAGTTGCCTCTGGTCCTGGGGTCAGTTGTGTTACCTGTGGCGGTCTCTAGAGTGAGGCTTTCAATATAAGACGGCCGCCTGCCCACAGTCTTGTTACTAGGCAACAACAGTTTGAATGGTGCCCAGTTAATCAGGTTTAATAAGAATCACTACAATGTTTTCAACTTCTGTGTTGCTTATAAACCATTCTTTACCCCGAGGTAAAGAATTTTGTACTATACTTTATAGCTATATATTGCTACGCCTTTAATACGCTCTGAGTGTTCTTTTATACTTATGAATTACTGGACGATTTGATGGAATATTTCAACACCTGTCCTCACCTTTAAGAATGGTCGCCACATCACTAATTAGCAACTTTTGGTCGTCTTGGTTGTACAATTAAACTTGTGACAGCCCAATAGCTCCTTCCAGCCTCGCGTCATCAGTCAAGAGAACATGTTTATTTATGAAATAACTCGTTTACGTTCATTTCACATCACATGAGATACCACACAAGCCTAATGTGATAGCCGCGTCACTCGTAATGATTTGGTGATGATGATGTTCCAAATGTGGTCAATGGGATTCTCTACTGTTGCATTTTCCAGCCATTTAGACTGGTTGCCCTGCAGCAGCCTAGCCTCTTGGTGGGTCGGCGTTCGACACCCACAGCCATCCAGTTGAGACACTACTTCCTCATGTCCCTATTCCTTGTCCTCATATCCCAGATCCTTGCCCTCATATCCCAGATCCTTGCCCTCATATCCCAGATCCTTACCCTCATATCCCAGATCCTTGCCCTCATATCCCAGATCCTTACCCTCATATCCCAGATCCTTGCCCTCATATCCCAGTTCCTTTTCCTCATATCCCAGATCCTTGCCCTCATATCCCAGATCCTTACCCTCATATCCCAGATCCTTGCCCTCATATCCCAGATCCTTATCCTCATATCCCAGATCCTTGCCCTTATATCCCAGCTCCTTCTCAAATCCCTTCCATGTACTATATAATCTTACTGGTTTTCAAAGCAGTCTTTCTTGCAGACGTGTGCTTGCTAATATTACAAAAACGGTTACATTACAGATTTTAGAGCGAATCTTTTCTCCATTTATTGCGTTATTTTTCACTTTGTAAGGAAGTTGAGTAACTGTACCAAGAGTTCATTTTACAGTTCCATTAGTCTGACGCTAAATTATGCGTGTCGTTGCAACTCTCAACATCTTCGGCGACACAGAAGTAGATACTAATGACATGTTGTTGTTTGTTGTTTAAGATTCAGCTACTGGGAACAAAACGTTCCAAGTAGCACGGGCTATGGTGAACCCGTTGTGGACTTACCTGGCACAGGAGCGGGGCTGTAACTTACTATATCCTTCTATATCGTCTCCTTCTTCCTACTAATGACAGTCGTTGTTGTTGTTTAAGATTCGCTACTTGGAACAAAAAGTTCCAAGTAGCACGGGCTATGGTGAGCCCGTTGAGGACTTACCTGGCATTGGAGCGGGGCTGTGTAACTGGACGACTAATGACAGTTTGTTGTTGTTGTTGTTTCAGATTTAGCTACTCAGAACGAAGTGTCCATGTAGCACGGGCTATGGTGAACCCGTAATTGAGTTCGGTTATTCGCGATAACCTTGTTACTCTGATATTTGGGTCAAAGTTTTAAATGGAGGTGGGGTTTCCTCCCTTTTCCCTGTTTCTTTTTCGCACAGTTTTACTGTGCGAAAATTTTTTTTTTTTTTTAGTTTTAGTCGTGTTTTAATAACATTATCTTGGTGGCGGATGTAGGTGCAGAATGTTCACTAGTGAGTCCCATTCTTTAACGGTTTTTCTAATCATTGTAGTGGCTGTGGACTGTGCATCTAATGCAGCTGCTGTCGTTGGAGTAATGTTGAGTTTGAGGCGCAGGGCTTCAGTAGCTTCACATTCCAGTAAGTAATGCAATAGTGGCGCCTCTGCTTCTGTTCCACAGATATGACACTCTTTAACTATTGGGTTTAACTATTGGGTTTGTTACCTCCCAACAGCACTTGTAACCAAGTCTGAGTCTGTGTATGGCTACTGCAATGTCTCTGGATATCTTTTAGCCAGGCTTGAAAGAGTAGTACGCAGTGTCTTGTTCGTACCACATCGAAGTAGATCTTCCTTCCGCTACCTTAGCTCTGTGGCGACTTTTGATAGTTGGGAATATTTTATTCTTGATTTCCTCCTTAATCTGTGAAAAACGTGGAGGTATTTGAACCTGTACAACAGGTAGAGCAGTGGCAGTTTTTGCTAGTGAGTCTGCCGTTTCATTACCATCTATGCCAATATGACTTGGTATCCAATTTAGGATGATTGACAGCCCTAGATTATGGGCTTCTTTTCCTATATGTTGGATTTCTGTGAGGAGTTGTATATTATCTCTGTGCTGACTGGATAACAATGCCTGGAGCGGAGATTTAGAGTCGGTATGAATGATGACATCATGTAAATTATTCTCAATTGTATAGTTTATGGCCTCCTTCAGGGCATATAATTTTCTCTGCAATGTTGAGCACCCACTATTCATGCTCCAGTAAGCTTCATGGTTGTTAGTGTAAACTGCTGCCCCAGCAGAACCTCTTTCTTGATTAACTGATCCATCTGTGAACATGTGAGTCGTTAAAATGACAGGACGCTCTGAAATGACTAATGACATGTTGTTGTTTAAGATTCACTACTTGGAACAAAAAGTTCCAAGTAGCACGGGCTATGGTGAGCCCGTTGTGGACTCACCTGGCACAGGAGCGGGGCTGTAACTTGGACTAATGACAGTTGTTGTTTTAGATTTAGTTATGGTGGCGTTCATAGTGACCCTCGAAGAAGAGGATGTGAAGCATCCAGGGGAGCCTTGTGGGGCTGCCGCGTACACCCACATATTGTCTCCTCCTACTACCCCTTATATATTGTGTATTTTGTCATTTGTATTTTATCAATACTTTACACAAAAAGGTTTACAATACATGCAAGGTACAAGGCTACTTGTCACAAATTGTCGAGTACCTCAGCTCTTCAGATGGCCGGCAGGAACCATGGATGAAGTGTGCATCTCCTCTCTGGATCGCCACACTAAGGCGCTGAAAGAGGAAACTTGCGGGTCTAATGTCTCTTGTTATTTCAATTAGCTGAAAACCCACCTCCTTCAAAAGCCTAGCAGCACTTGTACCCCAGGCACCAAGTGTCTCTGAGGCAATTGGGGCAAAATTGTAGTGTTAAGCAAGATCTATATATTTACGAAACTTGGCTGCTTCCCGGTGATTGACAGCACCACCTGGATGTGCAACACTGAAGTCAACATAGGTGTTGGTTAAAGTTGAAACACAAGTGTAGTCCCACACCAACTGTCCACCAATCTTTCAGGGGTTCACCGTGATCCTGTCTGGGCGACCGACAAGCGCGTCAGAGTTGCAGGGCATTCGGTAACGGGGCTCTCTCTCTGCTGGACAACCGGCTGTGGTAAGTCTCCTCTTAATAATGTCATTTACCTCACTGTGTCTTGCATGCCATCCTCCTGGGCTTTGGCAGAGAAGACCATGCCGGCCGTACCTGTCGGCTGGCCTAGGCCTATATATATATATATATATATATATATATATATATATATATATGTATATATATATATATATATATATATATATATATATATATATATATATATATATATATATATATAAGCAAGGCCCGATTTGCTTAAGCCAAGTTTTCATGAATTTATATATTTTCCTAATTTTTTCTTATGAAATTATAAAGCTATCCAATTCATTACGTATGAGTTCATTTTTTTAATTTGAGTTAAAACTAAGTTAGATATATAACCTAACCTACCTTACCTAACCTACCTTACCTAACCTCTCTTAATCTAACAAAATTAAGTCAATAATTTATGTTCCTAACATAATATAATAATAGTAATTGAAATAAACCAATTGGAAACAATTTGTTGAAAATAAATTCAAATTCAAATGTTTATTCAGGTAAAGTACATACATACAAGGTGTGATACAAATATTGATGAATTTATAGATAGAGCTAGTACATACAATGCAAAGAAAATGCAATGCAATAAAGAAAATCACTAGGCCTATTAGGCAAATCGGACCTTGCGTAGTTGGTCGAGAAGTGTGTTCTGGCTACTTTTTTTGGGGAGTAAAGAGGAAGGAGAGGTATAGGTGAAGGGAAGTATAGAAGTGGGAAATACAGTGAGAGGTATGAAAGCAGGCTTTCATACCTCTCACTGTATTTCATACCTCTTTCATCGTGTTAGCAGGCTGTCCGCCTTGCTGACACGATGTGTGGGTGTTGGCAGCTAAGCTAAGCTGGCTCCCTCTTGTCAGGGAGCTGTGAGTGTGTGAGAGGTTCTTCACATGTGTTTCACCATATATGGATGTCCATAGATGAATACTGTGTAGCATTCATATATACACACTCCGATGCTTCCACACATGTTATTCTGTTTAAGGCTCTTTATTTTATTATTATTATTTATCGAGTTGTCATACATATTATTTCTCGAGTTGTTCATACATACACATATATGAACTGTTCATATATATACATATATAACTCATCTGGGGATTATATACTGTGGGGCGGGGTTTTCGTCCAGAGAATCGAGGCTCTTGGGCCACCAGCTGTGGGAGCGGGGCGTCTCATCTTGGAGTAATCTTTCAAACATTGGGTCCTCTAACATTTCGATGGTGTTCCATACCCTGATGGCTTGGTGCTGCAATCTGATGTTTAGTGGCTGAATGTTCAGGAGTTCGTGGAGCTCCTGGATTGTCTGATCATATGGTGGACGGTGTTTTGCTGCTCTCCTTAGCGCCTTATTTTGTACTGCTTGCAGTTTCTGCATGTTAGTTTTCTTTATGGTGTGTAGTGGTACTGGGGGATATTCTAGATGCGGCCGAACTAGAGCCTTATATAGGTGGATCTGAATGTTAGTACTGAGGCTTCGGAATCTTCTCAGTTTTCCTAATGCTGCTTTGGCTTTGTTTAGTCGGTCCCTTACATGAATTTGTATCCCTGTTCTATTTATCATAAGTCCCAGTATTCTGCCTACCTCCGCATATTGGATCGGCTGGTTATCAAGGATGATGGGGTCCGGGTTTCTTTTCGCAATGTGTATTATTTGGAACTTTTGTTTGTTGGTGCTAATTTTCCATTGCTTCTCAAAGTTGTTTATGAGTTCAATTGCTGCCTTGGTCTTGTCGGCTAGTAGCGGCTTTGATGGACCCGGTTGGCATATTATTTGGGTATAATAGTACCTAGCCGCCTCCTGGCTACTAGGTACGACATATATTAAACAAAAAATTATTAAAAAAAATGTATATATATATATATATATATATATATATATATATATATATATATATAATATATATATATATATATATATATATATATATATATATACATTTTTTTTTAAATACAGTGACCAGTTCATCGCACAATTGATGAAATTGACCCGGTGGTTCAGACACATAAAAATGTACACTCACAGTATGCAAATATTACGGATTTGGTCTGAAGAGAAGTGAGTTGTCCACGACTCAAAGGGCAGCATCCATCAATGAGAAGTATACAATTGATGTCTTGGACTGCCGCTGACCCAACCCCCTCATAACCGGTTCCATCTGTACACAATAGCAGAGACAGCTGATCTTCCCCCCGGAGCCCCAATACACCTCTGACCTAAAACCCAATGTGTTCGTCTATTTCCTTCGGCTTCGTGTCTGAACGCACCCGCCATTCGCGCCCTTTTCCGCCAGACACCATCTGGTTGACTACCAGAGGCCCCTGCAGGGCCAAGTAATATACGATTAGTGTGTATAAAACTACATATCCAAATTCCCTCTTCCCCCATCGCTCCCCCCCACACAATTGAACGTATTTCCCCCCCCCCCCAAGCTAGTCTCTGGTGCGTGAAGGAGTGGACACAGAGAGTCGATCAACCATGTCACTCAGACCTTAGAAAAACGACCGCCTCCTCACGCCCCATTGGCTACCTGCGCCCCCGTGAGCGCTCGCTTGTAACCCTTTTGAGATCGTTCCTGTGATGTCGGGGAGCCGGCGAGAGGGTCCAGGCTGCTCCCTGCTTGACGGGGGTCGCCGGCCCTCCTGCACGCACACACACATATACACACATTCACACACAAATACACACACACACACACACACACACACACACACACACACACACACACACACACACACACACACACACACACACGCACACGCCCATTTATACAGGCATGCATTGGTTCATCTTGGTTGAGTGGACAGCGCTCGGGGGTCGTTGTCCAAGGCCCGGGCTCGAATCCCGGTCGAGGCAGAACCAAATGGGCAAATTCTTTCACCCTGATGCGCCTGTTCACTTAGTAGTAAATAGGTATCGGTAATTAGGCAGCTGCTACCGTCTGCTTCCTGGGGATGTGTGTGTGTGTGTGTGTGTGTGTGTGTGTGTGTGTGTGTGTGTGTGTGTGTGTGTGTGTGTGTGTGTGTGTGTGTGTGTGTGTGTGTGTGTGTGTTATAGAGAAACATAAGTGGCAGATATAATACAGGAAAAATATATTGGTGTGAAAGGCGGGGTCCAAGAGCTAATAGCTCGATTCTGTAGACACAAATAGTAAATACACACACACATGGGGCACATGTTATCCACATATCTGTGATAGGGAGCCCCACAAATGGGGCCGCGGACGGCTATTCAGCCCTAACATGTACAAAAACCTACGGAAATCGAGAAAAGATCATTTCGATAGAATTTTAATTATAATCCGAATTTCTTTCAGTCTACCTCACGCTAAATGCCTCTCGTTAAAGAAATTATGAAGTGGTTACTGGCTCCTGGACGACCAATCAGCGCTCACGGCCTCCCAGAGAACAATATGGCTGTCAGCTGGAGGGCTAGGCGCTGCCCTCGTGGCTCGCAGACATATATATTTCCCCACAGCTGTCTTCCCAGACCCTAACGCAGTAAGCCCGAGGTAATAACGAGTTCTCTCTCTGCAACAAAACACTCTCGTTCGTATAACAAAGTCAGAACATAGGATAAAACCCAACGATGGAAAAATGACGAAGAATGTAGACATGTGGAAACGAGATGGTGACGCGGCAACCAGTCTGTCAATCACCGCATCAACAAAGGGCGATTACGGCCGTCAAACAAAGAGACAAATGATTTAAAAGAGACAAATCAGGGGTAGCAAGTAGGAATAATATGTTAGGAAAGCGTAATTAATGAGTGGCCAGAAACAGGGACCATTGTTTCTGAGCGTGGAGCTCCGCGTCCCGAGTTGTTCCCAGGCTTGAATGGCCGCGCTGCAGGACACGCTGGCCGCCCCCCCCCCCTTACCCTCCACCTCCGATATTTCATATTAATTCATAATGTAATTAACAAAATAAGTTAATCTAACTATAACCATTCACATTATATACATAACATGAAGCAAGATGGAGTACGAAAGCTCATCTATTTGATCAGGAAAGTCCATTAATAAACCCGAAGTACAGGAGTAAACGAGCCTTTGAAGAAGAGAATGAGAACTCGGAACTTGGATAAGGACGCCTCGACGACACTTCGCGGTTCTTGAAGAATTCTTCATATTCTTGAGGATATGAAGAGGTGGGGCGAGACACAGGTGCCCACGATACTGGAGCCTAAGACAAAAGCACATTTCACACGACTACGCAGATTCTGGCTGTCAATCACCGGGTGAAACAAAGCAAAGATTGATGAAGAGAGTAGCAGCCGCACAACCCACTCTGGAGCCCTGCCTCTTGGTCCCTCCTACTAGAACAAACCTCTATTATGTTCCCCACCTCACTCCTTCACATCTTGGACTGAACGCCAGAAACGCTCCGAGTTCAGGTACGTAGATAAGTTTTAGTCCTTGATGAACGTCTTCAAGGGGCTGGGTGTCTCATGTTTCCAAGAGGTTCCTTGATGCGGGTAGGTCGGTCAAGAGGTCCCCTGATGCGGGTAGGTCGGTCAAGAGGTCCCTTGATGCGGGTAGGTCGGTCAAGAGGTTCCTTGATGCGGGTAGGTCGGCCAAGAGGTCCCTTGATGCGGGTAGGTCGGCCAAGAGGTCCCTTGATGCGGGTAGGTCGGCCAAGAGGTTCCTTGATGCGAGTAGGTCGGCCAAGAGGTCCCTTGATGCGGGTAGGTCGGCCAAGAGGTCCCTTGATGCGGGTAGGTCGGCCAAGAGGTCCCTTGATGCGGGTAGGTCGGCCAAGAGGTCCCTTGATGCGGGTAGGTCGGCCAAAAGGTCCCTTGATGCGGGTAGGTCGGCCAAGAGGTCCCTTGATGCGAGTAGGTCGGCCAAGAGGTCCCTTGATGCGAGTAGGTCGGCCAAGAGGTCCCTTGATGCGAGCAGGTTAGCCAAGAGGTCCCATAATAAAAACAGGCCGAGCATCTTATAATACCCCTCCAAAAAGACAGTTAACCTTACACAATCACCAACTCTCAAGACGGATCACCTAAAACACACAACCAAACAAATGAATTAATACATACAGATGACTAGCGAACCATCCCAGCAACCCCCCCCCCACACACACATTCTCCAAAGCTCCTCACAGACTCTGAAGACTTATAATAGGATCTACTGCGTAGTTATCCTTGCTTTACGACGCTTCCATTGTTCGTCTCGGGGGCCCCCGAGGGCTTCTTCCCGCGCTCTCTAAGACATGCCAACCTCCTCCTCATCTCATGTTATTTGCAAAATTAAACAGATATTTATACCTTGACTTAGTACCCCCTAAATATATGCACGAAGGAACAGCTTTAAGCAATATTTCTGAAATGTTCAATGAACTAAATATGAACATAAAATAATATAATTGTTATTAAGGTTAATAACCATACGGTCGTTCCAGGACCCCCAGCACCAAGCCTCACCAGGACCCCAAGCACCAAGCCTCACCAGGGACCCCAGCACCAAGCCTCACTAGGGACCCCCAGCACCAAGCCTCACCAGGACCCCAGCACCAAGCCTCCCCAGGACCCCCAGCACCAAGCCTCACTAGGGACCCCAGCACCAAGCCTCCCCAGGACCCTCAGCACCAAGCCTCACCAGGGACCCCAGCACCAAGCCTCACTAGGGACCCCAGCACCAAGCCTCTCCAGGGACCCCAGCACCAAGCCTCACAAGGGACCCCAGCACCAAGCCTCACCAGGGACCCCAGCACCAAGCCTCACTAGGGACCCCAGCACCAAGCCTCACCAGGACCCCCAGCACCAAGCCTCACCAGGGACCCCCAGCACCAAGCCTCACTAGGGACCCCAGCACCAAGCCTCACCAGGACCCCCAGCACCAAGCCTCACAAGGGACCCCAGCACCAAGCCTCACCAGGACCCCCAGCACCAAGCCTCATCAGGGACCCCAGCACCAAGCCTCACCAGGACCCCCAGCACCAAGCCTCACCAGGGACCCCCAGCACCAAGCCTCACTAGGGACCCCAGCACCAAGCCTCACCAGGACCCCCAGCACCAAGCCTCACAAGGGACCCCAGCACCAAGCCTCACCAGGACCCCCAGCACCAAGCCTCATCAGGGACCCCAGCACCAAGCCTCACCAGGGACCCCAGCACCAAGCCTCACCAGGACCCCCAGCACCAAGCCTCACCAGCACCCCAGCACCAAGCCTCACTAGGGACCCCAGCACCAAGCCTCACCAGGACCCCAGCACCAAGCCTCCCCAGGACCCCCAGCACCAAGCCTCACCAGGACCCCCAGCACCAAGCCTCACAAGGGACCCCAGCACCAAGCCTCACCAGGACCCCCAGCACCAAGCCTCACTAGGGACCCCAGCACCAAGCCTCACTAGGGACCCCAGCACCAAACCTCACCAGGACCCCAGCACCAAGCCTCACCAGGACCCCAGCACCAAGCCTCACCAGGACCCCAGCACCAAGCCTCCCCAGGACCCCCAGCACCAAGCCTCCCCAGGACCCCCAGCACCAAGCCTCACCAGGACCCCAGCACCAAGCCTCACCAGGACCCCAGCACCAAGCCTCACCAGGACCCCAGCACCAAGCCTCACCAGGACCCCAGCACCAAGCCTCACCAGGACCCCCAGCACCAAGCCTCACCAGGACCCCAGCACCAAGCCTCACCAGGACCCCAGCACCAAGCCTCACCAGGACCCCCAGCACCAAGCCTCACCAGGACCCCAGCACCAAGCCTCACCAGGACCCCAGCACCAAGCCTCACCAGGACCCCAGCACCAAGCCTCCCCAGGACCCCCAGCACCAAGCCTCCCCAGGACCCCAGCACCAAGCCTCCCCAGGACCCCCAGCACCAAGCCTCACCACCACACAGATGGCTTCACTGGGGACCAAAATAAGAACTCTCATTGTGACCAAAAGAAAATTACAGAAAAAAATAGAACTGAAAGAGAAAAAAAAAATCTACCCCCCCCTCGGGGCAATTTTAGACCAAGATCAAATAAAACAGGAAATCAAAAGCAGAATTGATAATAGTAATAATGGGAAAACTGATAATTGAGGTGAAATGAAAGGGACAATAGACCGAAACCCGGTAAAAGAATCCCCGGGCATCGAACCGGGTCGGCTCGGGCATCACCCCGACCTCTTGATTCGGGTCCCGAGTAAAAAAAAAATAAAAAAGGTGAAATTTCTGGATATTCGTGAATGGAGTTATTGATTACTTTTTTATTGGTAAAGAGACGGAGTGCAGCTACTCTAGAGGGAGATGATGGGTGTTCGGCGTGTGTGTGTGGGGGGGGGGAGGGGATCGGTTATGCGGGCGATTTATTGAGGGAGAGTTTTATTTCTCTGTTTACATTATTGGATGACTGTGTGTGTGTGTAGTTACAGGATGAGAGCTACGCTCGTGGTGTCCCGTCTTCCTAGTACTCTTTGTCGTATAACGCTTTGAAGCTACTGACGGTCTTGGCCTCCACCGCCACCTTCTCACTTAACGTGTTCCAACCGTCCAGCTCTCTGTTTACAAAAGAAAACTTTCTAATATGTTTTCCGGCACCCTTGTTTCGTTACCTTGAGTCTGTGTCCTCTTGTTCTTGAAGTTGTGGGAGTGACACACTGGGTGTGGTTGTGGGAGTGACACACAGGGTGTGGTTGTGGGGGTGACACACTGGGTGTGGTTGTGGGAGTGACACACAGGGTGTGGTTGTGGGGGTGACACACTGGGTGTGGTTGTGGGAGTGACACACAGGGTGTGGTTGTGGGAGTGACACACTGGGTGTGGTTGTGGGGGTGACAAACTGGGTGTGGTTGTGGGGGTGACACACTGGCTGTGGTTGTGGGAGTGACACACAGAGTGTGGTTGTGGGGGAGACACACTGGCTGTGGTTGTGGGAGTGACACACAGAGTGTGGTTGTGGGGGAGACACACTGGGTGTGGTTGTGGGAGTGACACACTGGGTGTGGTTGTGGGGGAGACACACTGGGTGTGGTTGTGGGAGTGACACACTGGGTGTGGTTGTGGGAGTGACACACTGGGTGTGGTTGTGGGGGTGACACACTGGGTGTGGTTGTGGGAGTGACACACTGGGTGTGGTTGTGGGAGTGACACACTGGGTGTGGTTGTGGGAGTGACACACTGGGTGTGGTTGTGGGGGTGACACACTGGCTGTGGTTGTGGGAGTGACACACAGAGTGTGGTTGTGGGGGAGACACACTGGCTGTGGTTGTGAGAGTGACACACAGAGTGTGGTTGTGGGGGAGACACACTGGGTGTGGTTGTGGGAGTGACACACTGGGTGTGGTTGTGGGGGAGACACACTGGGTGTGGTTGTGGGAGTGACACACTGGGTGTGGTTGTGGGAGTGACACACTGGGTGTGGTTGTGGGGGTGACACACTGGGTGTGGTTGTGGGAGTGACACACTGGGTGTGGTTGTGGGAGTGACACACAGGGTGTGGTTGTGGGAGTGACACACTGGGTGTGGTTGTGGGGGAGACACACTGGGTGTGATTGTGGGAGTGACACACAGGGTGTGGTTGTGGGGGAGACACACTGGGTGTGGTTGTGGGGGAGACACACTGGGTGTGGTTGTGGGAGTGACACACAGGGTGTGGTTGTGGGGGAGACACACTGGGTGTGGTTGTGGGAGTGACACACTGGGTGTGGTTGTGGGAGTGACACACTGGGTGTGGTTGTGGGGGAGACACACTGGGTGTGGTTGTGGGAGTGACACACTGGGTGTGGTTGTGGGAGTGACACACTGGGTGTGGTTGTGGGGGAGACACACTGGGTGTGGTTGTGGGAGTGACACACTGGGTGTGGTTGTGGGGGTGACACACTGGGTGTGGTTGTGGGAGTGACACACTGGGTGTGGTTGTGGGAGTGACACACTGGGTGTGGTTGTGGGAGTGACACACAGGGTGTGGTTGTGGGAGTGACACACTGGGTGTGGTTGTGGGGGAGACACACTGGGTGTGATTGTGGGAGTGACACACAGGGTGTGGTTGTGGGGGAGACACACTGGGTGTGGTTGTGGGGGAGACACACTGGGTGTGGTTGTGGGAGTGACACACAGGGTGTGGTTGTGGGGGAGACACACTGGGTGTGGTTGTGGGAGTGACACACTGGGTGTGGTTGTGGGAGTGACACACTGGGTGTGGTTGTGGGGGAGACACACTGGGTGTGGTTGTGGGAGTGACACACTGGGTGTGGTTGTGGGAGTGACACACTGGGTGTGGTTGTGGGGGAGACACACTGGGTGTGGTTGTGGGAGTGACACACTGGGTGTGGTTGTGGGGGTGACACACTGGGTGTGGTTGTGGGAGTGACACACTTGTTGTGGTTGTGGGAGTGACACACTGGGTGTGGTTGTGGGAGTGACACACTGGGTGTGGTTGTGGGAGTGACACACTGGGTGTGGTTGTGGGAGTGACACACTGGGTGTGGTTGTGGGGGTGACACACTGGGTGTGGTTGTGGGAGTGACACACTGGGTGTGGTTGTGGGAGTGACACACTGGGTGTGGTTGTGGGAGTGACACACTGGGTGTGGTTGTGGGAGTGACACACTGGGTGTGGTTGTGGGAGTGACACACTGGGTGTGGTTGTGGGGGAGACACACTGGGTGTGGTTGTGGGAGTGACACACAGGGTGTGGTTGTGGGAGTGACACACTGGGTGTGGTTGTGGGGGAGACACACTGGGTGTGGTTGTGGGAGTGACACACTGGGTGTGGTTGTGGGGGAGACACACTGGGTGTGGTTGTGGGGGAGACACACAGGGTGTGGTTGTGGGGGAGACACACTGGGTGTGGTTGTGGGGGAGACACACTGGGTGTGGTTGTGGGAGTGACACACTGGGTGTGGTTGTATGACGGTGGTGGACTGGTATACTGGAAGGAAAATTGAGATATCTACCAGTAGTAAAACCATTACAGTTCTGAGATTTTTTTTAAATTGCAAAACGTAAAGTCAGTTACACTTAGAACCACGCCGACACATCCGGTAGCAGCCCCCATGTGACAGGAATTAATTTACGAAATAATTTAAAACTTTGTTCAGTCCACCCTGCGAGGCTGGCTTGTGTTTTCTTTGATGACAGAAGGGTCCGTTTTCTATACAGGTTTTCGTGTTGATAATAATAATAATAATAGTCACACAGAAATCATAATAAAGTGATACATATGAGAAAACCCACTGTGGCTATGAGGTGGATGAGGATTTTCTCAATAATAATAATAATAATAATAATAATAATAATAATAATAATAATAATAATAATAATAATAATAATAATAATAATAATAATAATGGCCTGGATGATGATGACTTGAGTTTTGAGGCTAAAATCTGTTTTGTTTAAGAAAGCAAAGAATGATGACAATTTATTTAAATTTGTGTAAAGAAAATGGAGTGAATGCGGCATTATTTTTCTTTGTCTAATCCCTCTGGAAGGTTTCCATTTATAGAGAATTGCAACCCCCCCCCTTCCTCTCTTGGCCACCCCCTCCCTTTCCTCCCGCCCCCCCCCCACCAAACACCCCCTAGACATAATTTTTATTTTAAGGAAGTAGAGTATTTATTGCCCCCCAAACATTGATCATTTGGGAAAATCATTTTCATTAAAATCTAAAAGTTTCTATATGTTTAGGATCTATTATATGCAGGGACAACTATGTCATATTTTCTGATATAAAAATACGAATTTATTCAATACCAAATTTGGAAAACTAGCTCATATTTGGTTATACTCGATTGATTTTGAGTATGCTCTATTTAAAGCCTGCACTTTGCTCGCTAATGTATGCTGTATTCTGCCCCCTTGTGTTGTATTCCAACTGTTGTTAGATTAGACATTATTATTACGACTCACGAGGATGCCATTTTTTTTTAATGTTAACATTTTTGTTGAGTCCCGAGAGTGTAGCGTCTTGCAGTACAAAAGCAGACATGCGAAGTGGTCGTCAAGAGACCATTCTACCAACATTATGGGCCCAAGAGTTGTCAACACTCTCCGTCTCACCATAAAGGAGGCATAACTGGCCGGCCTTTCACCATGTTCCATGAAGAATTTGATAAACACCTCCATAGGATACCCGGCTGTGATTTATATATGTCGGGCGGTGAGTAGTGGAGTCTTACAGTCTGGTTGACCAGACAACCACCTTGTTAGATACGGGACCACCAGATAATTGGTCATCGGAACGAGTTCAAGGTTTAAGGGAGAAGGAATATTACAACACATATGAACTGAGAAACGCATAACTTGGAAATACTCTCGAGCACTGAGCTTCTGAATGGCAGCTGGAAGGTTAACGAGTACGTTAGAGCCGGACACACAGGCTAGACACAGTCCCAACATCACGTAACTGACATGATTCCTTGTCCGGAACAGTGGCAGTAGAACTCCAACTGTTAACACAATTACTCCACAGACACATCTAGATGCGTCAGACCTCACGTCTGCAGCCCACAGACACGTCTAGATATGTATTTCATTATTTTGTATTTTGTATTTGAAGTTTATTATTTATTCATTATGAAAGTACAGATGTTGTTTATAAATGAACTTTGGAATAAAAATCACACTTTATACTTTATACATTTATGGATTCCACATCCACAGGAGCGCTGGAGGGAGCGTCCACAACACCCACGCTGGCTCCCGTGGGGCCTAGAGGCAAAGTATTTTGTACAAGAAATAATCCACTAGTGTGTCTCCAGCTGGAGATGGACATATGTTTTCAGTACAGAGAAACATTGAAGACAACTTCTACTGGATCTGAAACTACAGTTTAGGAGCGCACAGCGCCACTCGAGGCTATTAGTAGGCCAGCCAGAACGAGCACCACGCGAGGCTACTGGAAGACGTGCCAGAACTCGCATGCGAACTCGCATCTGCGGGTAATGGAGTCGAGGGTGGCCACCGGCTGTGGTTCTTCTTCGTTCCTGCTAGCGTGAGAGGGTAGCCGAGGACCTGCTGGGGTGCTGGACAAGTTTCGAAGAGGCTGTGAGGGATGAGCACAAGAAATATCGCGCGTGTGGGCCATCGTTCCGAGTTACTACAAGCTTGGTACTGAGGATTTTGGTATGTGTTGATGCCTACGGTATTGTGTCTTCTTTAGGAGGCCTGGTCGACGACCGGGCCGCGGGGACAATAAGCCCCGGAAGCACCTCAAGGAAGCACCTCAAGGTAGGGTGTTCCAGAGGTTATGGAAGCGGTGTTTGTGTGTGTGTGTGTGTGTGTGTGTGTGTGTGTGTGTGTGTGTGTGTGTGTGTGTGTGTGTGTGTGTGTGTGTGTGTGTGTGTGTGTGTGTGTGTGTGTGTGCACGCGAAGGTGTGGCTTCAAGGGGAACGTCTCCATCACGCTGCTATCATCAAGGGCTTCTCCGTCAGTCATTAGGTCAACCTGCAACACACACACAATGTTATCAGTCATTATCACTGACATCACTTCCTAATCTTAAAAATATACATTGTAACTTGACAATTATCCGCTGATAAATTCACATTAGCAAGACCCAAGACTCACCACAGAATAACAGAATATAACCTTGAAAACCAAAAATATTTCCAGCGATGGGTATATATATATATATATATATATATATATATATATATATATATATATATATATATATATATATATATATATATATATATATATATACCCATGCACTCACTTCCTGTGGCAGGCGATTATCCTCCTGCGGGTGACTGGCTTGAGCAGCTGCAGGTCGTCCTCCCTCAAGTAAGAGATATCTGTCACGCTGTGAACCCCGATGGCTTTCAGGAACCCGGAGACGTGGGTGAGTCCATACCAGGCCAGCCAGCCCTCCAGCGAGCAGTCGGCCGGTGGCGCTGACGAGGGCGGCAGCGGAGGCACAGTGAGATTAGAGGCAGGAGAAGGTGGTGACGACGTTGTTGGGGGTTGGTGAGGGGAGGGAGAGGGGCCCGGGGAGGGGAAGGCTTGTAGGGGTGAAACCCGAATGGTACGGGAGAGGCAGGAGTCGCTGTAGGTGTGGTCTGTGGGGTAGTGGGCGCCGGGTACATGTGGGGTGGGGGAAGAGGGGGTGGGGAATGGTGACGGGTGGAGAAGATAGGTGGGAAAAGGGGGAGCAGAGGGTAAGTGGAAAGATGGGGAGCAGGGGGTAAGTGGGGAAAGGGGAGCAGAGGGTTGGTGGGGGAGAGGGATATGGAGGGCTTCCGTAAATTATTGGTTACTGAAAAGCCGGACGGTTGCGGACGGTTGTAATTAGGTTCGGATCCTCAACCGTACGGACAATAAACGATCAGATCCGTTGCTAGTCAAGAGGCCAAAATTCTGCTCTTGTGGGATTGATAATTAGAATCTTTAGACCTCTTGAGACAGAAGAGATATTCAGACAATTCACTTTCTATATTTTTAAATACAGGATCAAATCTTCTATCTCTCGTAAGATTAAGAATCGTATTTGCTACGTTTTATGAAGTCATAAAACAAGCAAACCCGTCCAAACAAAACAACCATCTTTCTACAAGGACAACAATTGGTTAAGGAAACAAGGACAAGCGGCAGACACTAACAAGGTGGACAGATCTAAGTGTGGTTTTCAAGTGCTTGGCTGACTTCAGCAGCAATGATAAGCAATTTTGAAACGTAATTGATATACACAAAATATACTCGTTAAGTAAATATGACGAAAACTGTATTGATTTTTTTTAATGAATGCAGGAAATAAAGTTATAGAGAATACCGACAAATGTACTTTTGAGCCAACTTCATATACAGATACTATACATATAAAGATACAGTCGGCTACAGATTACATTATCTTATATTCATACTATTATATCAAACCCGTGTCCCAGCCCGCTGCTGCCGCCCTCCTCACCTTCATGGTGGAGGTTGACCGTGTCCAGCTCCTGCAGGAGGCGTCGACGTGAGATGAGCTGAATGGCGTCCAGCTCCGGCTTCTCCAGGAGCCGCAAGTCCCTCACGCAGGTACAACCCAACACCCGCAGGTAGTCGGCCAGGTGAGACAAGTGAAGCTTGTCCAAGAATTCTGTGGAATAGGTAATTATCAGAAGAAATTATTAACCCTGTTCCAGTTACTGTCACTTGCCCCTTCCTCTACAGCCATGATATGAGAAAATACTAAAGTCGTAAAATGGGATCGAACTCGCGTCCCTGACCTTATCAGACACGTTCTTGTGAGTATTGTGTATGGCATATCTATTAATGAATTACTATGATCATGTTGATCTAATGGAAAGGGCATGACAGAGAATATTGTTTTACAACAAGTTTCCCCCAGTCGCTCTCAACCACTCTTCAGCTCACCGTCAAGGCATTCAGTGCTGGGTGAATCCTTGTGGTGGTGTTTTTCATGTTCCCGCTCGAAGTCCTCGCCGCCGTGGCGCTCCTCGCACCCTTCCCCGTTCTGGCAGCCCTCCTGGTATTCTCCCTCCATCTTCTGGTTCCAACGGTAACTTGCGTGGAATTTGGATGTCTTGCCGGCAGCGCTCAAGGCTCTCACCCAGTCACGGTGGCAGCCACAGGGATCTTGTGCCTGCTTCGGTTCGTCCTTGGTGGATTCCTTGCTGGTTTGGGCAGCGTTGGAATCCTTGAGATGGCTTGGTTCTTTTTTGGTAAAGTTACTTTGTGTAGGAAACCTCTCCTCTTCGGCGTTTGTTTGTGGTTCTTGTTGTTGAAGTTCTTGGTCGCTGAGTTGAGTTTCTTCGAGAAGTGTTGAGTCACTCTCTTCTCCTACACACGAATCCTTGCAAGTGTTGCTGCAGTTGTCTTCTACAGTGGCCTGGGGCACGGATGTGGTCAAGTTACTTGAAGTATCGCCGTCGCACCTTATGCAAGATTCCTCGAACTCAAGCTCTTGGTAGCTCTCAATAAGGTCAGTTTTCTTTATATCATCCGGGATGTCAGGCTCTGATTCCTCCTCGTTCTGGTTCCTTTCTGGAAGAGGCTTGATAGTTGCAACTGGACGAACCTTCCTTGTTAGAGGGTTCTGTGAGAGAGACAATAACTAATTAGTAAAATCAATGGATGGAATGTTACTACGATATTTACTGCATTAAAAAATACCAAATCGATAAAAATATTTATATACAAATTTACTATAAACACAGGAGGGAGTGAAGCAGAGTTGAATACTAGCCTGAGAGAAGCGTGAGTCGAGGCTGGCTGCGAGGTGTGGTGGCGGACGCTCACGGGATCGCCCCCTCGTCTCTAACGTCACCTCGAACTCAAGAGTTCTTTCAATCACCAACTCGATAACTGGAATAGTGAGATAATGACATAGTACCTAGTACCTCTGACACAACAGTACACAATGTCCACGTCAACCTTGCAAAGCTTCTAATCACATTATAATGTAACCCCGAAATTGTGAGATTCGAAGCTGCACAGGCTTCATACAGACACCAGTCTGCAAAAATCAGTTGTTGGATCTGAACAAGTTAATGACCACTTTCAAACTAAATACGAAATGCGAAAAAGTTCTTTGAACGTAAGGAAACAAAGTTATTGTTTCATGAAGACGCGACCTCCGGATATTTACAAGTCGTCTTCGTCACGACAAATCCTCATTTATATCTATAAAACAAAGAGTCATTCCACAGTTCACTGGTCTGTTCCTTCACTGACCGATCCTGATGCCGACAACGCGCTTAATTGTTGACACAGTCCAACACATGCACAACAAGCCCGTGTTGGTAGCACTGATCTAAAGTAGACTCTATCTAATGCAGGAACCTAAATAGAGATCTACCTGAGAAAGGACCTACCTGAGAGAGGTTAATATATCTCAAGAGAGTCACTGTTACAACTGATATGAGTGGGGCTTCTATGGGGTACTGGTACTATTAAGGGGTATAGGTAGTTAGAAGACAGGAGTATCAAATATGGGAGAGCTAAAAGGCCCGGCCCCCAAAATAAACTATCCACAGTAGTAATAACTTGCTACAAGACCAAATAGGTTCGTCTAAGGGTTGATCACTGCGCTCCCACCTTGGAAGAAGAGATACTCTGTAATTCATGTACTTATTTATTAACCCGTTAACAACCCCCCATATACACTCACACCAATAACAATAATAATAATAACTTTACCACACTATCTTACGTTAAAAGCCTTGGTCCACGTAGGCAGGATACAAGGTTTACACTAATAACAAGCTAGGGTAAAGTACTACTGGATAAGCACTGAAGCTGGATGCAGCTTAGGGTAGTGAAACCACGTGGGACCCTAATACAAAACACAACACTTAGGGGTACCCAAACACTGGCAAAATACTATCCCCAGGTCTCACCAATCGTTACTACCAGAGTAGGCACACTCACTAATGCCCTGTACTTAGCTTAAGGATACAGGAACTTCAGGTAAGGGAAATAAGTAAGAGGAGAAGGAAGGAGAGTAGGGATACAGCCACAGAGTAGGTCTTAACCTCACGCCACCAGCCAAGAGAAGAACGCGCTCCTCGCGACCACCTGGCCTCCCTCATGTCGTGGTGCCGGAAGGGGCCTAATTGATCGTGCAGCTAAGCACATTAAAGATCTTCCCCTATGCAACGTATTGTTACTTTATGAATGATTAGAAAGTATTAGTACGCAAAGTTGGTGCCTATGTTATTATTTAATAATCAACCCCCAGCTCAGTCTTTAAATGCTCTTTGAGAAACAATAATAGTCTTACGTCTGGCAGGGAAGATACAAACAATTTCCATTCGAAATGCGCCAACTGTACTACTTAGGAAGTTTAATAGCTCAATTTTGACCTCTGGTTTCCACTGGAGAACCCAGGGTCGTAACAGTCACTTTGAAGAATACATATCTGAAGGAGGAAAACTTCCCTGAAGCCGAGAACCTAAATGAAAGAAAAGACCTACCTAAGGAATAGTAGTAGGGAAACGTACCCTGAGGTGGAAGACCTACCTGGAAGAGGAGGATCTACTTGAGGTTAAACAACACACCTGAAGGCTAAGGACCTACCTGAAGGAGAAGGAGAGTCGGTGGTCGCTAGATGCTCCATGTCCCACCGCCAGCTCCCTTCATCTTATATATGTGAGGCGTGTCTGGCCGCCAGGGAGACTGAGGCCTCGGTGGAGCCGGTCACGGAGGAGACGAGGTGAAGGGCAAGGGGGAAGGGGCGGGAGGTGGTGAGGGGAAGGCGGCCAGGGGGGAGGGAGGGATGAAGGGGTGGGTGGGTGAATGGTAGGGGGTTGTCAGGTAAGGAAGGGGTGGAGGGAAGGGAAAGAGGGGAGGGAGGAAGGGGTGGCGGGCGCGTGTTGCAGGGAGGGGCAGGTGAGAGGGGGTGCGCCTGGCGCCATACACCTGTCATACAACCTACTAAACAGGACAGTGCTCTACCACATCGTCAAGTAGGGCTGTAAACGTGGCCAGCCTCCCTCTCTGCTTCGACCATGTGCGTCACACCACTCAAATCATGTTTGCCCTTTCAATATGTCATTTGATGGCGAATATTAAGCCTTGCCTCCTGCTCATCTTCCTCCTCTTACTCTTCCTTCTCCTCCTCCTCCTCCCCCTTGTTCCCTTGTCCCAGTTACTTGTGTACGTGCTATTCAGCTTCGCCATAAAGCCCTCATCTACGCCAACTTTCACCTGACTCATATTTCTAGGACCCAGTAACTCTTCTTAGCCGATTACTCGTTCTTATGCACCTCTCTGCCTCCATCTTTACCCCTCCCCCCCCTTCCCCGCCACCCCCCCCTCCACCCCTCCCCCCCTCCACCCCTCCCCCCCCTCCTTGAGCCACAACGACCTCACGCGACAAACGGAAGTGCGCGCCAAATTGCTTGTGACAGATGAGGAGTCACGTTCTCCCGTCTGCTTGAAATACTCTCGGTGGAGTGACACCGCTGGTCTGGACACTTAGTGTGTATTTACGATTTGTGTCTGCAGAATCGAGCTATTTAGCTCTTAGGCCCCGCCTTTCTAACCAATCTATTTTTTCCTCTATTATGTCTACTACGTATATTTATCTGTAACACACACACACACACACACACACACACACACACACACACACACACACACACACACACACACACACACACACACACACACACACACACACACAAACTGGAAACATGCGGTAACAGCTGTCTAACTCCCAGGTACCTATTTAGTGCTAGATAAACATGGCCATCAGAGTGAAAGAAACTGCCTATTTGTTTCCGCCTTAGCCGGGAATCGAACCCAGCCCATTCGGACTACGACCCCCGAGCGTTGTCCACTCAGCCGCGACAGGGGCCTCGTGTGTGTGTGTGTGTGCACTCACCGACTTGTGCTTGCGGGGGTTGAGCTTCTGCTCTTTGGTCCCGCCTCTCAACCGTCAATCAACTGGTGTATAGGTTCCTGAGCCTACTGGGCTCTATCATATCTACATTTGAAACTGTGTATGGAGTCAGCCTCCACCACATCACTTACTAGTGCATTCCATCCGTTAACTACTCTGACACTGAAAACGTTCTTTCTAACGTCCCTGTGGCTCATTTGGGTACTCAGTCTCCACCTGTGTCCCCTTGTTCGCGTACCACCCGTGTTAAACAGTTTATCTTTATCTTTTATTTTTTTTGTATTCTACCCTGTCAATTTCTCTGAGAATTTTGTAGGTCGTGATCATGTCTCCCCGAGCTCTTCTGTCTTCAAGCCAAGTGAGGTGCAGTTCACGCAGCCTTTTCTCGTAACTTATGCATTTTAGTTCTGAGACTATCCTAATGGCTTGCCTCTGAAAGTTTTCAAGTTTCGCCTTGTGCTTGACAAGGTACGGGCTCCATGCTTGGGCCACATACTCGAGGATTGGTCTTATATATGTGGTATACAAGGTTCTGAAAGATTCCTTACACAGGTTGCTGAAGGCAATTCTGATGTTAGCCAGCCTCGCATACGCCACTGATGTTATTCTTTTGATGTTGGCTTCAAGAGACAGGTTTGGCGTGAAATCAACTCCTTGATCTTTCTCTCTGTCCGTTTCAAGAAGTACTTCATCTCCATTTCGGTATCCTGTGTCTGGCCTCCTGTTTCCTCCGCCTAGTTTAACTGCCTGTGTTTTGTGTATGTGTGTGTGTGTGTGTGTGTGTGTGTGTGTGTGTGTGTGTGTGTGTGTGTGTGTGTGTGTGTGTGTGTGTGTGTGTGTGTGTGTGTGTGTGTCTGTGCGCACGCGCGCGCGCACACACAGTCCAACATCTGCAGTCTAATCAAATGACTTGACTCGTTCGTATTATCATTCGCTTTGTTTATTTAAAACTATGTATTGTGTCAGCTCGGACAAATTATTCAACTAATCCATATATTGTATATTTACGGCTCTTACACTCGAAAATTTGTTTTTGACATCTATGTGTCTCCAGTTTGCACGTATCCTCGTTAAGACGAGGATACATGAGAATGCATAACATTAACTGAACTGTTTTTTATGTTTAATCTTAGTTTTTTCTTGACTTTTTTAAAGGTGGGTGCCAAGAACAGATGACCTTTGACCCCTGTTAGCAGGCTGAGAGCCGTTCCCTTCCCCCTACCTCAGGAGGAGCCTTGCCCTTCCTAGTTTTCCCTGGAACACGACCCGCCATTCGGTTAATAACCAAGTACCCAACTACTGCTGGGTGAACAGAGGCGAAGAGCTGGTGCCCAGTCAATCCTTAAACTCTTCCTGAAGAGAGTTCTTGTCCTGGATGGCCGACCCCAACATGGAATTAGTCAGTCATCACGTACTGATCAACCTTAACTCAAGTCCATTCCATCCAGCGGTCGACCCCAAAGACGCATTCATCAATTTTAACATTCTGTTCATTCAAAACAGGAATTTTCTCAAATATTTAGTTATATTATTATATATTAGCGTATTGTGCATATATGGGCATAGGTTAGGTTAGGTGTTTAGGTTCTGTTGGCGAGTATTTGTATTTGTAGTACGTGGGTGAAGCATTTACAGCGTTGTGGTTCGAACAAAATTCGTCAGTGAAGCACTTGTTCCAGAAGTGTTCGAACGAAATCAGTTGTGAGTCGTGTGTAAACCGTTTTTCATTCATAAACAGCGGGTCTGGCGGGTCGTTTAACTAGCATTTGGCTTTTGTTGATGAAAACATTAAATGGAAGGAACAATGGGAAAATGTTGAATAAGAACTTATGACGCTGTAAAAGTTACATGAGAAGTATCATGACTGCGACATGCAAGATTGGTAAGATTATTCAGAGTAGGCAGAGATAAAGCAGAATAAGAATAAAAAAAAAAGATGCCTTGACGCCAGCTGGAGACTCAGTGGATATAAGGAAACATTTTATCAGAGCAAACGACATTTATTTATTTATTTATTTATTTATTTATTTATTTATTTATTTATTTATTTATTTATTTATATATATATACAAGAAGGTACATTGGGTTTGTGAGAATACATTGGATAGTACAGTATTTACATTCTTGTAAAGCCACTAGTACGCTCAGAGTTTCGGGCAGGTCCTTAATCTAGCAGATAATTTTAAGTAGGTAATTTCAATCAGAATTGATAAATGAAAGATACATTACAAGAGAAAAATGAGATGAGAGAGATAAGTAAGTATATTAAAGCACATTGTTATATTAAAGCTCTGATTGATTACATTGACAGCTTGATTAGTAATTTAAACAAGATTAATAGACACCATACAGCAGATTGGCAGCACATATGAGAAGACAGCAATGATCACAATGGTAAAGATGTTCAAATTGGGAACATAAAGGTTGGGAGATTGGGTAGCAATAGATACAGTGCAATTTTAAGGCAAAAAGTGAAAAACTATGAAGATGAAATTAGGTACTTTTTAGTATTGATTTTGAATGATGTAAAAGTTGGGCAGCTTTTCAATTCAGTAGGGAGTGAGTTCCATAAACTGGGTCCCTTTATTTGCATAGAGTGTTTACACAGATTAAGTTTAACTCTAGGGATATCGAAGAGATATTTATTTCTGGTGTGGTGATAATGGGTCCTATTACATCTGTCCAGGAAGAGTTTCAGACAAGGATTTGCATTTAAGAACAGGGTTTTGTAAATGTAGTTGACACAAGAGAATTTGTGGAGTGAGATTATGTTTAGCATGTTTAGGGAGTTAAACAAGGGGGCTGTGTGTTGTCTGAAAGCAGAATTTGATATTATTCTGATAGCAGATTTTTGCTGGGTGATGATGGACTTGAGGTGGTTTGCAGTGGTTGAACCCCATGCACAGATACCATAGTTGAGATAGGGATAGATTAGTGCATAATATAGAGAGATGAGAGCAGAGTTAGGAACATAATATCTGATTTTGGAGAGTATACCAACTGTTTTAGAGACTTTCTTAGTTATGTGTTGTATGTGGGTACTGAAGTTGAGTCTCTTGTCTAGGAATATGCCAAGAAACTTTCCATCATTTTTATTGCTAATGTTTACATTGTCAATCTGAAGCTGAATTGCATTTGTAGATTTGCTTCCAAATAGGATGTAGTAGGTCTTTTCTATGTTAAGTGTTAGTTTGTTGGTTGACATCCATAAGTGGACTTTTTTTAGTTCATTATTAACAACATCATTTAGTGTATGTGGGTTGGGGTTGGAGTAAATGAGGGTAGTATCATCAGCAAACAAAATAGGTTTCAGAATGTTAGAGACATTAGGCAGATCATTAATGTATATAAGAAATAGTAGGGGTCCCAAGATGCTGCCCTGTGGCACTCCAACGGTTATTGGTAGAATGGGAGAGATTATATTATTGATGGCTACACATTGGTGTCTATCACTAAGATAGGATTGGATATAGTCCAGTGCATGGCCTCGGATTCCATAATGATGGAGTTTACATAAGAGGTAATCGTGATTAACAGTATCAAAGGCCTTTCTCAGGTCAATGAAAAGTCCAATTGGAAACTCATTTTTGTCAAGGGCTGAGTAAATTATATCAAGGAGACTAATAATTGCATCGTTGGTACTCTTTTGAGAGCGGAAGCCAAACTGACAGGGGCTAAGAATGTCGAATTTTACGAGATAGGAGTAGAGCTGTTTGTAGATAATTTTTTCAAATATTTTTGATAGTATGGGTAGGTTCGATATTGGTCTGTAGTTGTTTATGTCTGACGGATTACCTCCTTTATGAACTGGCGTTACTCTTGCGTTTTTAAGGATATCAGGGAAGGTATGACACTCAAGGGATTTGTTGAACAGCAGAGCTATAGGTGGTGCAAGGGCATGGGAGGCGCTCTTGTATACAATGGATGGGATTTCACTGATGTTCCCAGCTTTGGTTTTTAGTGAGTGTATGATGGATACAACATCTGACGGGCTGACTGGTGAGAGGAGAAGAGAGTTTGGATAGCTGCCTGAGAGATATGTGTTGATATGTGTCTGAGTCTGTGGGATTTTACTTGCAAGGTTAGCACCAATCGATGAAAAGAAGCTATTAAATTCATTCGCCATTTCTAAGTCAGATGACAGTGTAAGGCCATCCTTAGAGAGTGTTATCTGGTTGTGGGAGTGTTGTTTAGTTCCCAGGATGTTAGACTGGGAACATTGGTTACATTGGTAACATTGGTTGGACTGGGAAGAGAGTTGAAGTTATAACAAGAGTTTGCTCCATACACAGACTCAGTCGTTGTTACTTTAGATTCAGCTACTCGCAACAAAAAGTTCCAATCAGCACGGGCCCGTGGTTCAGACTCAGATACAACAAGCCCCCCACAGAGCTGCTACACTGTACCACCGACAACAACACCCTACAAGCTCACATATATGGAATTCACTCACCACTTTGGAGTTTACAGATCTAGCCTGAGAGGCCATCGACCTGTGAGTGGCGGCAAGGAAGGTTCATGAAGCCAACAGGCAGGCACGCGGTCATGTGCTCCCCCCGACCATAGTTATGGCCACAGAAAACGGGATCAATGTTATCTTTAGCGAGGTAGGAAGCGCTGCCCGCCACACTCACAATGTAAAAAAAAAAAAAAATTCTACATAGCTATCTACAAGAATGAATCTATATCTATTAACTTCTACTAGTGTCCTGTATATTTTTAAAAATAATATTCTATATTATTATTATTATTCACCAAGAACTTCAACAAAACCTTGTTGATCTGAGGCACAGGGAAATCTACAGCAGCAGTTCCATCTATCATCACACTATCATGCAAGAAGCGCCACACATCTATAGATCATGCCATACAATCATGAAGACTCCTAGTTGCTACTACAGCTCGGCTCAGACTCCGTTATCACTATCTGTCAATGTGCATTACCTGCTAGTTTTGTGTCACCAAAATTATTCGTACACCTTCACTATGTGATAGTGTGCGAAAAGATACGTGAGTTTAGAGACAGTTCTAGTAAACATTCACGGAATGTGTGTGTGTGTGTGTGTGTAGAGGAATGCAGACGACGCACACCCTAGCGACAGCAGCACCAGGAGCTGCGGGATGGTACATGACCTCAACTGACTACGAATTACTTATTTCAATGAAAAGTAGCAGTAGAACACCGCAAGTGCGCTCACACCGCATCAGGCTTGGGCACCCAAGCCGGTCGGCCGAGCGGACAGCACACTGGACTTGTGATCCTGTGGTCCTGGGTTCGATCCCGGGCGCCGGCGAGAAACAATGGGCAGAGTTTCTTTCACTCTATGCCCCTGTTACCTAGCAGTAAAATAGGTACCTGGGTGTTAGTCAGCTGTCACGGGCTGCTTCCTGGGGGTGGAGGCCTGGTCAAGGACCGGGCTGCGGGGACACTAAAGCCCCGAAATCATCTCAAGATAACCTCAAGATAACCTCAAGATAACCCAGGTGCATGGCCTACAGGCTTAGAAGAGGAAATATCAGCATTCCGGAGAAATGGCCGACACGCACCACTGGAACATTACTCTAACCAGACCGTCCTCTCGAGTGTTCACAACGTCACTAAACTGATGTACTAAATTGCCCGAACCTAACCTCATCGCGGACCCGCGAGCAGAAAACGGGACTTCATACCAATTTTGCGAGCTGCTATGATTTTCTAGTACATAATTTTTTGGGGGGGTTAAAGTTCAAAATGTAATGTAATATTCGAGAGGGCCGGTTGGTCGAACACAGTTACAAATATATATATATATATATATATATATATATATATATATATATATATATATATATATATATATATATATATATATAAATTTCAGCTGTACACTAGATGAATAAGACGATAGATGAATAACCCAATAGATGTATAACACGATAGATGAATAACAGGAGAGATGAATAAGAGAGTAACTTGACAGAGCAACAAGCAACCAGCAGTAGCTGAGCAACAGGTCAGAGCTTCATCCCGCGTGACCCAGCTGGAGGCTGCCCAAGATATATCTTTAAACACGCGCCAGGGCCCATTACCTCACTCTAGCCAGCCCTCCTACCTAGGTGGAGGAAGGGGGGGGGGGAGGGGGGAGATGTGGGGAGGGGGTAAGGGGGATGTGGGGGGTATGGAGGAGGAGGGGGGGGGGAAGAATAGTGTTGAGGGTGTCACGTTGGTGCTGAGATATGAAGAAGTGGTAAGACAGGACGAGTGAGACTTTGGCACCCACCTGGGACCCACCTGGGACCCACCTGGGACCCACCTGGGACCCACGAACCCTGGGACCCTGGCATCCCGGCACTCCGGCACCCACAGCTCGGGTGCCTGCCAAGAAGCAGGGCGTCAGGAGGGAATTGAATTGTTTTAGACGACTGGTTGACGGCATGGATAAGAGGGTGACGGGTGAGGTGCTGGGTCACCCCAAGGTCACCCTGTGTCAGGGCACTGTGGTGGAGGTCACCCTGTGTCAGGGCACAGTGGTGGAGGTCACCCTGTGTCAGGGCACAGTGGTGGAGGTCACCTTGTGTCAGGGCACAGTGGTGGAGGTCACCCTGTGTCAGGGCACAGTGGTGGAGGTCACCCTGTGTCAGGGCATAGTGGTGGAGGTCACCCTGTGTCAGGGCACAGTGGTGGAGGTCACCCTGTGTCAGGGCACAGTGGTGGAGGTCACCCTGTGTCAGGGCACAGTGGTGGAGGTCACCCTGTGTCAGGGCACAGTGGTGGAGGTCACCCTGTGTCAGGGCACAGTGGTGGAGGTCACCCTGTGTCAGGGCACAGTGGTGGAGGTCACCCTGTGTCAGGGCACAGTGGTGGAGGTCATCCTGTGTCAGGGCACAGTGGTGGAGGTCACCCTGTGTCAGGGCACAGTGGTGGAGGTCACCCTGTGTCAGGGCACAGTGGTGGACGTCACCCTGTGTCAGGGCACAGTGGTGGAGGTCACCCTGTGTCAGGGCACAGTGGTGGAGGTCACCCTGTGTCAGGGCACAGTGGTGGAGGTCACCCTGTGTCAGGGCACAGTGGTGGAGGTCACCCTGTGTCAGGGCACAGTGGTGGAGGTCACCCTGTGTCAGGGCACAGTGGTGGAGGTCACCCCAAGGTCACCCTGTGTCAGGGCACTGTCGTGGAGGTCACCCTGTGTCGGGGCACAGTGGTGGAGGTCACCCCAAGGTCACCCTGTGTCGGGGCACAGTGGTGGAGGTCACCCTGTGTCAGGGCACAGTGGTGGAGGTCACCCTGTGTCAGGGCACAGTGGTGGACGTCACCCTGTGTCAGGGCACAGTGGTGGAGGTCACCCTGTGTCAGGGCACAGTGGTGGAGGTCACCCTGTGTCAGGGCACTGTGGTGGAGGTCACCCTGTGTCAGGGCACTGTGGTGGAGGTCACCCTGTGTCAGGGCACAGTGGTGGAGGTCACCCTGTGTCAGGGCACAGTGGTGGAGGTCACCCCAAGGTCACCCTGTGTCAGGGCACTGTGGTGGAGGTCACCCTGTGTCGGGGCACAGTGGTGGAGGTCACCCCAAGGTCACCCTGTGTCGGGGCACAGTGGTGGAGGTCACCCCAAGGTCACCCTGTGTCGGGGCACAGTGGTGGAGGTCACCCTGTGTCAGGGCACAGTGGTGGAGGTCACCCCAAGGTCACCCTGTGTCGGGGCACAGTGGTGGAGGTCACCCTGTGTCAGGGCACTGTGGTGGAGGTCACCCCAAGGTCACCCTGTGTCGGGGCACAGTGGTGGAGGTCACCCTGTGTCAGGGCACTGTGGTGGAGGTCACCCTGTGTCGGGGCACAGTGGTGGAGGTCACCCTGTGCCGGGGCACAGTGGTGGAGGTGGAGGAGTGGTGGAATTTCCTCAAATATAAATTAATGTTATAATACATTAGCATATTGTGCATATATAGGCATAGGTTAGGTTAGGTGTTTAGGTTCTGTTGGCGAGTATTTGT